>NC_056065.1:15383782-15696859 GCF_016772045.2 Ovis aries
ATCAACCCTGGGATTCTTTGGAAGGAATGATGCTAAAGCTGAAACTCCAGTCCTTTGGCCACCTCATGCAAAAACTTGACTCATTGGAAAAGACTCTGATGCTGGGAGGGCTTGGGGGCAGGAGGAGAAGGGGACGACAGAGGATGAGATGGCTGGATGGCATCACGGACTCAATGGACATGAGTCTGAGTGAATTCCATGAGATGGTGATGGACAGGGAGGCCTGGCCTGCTGCGATTCATGGGATCACAAAAAGTCGGAGACGACTGAGTGACTGAACTGAACTGAACCAGTCAAGAGACAGTTAAGGCCAATAAACATTAACCATTTTGGCAGTCTTCACTTATCAAGTTACCAACCTGTTATTTTTTTTAAAGTTTGAAGACAATCTTATACTGAGTATAAAATCCTAAAGTGTTCGATGCTAACATCACAGAAAGGCATACATCTAGCTCTTTTGTATGTTTACTACCCAAAATAACTTTCCATGAAATGATAGCAAGGATTTGTAGAGAAAGAACATCAAGAGAACTTTAAAATGGCAATTACCCACTAGCTACAGAAACTGACAATGGCAGTTCCACATTTACATCAGTTGTTATGATGTCTTCATTGCAACATCGTGTTTGTCTCCCAGCTCCACCATCTGCCTCGGGTTTAGTTAGATATTTTCCCATAGAACTGTATGCTATGGGTGTAATGTTTAGTATATACCAATGGACACAGTTTCTTGACAATTTTTCACCATCTTTTCTAATATGTCTTTCAAAATTCAGTATCTACTGATATGGGTCCTTCTGACAAGATATCTACACTTGAAGGAAAGTTCCAGTTGATGGATTTATTTATTTATTTATTTTTCATGCACGTGATTTTATTTTATTTTTTTGTATTTATCCAATCATTTGTTTATTGCCTTTTTAATGGTCCCAGAATTAAAGATATTAAAATTTTAAAAATTAAAAAAAAGTTTAATCAAACAGTTGATGGATTTAAACCTAGCACAATATCCCTACATTCCACTGAAGTTGAGATGATATAAAAGTAAAAACAGTCATAGTAAATCAGTTAAACATATGCAAACCTGGGCTTCCTAAGTAGCTCAGTGGTAAAGAATCCACTTGCCAGTGGAGGAGACACAGTTTTGATCTCTGGGTAATGTAGATCCACTGAAGAAGGAAAAGGCAACCAACTCCAGTATTCTTGCCTGGGAAATCCCATGGACAGAGGAGCCTGATGGACTACGGTTGCAAAGAGTTAGACACGGCTTAGCAAATAACAATGCAAACAACAGAATATTTTGTGTATGATTTTTTTGAAATGTCTTTATCAGCCTCTTACAATTATTCTAGAAGCAATCTTCCTTTCATCGTTTTAATCTCATCCAAGGAGAACTCTAGAACATTGCTAGAAAGTAGCAGATAACTGACAGTGTGAATAATCAGCTGAATTGTACTTAACTTCTGAAAACTGTTAAACTTCCTTTAGATAATTAGGCTTGTTATCATGCCAAGAGGAACCAGAAGTTGGGTCTGTTTTGTACAGGTGGTTTGAAAAATAAAAATTCTGTAAAACATTCTTGTCTGTGTGAGACTTCTGTGTGGAGAGAAGTAAAAATAGACCACAGAAATAGATCATAAGAAATTATTGAATATCTTCATTCTTTTGCTGTGGAAATCAAGAGAACAGTTTGAATTTTTTTTTAGCAAGGAATTTCAATTCTTCCAGGAATTGAGTAGGATGATATTACTAGCAGAGCAACACGCTTACATTATTAAAGTCTTAATCATGATTAACAATAGATTTGATCCCAGGCTCTAATGTTGATGCTGGGTTGGGCATTATCATATCATCAGCCTTGTTCCAGACAACACACAAACTCACCTACAGGTAGTCACAGCTAAGTCACACAGTGTTCATGTGTATTGTCATCATCACTGCTCATGTAATGAAGCAGGCAGAAAAATCTCTCACTGTCAAAGCTCATTACTTGTGATGCCGTTTCCAGGTTGAGAATCACACTTACCTTCTACAGCTAAATTCCTATCCTTTGTTTGGAAGATTACTTCCCTCTAGCAGTGCTGATGTTTATATTTACCTCTAAACTGCCCCTTTATAGGGCTTCCCTGGTGATTCAGATGCTAAAGAATCAGTCTATAATGTGGAAGGCACAGGTCTGATGCCTGGGTCAGAAAGACCCCTGGAGAAGGGAATGGCTACCCACCCTAGCATTCTTTCCTGAAGAATTCCATGGACAGAGAAGCCTGGCAGGCTACAGCCCATGGGGTCACAAAAGTAGGACACAACTGAGCAGATAACTTCGTCTGCCCCTTTATAGTGCGTATCAGGCTTACTTGATTTATTTATAATATTTCTTGAATACAGGACTTGTGGTTCAAGAGTGAAAAATAAAGAAGATTCATCCTTAGGGAGCTTTCATGCAAGTGACAATCTATAGAAAGAAAAAAGGAAATATATATAGAAAATATATAAAGTGTGTGTATCCATATATATCCATATAATGCCATATGGTGCTAAATGCTGTGATGTAAAATGAATTCTTAAAGAGGATAGAGGATGTGGTGGGGGTTGCCATTTACCCTTCAGTGATCAGGAAAGTCCAGTTTATTTGATTGGGACACATTTGAGCAAGACCTACAAGAAATAAGAAAGTTACTGATTCTGAAGTTTATGGAAGCACATCCCAATAGAGGAAAGAGCAAATGGACTATGCAAATGTGTGCTGTGTTCAAGGAGCAATGACAAAGTGAGTGCCTTGCATGTGATGCATAGTGTGGGAAGAGAATAAGTCACAGAAGTAACAGGGGCAGATTCATAAGAGGCCATCATGTAAGACTATCTCTCACTTTTGGTCTCCCTGGGATCCTTCCTACATTTATGACCAAGAATTCCTGCCTATCTCTTCAACTTTTAGACTTCCAAGTTCTACCAGATCCTCTCAATAATTTAGGTTTCTGGATGTAAAGGTCATTTCTCATGTTTTTGTAGCTCTTGTCTTACTTTTTGCTAGAATAGATATTCTTTTTTTTTTCTTCTTCTTATTTTTTGCTTCACTATGCAGCATATTCCAACCAGGGATCAAACATGTGTCCTCTGCTTTGGAAGTGTGGAATCTTAACCACTGCACTGCCAGGAAAGAGCAATTTTGGCTAGATTAAATAAAATCTTTTTTTAATATAAAATTATTTATTTTAATTGGAGGGTAATTACTTTACAATATTGTATTGGTTTTGCCATACATTGACATGAATCTGCCACAGGTGTACACGTGTTCCTCATCCTGAACCTCCCTCCCACCTCCCTCCCCAAACCATCCCTTTGGGTCATCCCAGTGAACCAGCCCCGAGCATCCTGTATCATGCATCGAACCTGGACTGGCGATTCATTTCACATATGATAATATACATGTTTAATGCCGTTCTCCCAAATCATCCCACCCTCTCCCTCTCCCACAGAGTCCAAAAGACTGTTCCACACATCTGTGTCTCTTTTGCTGTGTCTTATACAGGGTTATCGTTACCATCTTTCTTAATTCCATGTATATGCGTTAGTATACTGTATTGATATTTTTCTTTCTGGCTTACTTCACTCTGTATAATCGGCTGCAGTTTCATCCACCTCATTAGAACTGATTCAAATGTATTCTTTTTAATGGCTGAGTAATACTCCATTGTTGCTTCAATGGTGGCTCGGATGGTAAAGCGTCTTGCTTACAATGCGGGAGATCGGGGTCCGATACCTGGGTCGGGAAGGTCCCCTGGCGAAGGAAATGGGAACCCACTCCAGTACTCTTGCGTGGAAAATCCCTTGGAGAAGCGTGGTGGGCTACAGTACATGGAGTCACAAAGAGTCGGACACGACTGTGCGACTTCATTTTCACTTTCAGTATACTGTATTGGTGTCTTTCTTTTTGGCTAACTTCACTCTGTATAATAGGTTGCAGTTTCATCTACCTCGTTAGAAATGATTCAAATGTATTCTTTTTAATGGCTGAGTAACACTCCATTGTATATATGTACCACAGCTTTTTTATTCATTCATCTGCTGATGGACATCTAGGTTGCTTCCATGTCCTAGCTATTATAAACAGTGCTGCTATGAATATTGGGGTACACATGTCTCTTTCAATTCTGGTTTCCTCAGTGTGTATGCCCAGCAGTGGGATTGCTGGGTCATAAGGCAGTTCTATTTCCAGTTTTTTAAGGAATCTTCACGCTGTTCTCCATAGTGGCTGAACTAGTTTGGATTCCCACCAAGAGTGTAAGAGGGTTCCCTTTTCTCCACACCCTCTCCAGCCTTTATTGCTTGCAGACTTTTGGATAGCAGCTGTCCTGACCGACATGAAATGGTACTTCATTGTGGTTTTGATTTGCATTTCTCTGATAATGAGTGATGTTGAGCATCTTTTCATGTGTTTGTTAGCCATCTGTATGTCTTCATTGAAGAAATGTCTGTTTAATTCTTTGGCCCATTTTTTGATTGGATCATTTATTTTTCTGGAATTGAGCTGCAGGAGTTGCTTGCATATTTTTGAGATTAATTCTTTGTGAGTTGCTTCATTTGCTATTATTTTCTGCCATTCAGAAGGCTGTCTTTCACCTTGCTTATATTTTCCTTTGTTGTGCAGAAACTTTTAATTTTCATTAGGTCCCATTTGTTTATTCTTGCTTTTATTTCCAATATTCTGGGAGGTGGGTCATAGAAGATCCTGCTGTGATTTATGTCGGAGAGTGTTTTGCCTATGTTTTCCTCTAGGAATTGTATAGTTTCTGGTCTTATGTTTAGATCTTTAATCCATCTTGAGTTTATTTTTGTGTATGGTGTTAGAAAGTGTTCTAGTTTCATTCTTTTACAAGTGGTTGACCAGTTTTCCCAGCACCACTTGTTAAAGAGACTGTCTTTTCTCCATTGTATATTCTTGCCTCCTTTGTCAAAGATAAAGTGTCCATAGGTGTGTGGATTTATCTCTGGGCTTTCTATTTTGTTCCATTGATCTATATTTCTGTCTTTGTGCCAGTACCATACTGTCTTGATGACTGTGGCTTTGTAGTAGAGCCTGAAGTCAGGCAGGTTGATTCCTTCAGTTCCATTCTTCTTTCTCAAGATTGCTTTGGCTATTGGAGGTTTTTTGTATTTCCAAACAAATTGTGAAATTATTTGTTCTAGCTCTGTGAAAAACACCGTTGGTAGCTTGATAGGGATTGCATTGAATCTATAGATTGCTTTGGGTAGTATACTCATTTTCACTATGTTGATTCTTCCAATCCATGAACATGGTGTATTTCTCCATCTGTTTCTATCCTCTTTGATTTCTTTCACCAGTGTTTTATAGTTTTCTACATATAGGTCTTTTGTTTCTTTAGGTAGATATAGTCCTAAGTATTTTACTCTTTCCGTTGCAATAGTGAATGGAATTGGTTCCTTAATTTCTCTTTCTATTTTCTCATTATCAGTGTATAAGAATGCAAGGGATTTCTGTGTGTTCATTTTATATCCCACAATTTTACTATATTGATTGATTAGCTCTAGTAATTTTCTGGTGGAGTCTTTAGGGTTTTCTATGTATAGGATCATGTCACCTGCAAACTATGAGAACTTTACTTCTTCTTTTCCAATTTGGATTCCTTTCATTTCTTTTTCTGCTCTGATTGCTGTGGGCAAAACTTCCAAAACTATGTTGAATAGTGGTGGTAAGAGTGGGCACCCTTGTCTTGTTCCTGACTTTAGGGTAAATGCTTTCAAATTTTCACCATTGAGGATAATGTTTGCTGTGGGTTTGTCATATATAGCTTTTATTATGTTGAGGTATGCTCCTTTTATTCCCGCTTTTTCGAGGGTTTTTATCATAAATGGATATTGAATTTTATCAAGGCTTTCTCTGCATCTATTGAGATAATCATATGGCTTTTATTTTTCTATTTGTTAATGTGGTGTATTACATTGATTGATTTGCGGATATTTAAGAATCCTTACATCCTTGGGATAAAGCCCACTTGGTCATGAAATATGATCATTTTAATGTGTTGTTGGATTCTGATTGCTAGAATTTTGTTAAGGACTTTTGCATCTATGTTCATCAGTGATATTGGCCTGTGGTTTTCTTTTTTTGTGGCATCTTTGTTAGGTTTTGGTATTAGGGTGATGGTGGCCTCATAGAATGAGTTTGGAAGTTTACCTTCCTCTGCAATTTTCTGGAAGAGTTTGAGTAGGATAGGTGTTAGCTCTTCTCGAAATTTTTGGTAGAATTCAGCTGTGAAGCCATCTGGACCTGGGCTTTTGTTTGCTGGAAGATTTCTGATTACAGTTTCAATTTCCGTGCTTGTGATGGGTCTGTTAAGATTTTCTATTTCTTCCTGGTTCAGTTTTGGGAAGTTGTATTTTTCTAAGAATTTGTCCATTTCTTCCAAATTGTCCATTTTATTGCCATATAATTGCTGACAGTCTCTTATGATCCTTTGTATTTCTGTGTTGTCTGTTGTGATCTCTCCATTTTCATTTCTAATGTTATTGATTTGATTTTTCTCCCTTTGTTTCTTGATGAGTCTGGCTAATGGTTTGTCAATTTTATTTATCCTTTCAAAGAACCAGCTTTGGGTTTGTTGATTTTTGCTATGGTCTCTTTTGTTTCTTTTGCATTTATTTCTGCCCTGACTTTTAAGATTTCTTTCCTTCTACTAACTCTGGGGTTCTCCATTTCTTCCTTTTCTAGTTGCTTTAGGTGTAGAGTTAGGTTGTTTACTTGACTTTTTTCTTGTTTCTTGAGGTATGCCTGTATTGCTGTGAACTATCCCCTTAGCACTGCTTTTACAGTGTCCCACAGGTTTTGTGTTGTTGTGGTTTCATTTTCATTCATTCCTATGCATATTTTGATTTCATTTTGGATTTCTTCTGTGATTTGTTGGTTATTCACCAGCATGTTGTTCAGCCTCCATATTTTGGAATTTTTAATAATTTTTCTCCTGTAATTGAGACCTAATCTTACTGCATTGTGGTCAGAAAAGATGCTTGAAATGATCTCTCTTTTTTTTTTTTTTAATTTACCATGGCTGGATTTATGGTCAAGGATGTGATCTCTCCTGGAGAAGGTTCCATGTGTGCTTGAGAAAAATGTGAAAAGCATTGTTTGGGGGTGAAATGTCCTATAGACATCAATTAGGTCTAACTGTTCTATTGTATCATTTAAAGTTTGTGTTTCCTTGTTAATTTTCTGTTTAGTTGATCTATCCATAGGTGTGAGTGGGGTATTAAAGTCTCCCACTATTATTCTGTTATTGTTAATTTCCCCTTTCATACTTGTTAGCATTTGTCTTACATATTGCGGTGCTCCTGTGTTGGGTGCATATATATTTATAATTGTTATATCTTCTTCTTGGAGTGATCCTTTGATCATTATGTAGTGTCCTTCTTTTTCTCTTTTCACAGCCTTTGTTTTAAAGTATTTTTTACATGATATGAGTATTGCTAGCCCTTTCTTTTTGTCTCTATTTGCATGGAATATCTTTTCCAGCCCTTCACTTTCAGTCTGTATGTGTCCCTTGTTTCGAGGTGGGTCTCTTGTTCAGTTTAGTTCAGTTCAGTCGCTCAGTCATGTCCGACTCTGCAACCCCATGAATTGCAGCACACCAGGCCTCCCTGTCCATCACCATCTCATGGAGTTCACTCAGACTCATGTCCATCGAGTCCGTGAGGCCACCCAGCCATCTCATTCTCAGTCGTCCCCTTCTCCTCCTGCCCCCAATCTCTCCCAGCATCAGAGTCTTTTCCAATGACTCAACTCTTTGCATGAGGTGGCCAAAGTACTGGAGTTTCAGCTTTAGCATTATTCCTTCCCAAGAAATCCCAGGGTTGATCTTTTCAGAATGTACTGGTTAGATCTCCTTGCAGTCCTAGGGACTCTCAAGAATCTTCTCCAACACCACAGTTCAAAAGCATCAATTCTTTGGTGCTCAGGCTTCTTCACAGTCCAACTCTCACATCCATACATGACCGCAGGAAAAACCATAGCCTTGACTAGATGGACCTTAGTCAGCAAGGTAAGGGTCTCTTGTAGACAACATACATAGGGATCTTGTTTTTGTATCCATTCAGCCAGTCTGTTTTTGGTTGGGGTATTCAACCCATTTACATTTAAGGTAATTATTGATAAGTATGATCCCGTTGCCATTTACTTTATTGTTTTGGGTTTGAGTTTATACACCCTTTCTGTATTTCCTGTCTAAAGAAGATCCTTTAGCATTTGTTGGTGTGCTGGTTTGGCGCTGCTGAATTCTCTCAGCTTTTGCTTGTCTGTAAAACTTTTGATTTCTCCTTCATAGTTGAATGAGATCCTTGCTGGTTATAGTAATCTAGGCTGTTATTTAATAATTAAATAATCTAGGTTATTTTCTTTCACACTTTAAGTATGTCCTTCCATTCCTTCCTGGCCTGAAGAGTTTCTATTGAAAGATCAGCTGTTATCCTTATGGGAATCCCCTTGTGTGTTATTTGTTGTTTTTCCCTTGCTGCTTTTAATATTTGTTCTTTGTGTTTGATCTTTGTTAATTTGATTAATATGTGTCTTGGGGTGTTTTGTCTTAGGTTTATCTTGTTTGGGACTCTCTGGGTTTCTTGGACTTCGGTGATTATTTCCTTCCCCATTTTAGGGAAATTTTCAACTATTATCTCCCCAAGTATTTTCTCATGGTCTTTCTTTTTGTTTCTTCTTCTGGGATTCCTATGATTCAAATGTTGGGTCATTTAACACTGTCCCAGAAGTCTCTGAGATTGTCCTCATTTCTTTTAATTAGTTTTTCTGTTTTCCTCTCTGTTTCATATGAGAGTTGGACCATAAAGAAAACTGAACATTGAATAATTGATGCTTTTGAACTGTGGTGTTGAAGAAGACTCTTGAAGGTTCCTTAGTCCTAATTCTAAAGGAAATCAACCCTGAATATTCATTGGAAGGACTGAGGCGGAAACTCAAATACTTTGGTCACCTGATGCGAAGAGCTGACTCTTTGGAAAAGACCCTGATTCCAGGAAAGATTGAAGGCAGTAGGAGAAGGGGGCAACAGAGGATGAGATGGTTAGATGGTATCATTGATTAAAATGGATATGAATTTGAGCAAACTCTGGGAAATAGTGAAAGTGAAGCTTGGCATCCTACAATTCATGTGGTTGCAAGGAATTGGACATGACTTAGTGACTGAGCAACAGCAACAAATGCATTATTAGAAGTGAGAAAAAATTGTACACTCAAAAAGTATTTAAAGTAGAGAAACTGAGGAAGGAGACAAGAGAGAGAGAGAGTTGAGAGGGATTACTCTGAGAGTGTATACTAAGGAATTAACAGAAACAATGAAAATCTTTCCCAGTACCAATAATAATGCATTAGAAATTTGAAGATGATGACTAGGCAAAAGACAAGAATTGCAGAACAATATTGAGAAGCCAGTGTGACTGCGCAGTTATGTGATACTCTCTGGAAAAACTGAGCACCCTGTGTCAGTGTTTTTATAGGGCTATACACTATTGCTTGGAACATAGGGACTATAAGGGTCATTTCTATTGCTTATAACATAATACATAAAAATGGCACTTATGGTCACTTAATCCCTTATCATTGTCCCTAATGCAATTTTGCACTTGAATGATCTTGAGAGAATAGCTGTTCTTTCCACTAGGGTATGATGCTTTCCTAATGAACACCTGTGCAAGATATAATAAATGATTCATTGAATTGCCAACACCAGAAATCAAATTCTGATCTATGAGAACTATTTCACAATCAACCAACCACTACTAAAATATGCATTGTTGCCTGTCTTGTGGAACTAAAATAAAACAGAAAGAGAAAGACAAACTGAATTTCTGTGAAGTAATGAGAACTAAACATGAATATACAGCATAAAGAATGTACTTGCATTTTATTATTTGTCCCTTCTTTGGTCATCATGATGATTTAAGGTAAAATTTGATATATAATTAAGCATAAATATTTATATAAATATATACTTTATTCATAGAAGTAGTAAAAGAATGCCAAGATGCCATCAAAGTAGCCTTAGAAAATAATGCAAGCCATCTCCCACTTGAAAAAATGGTTTCTAACTTTGGATTTATATAAAAATCACCTTCAGAATGTCTAAAGAATACAGATAATTTTATTCCAGTTAATTGGCAGTTGGGGAAGAGGTATCTGAATTATGAACCATTATACCATTTTAATCTGATGCAAGTGGTACAGAAATTATACTTTGAGAAACAGAGCAGCAAAGAGCTATTTTAAACATTTTATGATGTGTTATGCTTTATTATCTTATTTTAAATATATTTCATATATACATTAAATACTTCTATCTATACGCACATGAACATATACCAATTATACTTTATAAAAATGAATGCAATTACATATACTCATGCATGATACCTGTCAAGAGAAAACTATAAACCTATGATGGTCTGTGTAGATTGGGATGGACCACAAATGCAGATGGGGACAGATCATCAACAGCTAAATGACTTACATGATGATCAGAAATATCTGGAAACAGAAGATGAATGAATGCATGACTGAGCAGAGATCTAGTGAATTCTTTTGTCATCAATGGCTAATCAGTGAAGAAGAGCAAAAAGTAAGAGGGAAATCTACAGCCTCTAACTCTCTGTGAATGTAAAGGGACATAAGAGTGATTGGTAGGCCATTTGAACTTCTTTAAAAGCACAGAGAAGAAGGGACTTCCCTAATGGTCCAGTGGCTAAGACCCCATGTTCCCAATGCAGGGGCCCCAGGTTTGAATCCTGGTCAGGGAACTAGATCCTGTGTGCTGAAACTAAGACCTAGTGTAGGCAAACAAAGGAATATTTTTAAAACGTATAGGGACTTCTCTGGTAGTCCAGTGGTTAAGAATCTGCTTGCCAATGTAGGAGACAAAGATTTGATCATTGATCCGGGAGAATTCCACATGCTGAGGGGCAACTAAGCCCATGTGTGACAACTACTGAAACCCGTGCCCTAGAGCCCATTCTCTACAACAAAAGAAGACACTGTAATAGGAAGTTCGCACACTGCAACTAGAGAAAACCCATAAAGCAATAAAGACCCACAGCAGCCAAAATTAAATAAAAAAAATTGTAAAAAATATAGAGAAGGTTTATTGCATTTTAAATGGCTAACAGAAAAAAAAGTCATGGTTGAATTTCATAGTGACAAGTTGCATCTCTCTTGCTGCTTCTAAGATTCTTTTTTTTTTGGTCATTGAATTTTAAAATGTGATTATAATTATCTGGGTGTGGAATTCTTGAGTTCTTCCTTCTTGGAGTTTTTCACTTTCTTGAAGATTTATTTTCATTTCTTTCATAAAATTTGGGACATTTTAAACATTAATTCTTCAAAAATATTGTCTGTCATTTCTCCTTCTTTTCTTCTGAAACACCCACATTGTATGTGTTGGTCTACCTGCTAATGTCCTTTGGGCATCTTTTCTATTGTTGCTCAGTAGTGTCCAACTCTTTGCGACTCCATGGAGTGCAGCATGCCATGCTTCCTTGTCTTTCACTATCTCCTGGAGTTTGTGTAAGCTCATGCCCATTGAGTTGATGATACCATCCAACCATCTCATTCTCTGTCACCCCCTTCTTCTGCTTTCAATCTTTCCCAGCATCAGGGTCTCTTCCATTGATTCAGTTCTTCCCATCAGGTGGCCAAAATATTGGAGCTTCAACATCTGCATCAGTCCTTCCAATGAATATACAAGTTTAATTTCCTTTAGGATTGACTGGCTTGAACTCCTTACAGTCCAAGGGACTCTTAAGAATTTTCTCCAGCACCACAGTTCAAAAGTATCAATTCTTAGGTGTTCAACCTTCTTTATGGTCCAACTCTTACATCCATCCATGACTACTGGAAAAATCATAGGTTTGAATATATGGAATTTTGTCGTCAAAGTGATGTCTCTGATTTTTAATAGAGATGTAGATTTGTCATAGCTTTTCTTCTAAAAAGCAAGCGTCTTTTAATTTCTTGGTTGTAGTCACTGTCCATAGTGATTTTGGAGCATCTTAAGATTAATTGTTTTAAAGTCTTTGTATAGCATATCTTCTACCAAATTCTTTTCATCAACATTTTCTGTCGATTTGTTTATTTATTTATTTTCTGAGTGGGCTGTATTTTTCTCTTTTTATGACTTATGTCCTCTCATTGAAAACCAGATGTTGAAATCTAATGACATGTTAACTCTGGAAATCAAATACTTCTCTGTTCATAAGGTTTGCTGTTTTAATTTAATTTAATTTTGATTGCTATAGTCTGCTTCTTTTCATCAGCCTAAGGTTAAACTTAAAGGTCTTCTTGGGTCTTTTGTGTGCCTGCACATTTTCCTGGCCATGTGTGGTGACTTTCCTGTACGTTAGTTGCTTTTGTATGAACTAGTCTTTAGTGCTTGGCTCCTAAAGGGGAAAAATGGGAAAAAAAAAAGAGAGAGAGAGAGATTGGAATAAAATGGGAACTGACCCTTTAAGTCCTCTGAAAATCATTTAGCAATAGGATAAGTGGCTTTTGACAATGGAGGAAACCCAAATGTAATGAATACCACTACTTTACTACCTTTCTGTGATTCAAAGCCACAACCAGTGATGAGAGCCCAGATCACTGATATTTGACAGGGTGAATTTCATTTATCTTAACTCCAGTAAACTCTGTGCTCCTGCTCATGCATGCCCAGTTAAATCTGACTCTTTTTGGTTACACGGACTGTCCCCCACCTGGCTCCTCTGTCCATGGATTTCCCAGGCAAGAATACTGGAGTGGGTTGCTATTTCCTGTTCTAGGAGCTATTCCCAATCCAGTGATTCAGCCTGTGTCTCCAGCCTCTTCTTCTTTGGCAGGTGGATTCTGTACCATCGTTTCACCTGGGAAGCCCAAACTCTGCAGGTTGCTCCAAAATATGTGTATAGCTTTCTGCCAAAGTGTTAGGGGTGGAGGATGGGTAGTTACTACAGTACTAAGCACTGAAACTGACCATAATTTACCTTCAAGTTTTTCCCTTGAGAGTTATAGGACTTTAATAGACTCTAGAATCATTGAAGAAAGTGACAGAGAAATCAAAATACCGAGAGACAAGTGAGAACAGAAATATGATGTATCAAAATCAATGGGATGCAGCAAAGGTTGTTCTTAGAGGGAAATGCATAGCAATACATATGACAATGGCACCCGACTCCAGTACTCTTGCCTGGAAAATCCCACGGACAGAGGAGCCTGGTAGGCTGCAGTCCATGGGGTTGCTAAGAGTCAGGCACGACTGAGCGACTTCACTTTCGCTTTTAACTTTCATGCATCGGAGAAGGAAATGTCAACCCACTCCAGTGTTCTTGCCTGGAGAATCCTAGGGACCGGGGAGCCTGGTGGGCTGCCGCCTATGGGGTCGCACAGAGTCGGACATGAGTGAAACGACTTAGCAGCAGCAGCATATGCCCTCTTAAAGAAAGGAAAAAAAGTTCCAAATAACTTTTCAGTTAAAGGAATTGGAAAAAGAAAAAAACAAAGCCCAAAGTTCATAAGAAATGGAAATAATAAAGAAAGGAATGAAAATAAATAAAATAGAAACTGAAAAAAAAAAAGACGTGGAAAGGATCAATGAAATGAAAAAGTTCATTTCTTCAAAAGATGAACAAAAATCAACAAGTCATTAACTAAACTAGGAAAGAGAAAAAAAGAAAGGGCTCAAATACATAAAATTAAAAATGTAAGAGGAAAAGTCAATGAAACTTCTACCTGTTGATTTTAATCCCACTGAGATATTAAAGGTAAACTATCTTACTATTTTTAGGGATGATTTATATTAGTGAGCATATTGCTTACTTAATGTGCTACAGATAAAAAAAAAAAAACTGCCCTTTGGCTTCTGTTTGTTATATTATGTGCTTTTCAAATTGTAATACTTGCCATGGAAGTGAAAATTAACATATTAAAAATTTTGAAAAATATTGAGTGACAGAAATTTGAAAGGGTAAGATTATCTGATTAAAGAAATAAGCACTATTAATTTAGGTTGTGTGTGTGTGTATACTTTCAAATGAGTTCAATTATAAAATGTGCAATTTTAGACTAGAAGATACAGGTGAAGTTTCCATGATCTTCCCTAGTTGCCTTAGATAATGATGATTTTCTGATCTTCAGTATTTCTTCATTTTTAGCCAATTCATAAATAGGACGCAAAAAAGTGAAATTATAGCCATTCTTCAAGCTCTGCATATGTGTCAGTTCAGTTCAGTTCAGTTCAGTCGTTCGTCATGTCCAACTCTTTCCGTCCCCATGAATCACAGCACACCAGGCCTTCCTTCAGTTCAGTTCAGTTCAGTTCAGTTCAACCGCTCAGTCGTGTCTGACTCTGCAATCCCATGAACCGCAGCATGCCAGGCCTCCCTATCCATCACCAACTCCTGGAGTTCACTCAAAATCATGTCCATCGAGTCAGTGATGCCATCCAGCCATTTCATCCTCTGTCGTCCCGTTCTTCTCCTTCCCCCAATCCCTCCCAGCATTAGAATCTTTTCCAATCAGTCAACTCTTCACATGAGGTGGCCAAAGTATCAGAGTTTCAGCCTCAGCATCAGTCCTTCCAATGAACACCCAGGACTTATGTCCTTTAGGATGGACTGGTTGGATCTCCTTGCAGTCCAAGGGACTCTCAAGAGTCTTCTCCAACACCACAGTTCAAAAGCATCAATTCTTCTGTTCTCAGCTTTCTTCACAGTCCAATTCTCACATCCATACATGACCACTAGAAAAACCATAGCCTTGACTAGACGGACCTTTGCTGGCAAAGCAATATCTCTGCTTTTCTATATACTATCTAGGTTGGTCATAACTTTCCTTCTAAGGAGTAAGCTTCTTTTAATTTCATGGCTGCAATCACCATCTGCAGTGATTTTTGAACCCCCCAAAATAAAGTCTGACACTGTTTCCACTGTTTCCCCATCTTCTTCCCATGAAGTGATGGGACCAGATGCCATGATATTCATTTTCTGAATGTTGAGCTTTAAGCCAACTTTTTCACTCTCCTCTTTTACTTTCATCAAGAGGCTTTTTAGTTCCTCTTCATTTTCTGCCGTAAGGGTGGTGTCATCTGCATATCTGAGGTTATTGATATATCTCCCAGCAATCTTGATTCCAACTTGTGCTTCTTCCAACCCAGCATTTCTCATGAGGTAGTTTGCATATAAGTTAAATAAGCAGGGTGACAACATACAGCCTTGATGTACTCCTTTTCCTATTTGGAACCAGTTTGTTGTTCCATGTCCACTTCTAACTGTTGCTTCCTGACCTGCATACAGATTTCTCAAGAGGCAGGTCAGGTGCTCTGGGAGTCCCATCTCTTTCAGAATTTTCCACAGTTTATTGTGATCCACACAGTCAAAGGCTTTGGCATAGTCAATGAAGCAGAAATAGATGTTTTTCTGGAACTCTCTTGCTTTTTCCATGATCCAGTGGATGTTGGCAATTTGATCTCTGGTTCCTCGGCCTTTTCTAAAACCAGCTTGAACATCTGGAAGTTCACGGTTCATGTACTGCTGAAGCCTGGCTTGAAGAATTTTGAACATTACTTTACTAGCATGTGAGATGAGTGCAATTGTATGGTAGTTTGAGCATTCTTTAGTATTGCCTTTCTTTGGGATTGGAATGAAAACTGACCTTTTCCAGTCCTGTGGCCACTGCTGAGTTTTCCAAATTTGCTGATATATTGAGTGCAGCACTTTCACATCATCATCTTTTAGGATTTGAAATAGCTCAAGTAGAATTCCATCACCTCCACTAACTTTGTTTGTAGTGATGCTTCCTAGGGCCCACTTGACTTTACATTCCAGGATGTCTGGCTCTAGGTCAGTGATCACACCATCATGATTATCTGGGTCATGAAGCTCTTTTTGTACAGTTCTTCTGTGTATTCTTGCCACCTCTTCTTAATATCTTCTGCTTCTGTTAGGTCCTTACCATTTCTGTTCTTTATCGAGCTCATCTTTGCATGAAATGTTCCCTTGGTATCTCTAATTTTGTGTAATTCTTCATATGTGTAATTCCTTTTTAAAATGCCCCATTCAGTATATAAAAATATATCTTCTTTGTTATAAGGTTTTTAATTTTTTTTTGCTATATTTCCTTTCTATGCATATCTTTATTTTATTTAATTTTTTTAAGTTTTTTATTTTTTTTTAATTTAAAAATCTTTAATTCTTACATGCGTTCCCAAACATGAACCCCCTCCCACCTCCCTCTCCATAACTTCTCTCTGGGTCATCCCCATGCACCAGCCCCAAGCATGCTGTATCCTGAGTCAGACATAGACTGACGATTCAATTCTTACATGATAGTATACATGTTAGAATGCCATTCTCCCAAATCATCCCACCCTCTCCCTCTCCCTCTGAGTCCAAAAGTGCGTTATACACATCTGTGTCTTTTTTCCTGTCTTGCATACAGGGTTGTCATTGCCATCTTCCTAAATTCCATATATATGTGTTAGTATACTGTATTGGTGTTTTTCTTTCTGGCTTACTTCACTCTGTATAATCGGCTCCAGTTTCATCCATCTCATCAGAACTGATTCAAATGAATTCTTTTTAACGGCTGAGTAATACTCCATTGTGTATATGTACCCCAGCTTTCTTATCCATTCATCTGCTGATGGACATCTAGGTTGTTTCCATGTCCTGGCTATTATAAACAGTGCTGTGATGAACATTGGGGTACATGTGTCTCTTTCAGTTCTGGTTTCCTCGGTGTGTATGCCCAGCAGTGGGATTGCTGGGTCATAAGGTAGTTCTATTTGCAATTTTTAAAGGAATCTCCACACTGTTCTCCATAGTGGCTGTACTAGTTTGCATTCCCACCAACAGTGTAGGAGGGTTCCCTTTCTCCACACCCTCTCCAGCATTTATTGCTTGCAGATTTTTATTTTATATTCCTAATTGACTTTTCACTTCTCTGGTAATTCATCTGTAAAGAATCCACCTGCAATGCAGGAGACCCCAGTTTGATTTCTGGGTCAGGAGATCTGCTGGAGAAGGGATAGGCTACCAACTCCATTATTCTTGGGTTTCCCTGGTGGCTCATATGGTACAGAATCCACCTGCAATTCAGGAGACCTGGGTTTAATCCCTGGGATCGGAAGATCCCCTGGAGGAGGGCATGGCAACCCACTCCAGTGTTCTTGCCTGGTGAATCCTCATCAACAGAGGTTCCTGGTGGGCTACAGTCCATGGGGTCACATAGAGTCAGACTTGACTGAGTGACTGATTGTATGATGCTGCTATTTCATTTCTGTTTCTGAACATTTGATTATTTTGAGATTTCCATGACCCTAAAAATGAAGTTGTAAAGACTGAATAGCAGATATATCAATGAATAGGGCCAGGGTCAAGGAGGATAGTCTATACAGAAAGATGAAAGTGTATAAGATCCTGGGTGCATGCATTATCTACTAAGATTACTTTAAACTGAATTAGCACCTAGTAGAGTGACGGCTTTATGAGGATATTCAAAATTATCTGTTTATAAATAAATAATTGAAAGAATAGAGTTTAAAGTTCTGGTATGGCAGTTTAAAAGTCATATCTTGAAAGATAGGTAAGGAAGCAACCTTCAAAATCTGTCCTCTGACAACACTGTCACAGCATCCACTCTCTAAAGAGTCCCTATAAGCTCACCCTGGGATAAATCAATGTCTCAGTTGATTTCCCTATTGACTCCCTACAGTATTCTCAACACATGCATGCAACTCTTTCTAAAATATCAGATTACACCACTCCTTTGTCCAGAATCTTGAAATGCCTATCTGTTTCTTTCAGAATAAAACCCATAATCCTTATAATGGCCTTCCATTCTGATTATACCTGTACCTGAACTATGACCTAATTTTTTCTACACTTTACTAAGGTAATTTTACTCCAACTACACCAACCTTGCTTGAAACCAGTGCATCCTTTTCACCCTTTGGTAAACTCCTTCACCTTTGTGAATCCTTGGTTCAAGTGTTTTTCTCAGTAAGACATACTCTGGTAATCTATCATACTTTGCATATTTTCCTTTCTTTCTTTTTTTCTCCATATATATGGCATGTGTGATCTTAGTTCCTCAATCAGGGATTAGATTTCAAATTTGTGCCCTCTGCAGTAGAATTGTGGAGCCTTAACTTCCAGGGAAGTCCCCATATTTCTTAAGTTAGAATGTCTAATGTTTGCTGTTGTATTCTCCTCCCATATACAAGCTCCATTAGGGCAAAGACTCTTTATGAGTTTAAAGTGTATGTTAACAGTGACAGAGACACAGGCTGTTCTCAACACTTGTCGAATAAATGAATGATTAAAAAAGAGTTGGCATTAGTCAAATATGGATTTGGAGAGAGACATTTCAATAAATTGATGAACTGAAAAACTTATATGTATTTTTGTGAGGTGTTAATAAAAGAGAAAAGTGATCAGTGAAGCAATTTATTTGAGTTGTTGAACTAGCATAGTAGGTATTTGTTGTTTGCCTCAACAACAACTATAATCCATCATTAATCAAAAGCACAATGATTTACCTTCATGGAACTTGACTTTTCTTATATCCTCACCAATGTTTACATCACTCCAGTTCTAGGGCTTGTCTCTAGCCAATAAGTCAGTAAGCATAACCCACATCGATAGCTAGGCAACTGATTCATTTAACCAATTAGAAACAACACATGTGATTGATCTATTTTGGAGCTTTAAAGATAGAGATGCACACTGTCTTCCCTAAGTAATGGTTATTGAGGACATGATATCTATAGCTCCTATAAGCATTTACTGTCATATAAGAAATTGGCTTTTGAAAAATCTAAGTACAGACATTGAGATTTACTATGAAGCCAAGCCAAAAATGGAACCTACATCTTTATTTTTAAGGTACATGAGAAAGATATTTCATTTTTTGTTTGAAACTATTTGATTTTAAGGTTGTGTCAAAGTGAAGAGGAACTAAAAAGCCTTTTGATGAAAGTGAACGAAGAGAGTGAAAAAGTTGGCTTAGAGCTCAACATTCAGAAAACAAAGATCCATGGCATCTGGTCCCATCACATCATGGGAAATAGATGGGGAAACAGTGGAAACAGTGTCAGACTTTATTTTTTGGGGCTCCAAAATCACTGCAGATGGTGACTGCAGCCATGAAATTAAAAGACACTTACTCCTTGGAAGAAAAGTTATGAGCAGTGTAGATAGCACATTCAAAAGCAGAGACATTACTTTGCCAACAAAGGTCCATCTAGTCAAGGCTATGGTTTTTCCAGTAGTCATGTATGGATATGAGAGTTGGACTGTGAAGAAGGCTGAATGCCGAAGAATTGATGCTTTTGAACTGTGGTGTTGGAGAAGACTCTTGAGAGTCCCTTGGCCTGCAAGGAGATCCAACCAGTCCATTCTGAAGGAGATCAGCCCTGGGATTTCTTTTGGAAGGAATGATGCTAAAGCTGAAACTCCAGTACTTTGGACACCTCATGCAAACAGTTGACTCATTGGAAAAGACTGTGATGCTGGGAGGAATTGGGGGCAGGAGGAGAAGGGGACGACCGAGGATGAGACGGCTGGATGGCATCACTGACTCGATGGACTTGAATCTGAGTGAACTCTGGGAGTTGGTGATGGACAGGGAGGTCTGGCGTGCTGCGATTCATGAGGTTGCAAAGAGTCAGACAAGACTGAGTGACTGAACTGAACTGAACTGATGATGGGAAGCAGAACAGCTCTGGGAAGTTAGAGGAGCATATGTTCTAGGTTCTGTGTTTAGTTAGTTTTTTTTTTTTTTTCTTTTAATAGGATACATCTGAGCTCTATAGGCATAAGTGAATATGAGAAAATAGAGAAAGGTTGAATGTATTTAAAATTAATGGAATTCTTAATGTACTAGAATACACAAGGAAGCAATAACTGATGAAGGTGACAACATTGGGTCTGGCTTTAGATGGGAATACAAATAACATTTTCAAAAGTACTGGGAGAAACACAATGAAAATTGATTAAAACAGTCAGTGACATAAAAAGTGTCTACAATGACCTCATGTAATAGTGACTGGAAATTTAGTGTTTTTAAATGGGGAGGAATAAGGATAAAAATAATATTTACATACATGAAATTTGGGAAAGACAAGTATTTAGGAAAGAATGGTACTTTAGAGAAACTAGTTTGGAAGCCAGGGGAATCATCCAGATATGAAAAAGAGGATCAAAATTAGAGGGGAAAAGTAGAGAGAATGGAAAGGAAGGGGATGATAATAAAGATATCACTTTGGTCTGAGTCATTCATATCCTTTCTGGCCCTATTTTTATGATAAATTTTTCAAGCTCATTGAGCAGAAACCAGCCCTATCTATTGAGTTGTGCCTAGTGCCAGCGCATTTTCTATGCTCAATAAATGCTAAACCATCATATCACTGAAGGAGGATATGAAATAAGGAAAAAGATTCTATTTCAGACCGGAAGCTAAGTGTTAGTAGCACTATGAACTAACTCGTTATTTCGAATAATTTCCTTATTATTTTCTTCTTTTCTTTTTAGGTAAATAACTCATTAAATACATATTTAATGTTAGGAAGTTACCCTTCTAAGAGCCAGGGTGATTCAACTAGGTCTCCAAATTCAATCTAGGAAATTAAACATACGAAATGCTTTTCACAGTTCTATGAACTAGTGAATAATGCATTCAAAAGTGTAGACAGATGTTAAATTACATGGGCATTTGGAGTAGAAACAGTAATACTTTTGCCTGGAGTGGTTAAAAATGGGTTTTTGGAATAAGCAAGACATAAGCTAGCTAGAGATTGAAGGGTAGGATAGAATTTAGAGAGGGAAACGTGTGTGTAAGGCGAAACAGTTGAACATTTGAGGGTAATGGTGTAATAAAAGAATAGTAGTGAAAAATGCAATGAAAATTTTATGTCTAGAGTAGCGTAGTTTCACTGAAGTACGTTTTCTATGTAGAAGGATCATAGAAGCTAAGCCTGGGAAGATGGTATTTTCTAGTACCTTGAATTCAAGATTGAAGTATTTAGCATTTTATTTGACACTAGAGATCCATTGAAGATTTTGAGAGAAAAAACTATAAGGAAAATAAGGTTTTAGGAAAATGAAATTGATCATTATATTCAGGAAGGATAGGAGAAGGATAGATTAGATGCAGTGAAATCTCAGCTATTGTACTAGTCTGGACATGAAAAAATAAGATTAAAGTAGACTGCAGACTCGGTAAGAACTGATGTTAAGAAAACAAATATTCATTGAAAGGATTAATGCTGAAGCTGAAGCTCCAATACTATGACCACCTGATGTCAACAGCTGACTTACTGGAAAAGACCCTGAAGCTGAGAAAGATTGAAGGTAAAAAGAGAAGGGGGCAGCAGAGGATACAATGGTTAAATAGCATCACTGACTCAATGAACATGAATTTAAGCAAACTCTGGGAGAGAGTGGGGTTCCCTTGTGGCTCAGCTGGTAAAGAATCTGCCTGCAATGCAGGAGACCTGGGTTTGATCCCTGGGTTGGGAAGATCCCCTTGAGAAGGGAAAGGCTACCCACTCCAGTATTCTGTCCTGGAGAATTCCATGGACTGTATAGTCCATGGGGTTGGAGTCAGACAGGACTGAGCAACTTTCACTTACTTTCCTGGAGATAGTGGAGGACACAGGATCCTGGTATGCAGCAGTCTATGGGGTCACAAAGAGTCAAACGAGACTTAGCAACTGAACAACATGAACTCTACAATTAACTTTTCATTTCTGCATCTTTAACAGATTAAAAATAGTTATTGACAATCAATTACATATATTATTAAAAGGAGAGTAACCTAAAAGAAATACTTTGGACTAATATTTAAGAAAAAGAAAAAAAATCAACTCTCAGTACATATCACAGATATGATTTTGAAAATTAGAAGATCAGTTTCACATTCAAGTAGGTTTATTGACAAAAAGTTACAAAACAAATTCCATAGGAACATAGAGTGCAAATACTAAATCATCTCTGCATTTTTTAGCACAATAATGAAATTGTGTGTGTGTGTGTGTGTGCTCAGTTGTGTCTATTCTTTGCAATTCCTGTTAGACCCCTCTGTCCGTGGGATTCTCCAGGACAGAATACTGGAGCAGATTGCCATTTTCTCCTCCAAGGGATCATCCTGACATAGGGATGGAACCCATGTCTCTGGTGTCTCCTGCATTAGCAGGGGTATTCTTTACCACTGTGCTACCTGGGAAACCCAAAATAATGAAGCACACAAATAGTTTAAAAAGTCACTTTATATATTAAAAAATAAGCTGCTTAAATGACAACTCTATATATTCAGGTGAGAAAGGGGAAATTTGTATTATATGATTTTAGAAATGATTAATCAGTTTTAATGTGTAGCCTCTGAGGAGAATGGGGCTAGGTACCAGATATAGTATAAAACAGAACATAAAATATAATATAAAACATTGGTTTTGATTAGTGAAACCTGGAAATAAATGTAGCAGTTGGATTTTTATTGCTGAGAAAAACACAGGAAAGTTCCTCATTAATTGGGACTGAATGATATTAAAGATTTATATGTTATCATTGTAGTTAGAGCCAGGAGCAATAGTTTGGTACTAAGTTAAATTTCAATTATACTGGAGGCAATAGAATATATAACAAATTGAACAAAATAATCCAATGTTCTTTGGTCTCTGTGGTCACCATTTACTAAATATTAGAAACCATTTCCAGAGACTACTTCTCTGTAAGCATTTTCTTTTAAATTTTACTTAGAACAAGTGTATTCTGAGGAAAATCTCGTGTAGGTTCTGCAATAAATCAATTACATTAGTGATAAAATTGATCAAACAATGACAGTTTCTAATAAAATACAAATATTTCTTCCCTCAAAGAGTTTATCATTTAAGCAAATGAGTCATCCATTATTTTTAATAATATTTGCATTTATTTATGGGTTTCTTAATATAAAATCATTATTCAAATGAGTACCATAAAGGGGTTTGTGAGCTGCAAAAAACTTTTTTTTTCTTGTTTGGTTTTCAGTGTAATACATGTGGATAAAAACATTGGTCATAAATCACAGAGACACATGGTCAATCTTTAACTTCATATATTCCAGAGAAAAGACATTAGACAACTAATTGAAATATCCCAAAATGTTTATATATTTTCAAAAAGGGTAACTAATATTTCTCATAGGGTTAAAATTAGTTTTAGAAGATATTCATATGTAGTTAAGTAAGACACTATTACTGCATATAAAATGCCTCAATAAATATTCTTATTCACTCCATATTAAAGTTAACATATTTTAGAAATAAAAATAATTCTTTATAATTATAAATGCAAAATAATCTTCAACAGAATTCATGGAGTACATCTTAAATTAGTAATTGTTGTTCTGTTGCCAAGTCATGTCCAACTATTCACGACCCCAATCAGTTCAGTTCAGTGATTCAGTCGTGTCTGACTTCGTGACCCCATGGACTGCAGCACACCATGCTTCCCTGTCCATCACCAACTCCTGGAGTTTACTCAAATTCATGTCCATTGAGTTGGTGATGCCATCCAACCATCTCATCCTCTGTCATCCTCTTCCCCTTCTGCCTTCAATCTTTTCCAGCATCAAGGTCTTTTCAAATGAGTCAGTTCTTTGCACCAGGTGGCCAAAGTATTGATGTTTCAGCTTCTGCATCAGTCCTTCCAATGAATATTCAGGACTGATTTCCTTTAGGATGGACTGGTTGGATCTCCTTGCAGTCCAAGGGACTCTCAAGAGTCTTCTCCAACACCACAGTTCGAAAGCATCAATTCTTTGGTGCTCAGCTTTCTTTATAGTCCAACTCTCACATCCCTACATGACCACTGGAAAAACCATAGCTTTGAATAGACAGACCTCTGTTGGCAAAGTAATGTCTCTGCTTTTAATATTCTGTCCAGGTTGATCATAATTTTTCTTTCAAGGAGAAAGCATCTTTTAATCTCATGGCTGCAGTCACCATCTGCAGTGATTTTGGAGCCCCCCAAAATAAAGTCTGTCACTATTTCCATTCTTTCCCCATCAAGATGCCTTGATCTTTGTTTTCTTAATGGAGCTTTAAGCCGACTTTTTAACTCTCCTCTTCCACTTTCATCAAGAGGCTTTTAGTTCTTCTTCATTTTCTGCCATAAGGGTGGTGTCATCTGCATATCTGAGGTTATTGATATTTCTCCCAGCAATCTTAATTCCAGTTGTGTTTCACCAGCCCAGTATTTCTCATGATGTGCTCCGTATATAAGTTAAATAAGCAGAGTGACAATATACAGCCTTGACGTACTCCTTTCCCTATGTGGAACCAGTCTGCTGTTCTATGTCCAGTTCTAACTGTTGCTTCTTGACCTGCATACAGATTTTTCAGGAGGCAGGTCAGGTGGTCTGGTATTCCCATCTCTGGAAGAATTTTCCACAGTTTGTTGTGATCCACACAGTTAAAGGCTTTGGCATAGTCAATAAAGCAGGAGTATATGTTTTTCTGGAACTCTCTTGCTTTTTTAAGAATCCAACGAATGCTGGCAATTTGATCTCTGGTTCCTCTGCCTCTTCTAAATCCAGCTTGAGCATCTGGAAATTCATTGTTCATGTATTGTTGAAGCCTGGTTTGGAGAATTTTGAGCATTACTTTGCTAGCATGTGAGGTGAGTGCAATTGTGCGGTAGTTTGAATATTCTTTGGTATTGCTTTTCTTTGGGATTGGAAAGAAAACTGACCTTTTCCAGTCCTGTGGCCACTGCTGAGTTTTCCAAATTTGCTGGCATATTTAGTGCAAAATTTTCATAGCATCATCTTTTAGGATTTGAAATAGCTCAACTGGAATTCCATCACTTCCACTAGCTTTATTCATAGTGATGCTTTCTAAGGCCCACTTGACTTCATATTCCAGCATGTCTGGCTCTAGGTGAGTGATCACACTATCGTGATTATCTGGGTCTTGAACATCTTTTTTTGTATAACTCTTTTGTGTATTTTTGCCATCTCTTCTTAATATCTTTTGCTTTCTGCTAGGTCCATACCGTTTCTGTTCTTTATTGTGCCCATCTTTGCATGACCCTATGGAATGTAGCATACCAGCTTCCCAGTCCCTCATCATCTCCCAGAGTCTGCCCAAGTTCATGTCCTTTTCTTAATAGATAGATGCATTAATTTTAATTACTAGATTCAAAAGAGAGTTCTTTTATGCATGTGCCTTGAGACATGTATATCAGATATAATATAAATTTTAATAACATTAAGAAAACAATGTTTAATTTTAAAAATAAGAAATTATATTTAATTTCCAATGTGACATTTCCAGTTCAAAGTGCCTTAGTGGAATTAGAAATTAATTTTATTTCCTTTTCAGTAACTCATTTTTAGGTTATGAAGTATGTTTGATAATTTGTCCATACCCTCATTTGCTGAATATTTGTTACCCACTTGCTAGCATGAAACTCTAATGTTCTAAAAATAGCCTCTATGATAACGGAATAATAAAGGTTTGTTCTTTATTCTTGTGCATGTATCTTCCATGTTCCCCTGTAGATGCACTCTCCATCCCCACCCTGCTCTGTACCCTCCTAATCCTCACTTTCTGGACCGTTATTGACTGAAACCCACCCCCACCCCTTGCCTTGTAGTTCAAGTTCAGTTCAGCCAATAGGAGACAGCAGCCAGGATTTAGGCATGGGAGGAGAAAGAAGCTAAGTGGATATTAGGATAAATATCAGTATTGCATTCAGTTTTTTTATTTGGCATCAATTTTTCTTAAGTTTTATTATTGTTCGACCTGTTTACTTTACAACAAAGTTCTCAGTTCTGCATCAGCTTCACTGGTGCACACCCCCTCCCACATGAGGAGATGATGATTTTGATTGATGGCACATTCTTCCATTTTTAGTGATGGGGAAAATTAGCATAGCCAAGATGGATATTTTCTCAGCATGAATTACCTGTTTTTGCATATGTCCTATTTCCTCTTTCTACAATCAGAATGTAGAGTTGTTTTAGTGTCTATAAATAGAGGGAAGGCTGAGGAACCTTATCATAATTCAGGCTTCCCACTGTTATGTGTTATTTTAAAACCTATCAATTTCACAATTTCTTTTCACTTTTAGCAATCTGTACTGTAAAATGTGACATAGACATAGAAACCATATTCTCATAGTTCTGGGGATAATTAAGTGATTTAATATGTCCAATGTGTAAGCCATTTGGGACAGTTCCAGACATAAAATATATGCTATATAAGTATTTGTCATAATTATTAATAGAGTACACTCTAAAATGTTCAAACAATTTAATTATACAAACGATTTCTGTGTATATAATTCAAGGAGCAGTTAATACTAAAGTTTCAACCCTGGAAATTGAAACCATACACATAAAATTTGATGGATCAAGGACAATATCATAATGGGAATAAAAAACCTACTGGAGAATGAAGGCTAAAGAAACCAATATATATTTAAAAATTGTGTGATATAATAACAAAAAAAAGAAAATTTGCAGTATTAAATTATTATATTAGGAAAAAATAATACAGAAAATGAAATGATTGAGTTTAATCCTTATATAAACTTGCAAAAGAAACTGGAGAATGAATGCATATGAAAGCAGGGGAAATAGATTAAAATTCCTGAGGAGAAATTAATGAAATATAAAATAAAGACATAAGAGGGTCATCAAACCAAAAATTGAGCCTTTAAAAAGAATAATAAAATAGAATTGTGATTAATAAAGAAAAATTAAATTATCATAATTTTTTACAATGTTAAAAGTGAGACCTAGAGAAATTAATTCACTCCCAAACATATAAATTAGTTGTTGAAATATATCCCAGTGGAGTTATGCTATTTGATTGTATAACATATAAAAAAAGATCACTTCATATATAATTATTAACTGTGTGTTAATTCAAAGTACCATATTTATAAAATAATTACTCAAAAATATTTTATGCTAATATGGTGGGCATTAATGAGGCAGAATTTGATCTAAATAGTAATACTCCATGACCTTTTCTTTCTTTTCTTTCTTTTTTTTTTTTTTGCTATATAGTGTGTTTTTGCTGTGCTGACCAAATTTTTTTAGCAGTCACATTATCATCTTGTCCAATTTTTTTTTAAATTGTCAATAAAATCCTTTCCATTCTGCCTTTAGGTTGTTATGTAGCTGCATTTTATGCTTTACTTAAAATGACATAACCAATAAAAGTGAATAATTTATAGACAAAACAAATGACTATTATATACACTGTAAGCAGAGTTAATAAAATGCTTTATTGATAGAATTTATTTATCCCATCTGAATCAAACGAAAGGGCAAATATTCTTTCTTGAAGCCTGCCAATATTACACAATTTATAACAACTTGGCAGAAATCAAACACTTTCAAATCACCTCCCAAACTGGCATCATGGCTTTTATTTCCTGGAAATAATTCAGTTCAGTTCAGTTGCTCAGTCGTGTCTGACTCTATGCGACCCCATGAATTGCAGCACGCCAGGCCTCCCTGTCCATGACCATCTCCCGGAGTTCACTCAGACTCACGTCCATTGAGTCCGTGATGCCATCCAGCCATCTCATCCTCTGCTGTCCCCTTCTCCCCCTGCGCCCAATCCCTCCCAGCATCAGAGTCTTTTCCAATGAGTCAACTCTTCGCATGAGGTGGCCAAAGTACTGCAGTTTCAGCTTTAGCATCATTTTTCCAAAGAAATCTCAGGGCTGATCTCCTTCAGAATGGACTGGTTGGATCTCCTTGCAGGCCAAGGGACTCTCAAGAGTCTTCTCCAACACCACAGTTCAAAAGCATCAATTCTTTGGCACTCAGCCTTCTTCACAGTCCAACTCTCACATCCATACATTACCACAGGAAAAACCATAGTCTTATAATTGGGATACCAATATTGTCTGGAAAATGTGATTAGTTATAAGGGTAATATATATATGGCAAGGAGAGTTTGAGAAAAGCTATGCTTTGAACATACACTAGTAAATTCGTATTCATTCATTCCCAAATTAGTTATTAAGCTTGAATACATTGCATTGGCTTTGTCATGTGAGGGTTGTGGGGAGGTCCTGGAAGAGACAAATACAAAAGACACTGCAGTTGATTGCAATCCAGCAAATGGGCTTCTCTGATAGCTCAGAAGGTAAAGAATCTGCCTACAATGTGGGAGACAATTGGAGAAGGGAATGGATACCCTCTCCAGCATGAACAGAGGAGAATTCCATGGACAGAGAAGCCTGGTGGGCTATAATCCATGGGGTCACAAAGAGTTGGACACAACTGAGAAACAACAACAACAATTAAAACACATATGTGCAGGTACACATACATGTATATATGACACTGTGAAGTTCATAAGTGAACACATCTAGCTCTGCCTTAAAAAAAATTGACTGCCTTTAATAGACTTACTCAAAGTTGGGAAGTAGTTTAACAAATACACTGGCAGAGTGTTTTTTTATGTGAGGTATGTGTTTGAATTTCATTTTGTTGATAACTTTAAAGATGATACTCCTCAGCAATTATATTCATATTTTATTTTTTTTATTTTTTTCTTTCTAAATTTTTATTTTTATTTTTTTTAAGTTTTTATTTTTACTTTAGTTTACTTTACAATACTGTATTGGTTTTGCCATACATTGACATGAATCCACCACGGGTGTACATGCATTCCCAAACATGAACCCCTCCCACCTCCCTCCCCATAACTTCTCTCTGGGTCATCCCCGTGCACCAGCCCCAAGCATGCTGTATCCTGCATCGGACATAGACTGGCGATTCATTTCTTACATGATAGTATACATGTTTCAATGCCATTCTCCCAAATCATCCCACCCTCTCCCTCTCCCAGCAGAGTCCAAAAGTCCGCTGTACACATCTGTGTCTTTTTTGCTGTCTTGCATACAGGGTCATCATTGCCATCTTTCTAAATTCCATACATATGTATTAGTATACTGTATTCATATTTTATAACAAGTGGGCAAATTTTACAGAAGGCCAGGAAGAAATTTTAAAATATTTCTGCTGGAGTACCTCAAGTGGCAAAAGAGACTAATTACAATATCTTCCTTTTCCTTATCACTTTCATTTTTCCTTTTTTGCAATTGCTTTGGGATCACAGCTGTGAGTTTTGCTGTAGTTGTGTTGTCATTGTGTTTTAAAGTTAAATATGCTTTACCTTAAATATTGAAGAAATTGTTATACAAAATATTTTTTTGAGACTTAGAGAATAATTTCTTTTGCTTAATTCCTACCAGATTATTTGAGTGATATTTAATTCCATATTATTTCTATACTCTCTGAGTAAATATCTGAGCACAGAATAATTCAGTACATTTGTCCTTGAACTCAACATTCTGGTAGCAGTCTATGATGCTGCTTAATAGGTATACAAACCTCCATTGAAGAATAATACCCATATACCATACTGTCTGTTCAAATCATTAATTGTGTGTGACAATAGAAACTCAACAATTTGTGATTGTGTGAAAGTGCTGATAATGGAAACATTGCTTGTAGTCTCAGGAATCAAGCCATATTCAGTTAGCCCACTATCATTTATGTGTAATGTGAAAGCTTCAATAAAATATGTTTCAATTTCTGATACTTGTTCTAGATATTGGAATACATTACTTTGTATTAATACCATCAGCTGCATAATATATAAACTCAGATTAAATATGGAAATTGCACACATCGGATGAGTTGAACTGTATTTAACCCACTTTTAATTCTTTCTGTCAAATCTGATCTACTTGTTGGTTTTGTCTGTGGCTATCTCATTGTTGCTGATTTTCATTCCTATATGTGTCCAGACTAAATCTTTGCTTGTAATTTTAGATTAATATTTAGCCCTATCCTTCCATTTACTTTGCTTCTTCTTTACTTGTAAGATCTAGCTCACACATAATCCAGGATCTCTTTTTTAATGCTAATTGCAGGATTTACAGTAACCACTGTGATATTTCACTTTATTCTTTTAACCCATCCCATTTGCCATATTATAAACATTATTGATTTCAACTAATGTATCAACTTTATCGCTGAGTGTTATTTATTCCCAAGTTTAATTATCTTCTTGTACGTCTTTATCAAAGTTATTGGATAAATATTGGTTGACTTTGCTAAATAGTTATTTGGTTCTGCTGCATTCCAGTAAGAGCTTCTTCTCTATGATGGCATTAAAATAATAATCAATAGTGTTTGTGAAAATTATGCATGTAGTTCTGTTTGCACCAAACTTAATAATGCTTCAGTCCATACTTTTTACTTTGTTAAAAATAATATTATGAAAATTTAAGCTATCACATTTTCTTAAACTTGTAGCCTGAGACTGAATTTATCCAGAGATAAAATATCACATTTCATGTCTTATTCTTAGCAAAGTCATCTTAACCTCTGGGAATCAGTTTTATTCCCCCTAAGTGCTCCCTTGTCATTTATCACAAGTAATTGCAGAATTATTTCTGCTTACATGTAGCAAGCTTCACATTATAACTTACAAAAATTCAGCTTTTAAAATATTTGAACAATTATATTTCAAATTTGTGAAATGGTAGTGACAGTCTCAAAATTTGATGTGTTGTTCAAACTAGCAAGTTTAAATAAACTTGACAAGCCCTTCCAAGTCATTTATTATAACTGCTCTGATCCGACAGCAGGCATGGTTAGAGAAGTGCCAGATGTCAACACCTTTCATTTATTTTCAGAACCATAAACACCATTTTGAGAAAAGTCGTAAATATAGCAGACTCTAAAGAAAGCTAAGAGAACAACATGATTTCCCAGAGCACTGGTTAGTTTCAAACATAAATTAACTTTCCTTGTATTGGATATTTTTGTTTGCTTTACTTTTTTTCTCTAGGAATTTCCATATTAGGAGCAACCTCAATGGTCTTTCTGAACTTATAGTGTTCCATATAGTGACAGCTTCACCACTAACTAACATTTACTGTTATTGTAACTGAGCAGGATCCTATGGGTCCTTCCTGGGACAGACTCCTCCCCATATCCTCTGCTGTACCTCCTCTCTGAAGTACCCAGATATTAGAAATCTGATGTACATTCCCTGAGTTGTCTTACAGGTGCGAAAACTCTCACCAAATGAAAGGAATTAACTGCTCCATGGCATTGACAGTGTAGTCCCCAGATCTATCGGCGCCTCGGGATTCATAAGGTTAGCCTCTGTGACACCACCCTGGTACCTCACTATCAACCAATCAGAATTGTGCACAAGGGGATCCCATGCTCTGGAACTCCCCTCCTGTATCTTGGCTTTAAAAAGGCTTTGCTGAAACTCACTGAAGGGTTCAGGTTTGAGTACTAACTGTCCAAGACTCTTCGTATGGGGCCTTAAAGTAGATACTGCACTTTCCTTCACCACAGCCTGGTGTCACTGCATTGGTGGGCAGATTCAGTTTTGGCTCTGTAACATTATAGTATGTAATTTTGGAAGAGGACTTCCTCTAGGGTGGAAAGAACAACAAACTACTTTTCAAAGAATATTAATTTTAATTAATTACTCTGAGTGGATTAAATTCTGTCTAAAATTTTAAAGTCTCAAAATTCCTTATACACAACTGTTACTTCCTATTTACTCCCCTCCACTATTCTTGTTCTTTTCCATCTTTTTCAGTTTATGGGTTAGAGAACTATTCTAGGCAAGCTGGTCTAGTTAGGTGTGAAGATTGAAGAAAAATATTTTTATTTCTTCAACAAGAAATTATGTTAATGCAAGTTTGATTAGACATTTAGTAACTAACTTTCTTTTTTTAATCATGCAAACAACAACCCCAAAGTGTGCTTATTGTAATATAACTTACATGCCCTCTTGAGTATAACATCTTGGCTGACAATAGCTGAAATTATCATAAAATTTTCTCACTCTAACTCTCAAGCACACATATGTCACAGCACTCCTAGTACGTACATATTTGCATACATATGCACAAGTATTTGTCATCCTCCTCTGACCTTCATTATTATATTCTAAATCTGGGAAGATTTAGTGATAACATAAACAGAATATTTCAAAAAGACACTCCCCAAAACTAAGTATATTTGATAAAAATGAGATAATAGATGCAATGGAGATATAAGTACTACATGAGTAGGGAGAAAGAAGGTGACGCTAGAGGTAAAGAACCCACTGCCAATCCAGGAAAGGTAAGAGATGTGTGTTCCATCCCTAGGTCGGGAAGATTCCCTGGAGTAGGAAATGGCAACCCATTCAGCATTCTTGCCTGGAGACTTCCCAAGGACAGAGGAACCTAGTGGGCTACCGTCCATAGGGTCGCAAAGTGTCAGACACAACTGAAGCGACTTAGCACATACAGGGAGAAATTAAGTGAGCATGTTGTGGCTTGTGATGTCGTGGGAGAAGCAGTTTGGGATGATGATGGATATAAGTTAATTTCATTATTAAAAAATAAAGTAGAAATGAAGGCCATTGAACTTATCATAGTCGGGTGTTTATGAAAACATTTAATGTTGGATTTATGCAATCTTTAAAATATCTTTTGAGGTAGATTTCCTTTGTGTCAGTTCAGGAATCTCCTAGAATTCTCTTCTTTCATGGCCCCAGGTTATTGTGGCAATCGTTAACAAGAGACATGTAGCAGAATTTTGAGGCACAAGTGAAGCAGTAATTGTCTTCTGTTGGGACCAGAAGGTGTGCACAGGGTCTGAGGGGCTGTTACAGCTCACACACAGTGTCATCATTTACCTGCTGGTTCATTTGGTTGTTGTGGGCAACAGGGACCACAGCTCCTCCATCTTCTCCAGAATCTCCCACTTCAATTTCTTGAATCTTGGTCCAGCTTCATGAGAAAGGGAGCCATATTGTGCTGGAGGAGACTTCTCCTGCTTGGGGCAGTGAGAGCTTGATTCAAGTTTAATCCTTTTTGAGGGGTGTTCTTCTCTTATAGGTCGCCAATTTTGCTCCAAGCATGTATCCTTGTTTCCTTATGAACTGCTGGCCTTGCACGGAAACAATAGCCACATAAAAGTCATTTTCAGTCCTAAAACTGTGCTGGAAAAAAATCTATGTAACAAATCTGACATATATATATATATGTAACAGAGACATTACTTTGCCGACTAAGGTCCGTCTAGTCAAGGCTATGATTTTTCCAGTGGTCATGTATGGATGTGAGAGTTGGACTGTGAAGAAGGCTGAGTGCCGAAGAATTGATGCTTTTGAACTGGTGTTGGAGAAGACTCTTGAGAGTCCCTTGGACTGCAAGGAGATCTAACCAGTCCTTTCTGAAGGAGATCAATCCTGGGATTTCTTTGGAAGAAATGATGCTAAAGCTGAAACTGCAGTACTTTGGCCACCTCATGCGAAGAGTTGAGTCATTGGAAAAGACTTTGATGCTAGGAAGGATTGGGGGCAGGAGGAAAAGGGGACGACAGAGGATGAGATGGCTGGATGGCATCACGGACTCGATGGACGTGAGTCTGAGTGAACTCCGGGAGTTGGTGATGGACAGGGAGGCCTGGCGTGCTGTGATTCATGGAGTCGCAAAGAGTCGGACACGACTGAGTGATTGAACTGAACTGAACTGAACACACATATATGTGCACATCACCCACAAGCACACATGTACACACCCTTTATCTAGTGGTTCTACCTGACTGATTCCACCTTGACTGGTAGGTCCTCTTATCAAAAGATTAGGATTTCAACATATCTTCTTAGTCAATAAATTTGTGAAAACTTTGGCTCTAGATTCTCTATTGTTTTGTTTTGTTTCTCTAGTTATCCATAAAGTACATTTGAAAGCAGAAATTTAGAATCTCTGCAATGTAAATGATATTTGAATCTGGTATAACTGAAAAATCATTCTAGATTTGGAAACTATGCTATCTAGCATACATTTTTGCATATGAATATGATGAGGGCCACCATCCAAAGTTAAATATTGTCTTAAGTATCTTAAGTTCATTACCTATAGCATGAAGTAGTTCAAAGAGAATAAAATGAATTTTAGAATTCAAATGTCCTGGATCTAATGTAGAATTCAAATGTCCAAGATCTAAATTCAAAATCTAGCACCTGTCAACTGCATAATCATTAGCCATGTCTACCCTTTATCCATCTCAACTTCTCCCTTGTAAACAGGAAAAAAAAAAAAAACACCTTACTCTGTAAACTCTGTGTGTATGTGTAAAGAATATAAACAAAAGGGAGGGGATATATGTATACCTACGGCTAATTCATGTTGAGGTTTGACATAAAACAACAAAATCCTGTAAAGCAATTATCCTTCAATTAATAAATAAATAAAGTTTTAAAATATTGAAAATATTTGGAAAGAATCTTGCAGGGTTAGGTTTTTAATAAATATATTTTCTTACCACTTCAAAGTTCAACATGAGAAATTTGAGCTTTCTAGCTCCACTCTTCTTCTGATTATGTAATTTAACAATTAATAATTTAACTTACAGGATTTTGTTCAATTGTTCTGTTACTCCCAGTTCCTTAGTTTTCCACATTTCTTATAGCATTCTCACAGTGATAATATCATTAGTCCATCTGACCAATGTTTACTAGATTGTTAGACTTAGAAAGCATCTAACCTATCAATTGTCCATTTACTTGCATATTTAAGAAGACACAGTATGTGCTATTTTTACATGGCTTATTCTAGAATTGTTCCTTTATGACAATGACTTCTTTTCTTATTGTTCATTTTCCTATATTCTGCCATAATAATTCCAGTGTTTTCAGCCTTGGCAGTTTCATCTTTAAAATGTTTTTTGATAACATCTATAGCTTATTTAACCTCTATGCAGAGTACATCATGAGAAACACTGGGCTGGAAGAAACACAAGCTGGAATCAAGATTGCTGGGAGAAATATCAATAACCTCAGATATGCAGATGACACCACCCTTATGGCAGAAAGTGAAGAGGAGCTAAAAAGCCTCTTGATGAAAGTGAAAGTGGAGAGTGAAAAAGTTGGCCTAAAGCTCAACATTCAGAAAACGAAGATCATGGCATCTAGTCCCATCACTTCATGGGAAATAGATGGGGAAACAATTGAAACATTGTCAGACTTTATTTTGGGGGGTTCCAAAATCACTGAAGATGGTGACTGCAGCCATGAAATTAAAAGACACTTACTCCTTGGAAGAAAAGTTATGACCAACCTAGATAGTATATTCAAAAGCAGAGACATTACTTTGCCGACTAAGGTCCGTCTAGTCAAGGCTATGGTTTTTCCAGTAGTCAGGTTTGGATGTGAGAGTTGGACTGTGAAAAAGGTTGAGCACTGAAGAATTGATATTTTTGAACTGTGGTGTTGGAGAAGACTCCTGAGAGTCCCTTGGACTGCAAGGAGATCCAACCAGTGCATTCTGAAGGAGATCAGCCCTGGGATTTCTTTGGAAGGAATGATGCTAAAGCTGAAACCCCAGTACTTTGGCCACCTCATGAGAAGAGTTGACTCACTGGAAAATACTCTGATGCTGGGAGAGATTGGGGGCAGGAGGAGAAGGGAACAAGCGAGGATGAGATGGCTGGATGGCATCACTGACTCGATGGACGCGAGTCTGAGTGATGGACAGGGAGGCCTGGCGTGCTGTGATTCATGGGGTTGCAAAGAGTCGGACACGACGGAGTGACTGAACTGAACTGAACTGAATAGTACTGTGACTACTATAAATATAGGTTTCAGCTAACTTGTATTGAGTAATTAACATGTGGTAGGCAGAGGGCTATACAATTAACTTGTGTTATCTCCTTCAGTAAAACATAGCTTTGAATTTTGAGAGTATAATGAATTAACTTCAGTAAAATTTTATTTAAATGATCAGTAAAATGGTAACTAAAGTCAGGGAAATAAAAGAACCCAAGATTTTTAAGTATGCGTACAAAATGTTGTAATTCATTTTCAAACTTTTCTTTAATGTTGCTCCTTTACTTTTTGTGATTTTTGCATAAATATATTTTTCTTTTGGAAAATAAATGCTTTCTTGATATAGACCACCAGCCTCTGTAATAGGTGAAAACACTTTTATTTAAATTAAGCCTGTGCCTTTATTTTCATCTTATATTTTTAAAAGAATAGTCATATATTCTTATGGCATTTACAGGACAATGACAGTTTAAATGTGGGAGGGTTTACTATTATCCCTATTTGATAAACGAGATAAATCAGAAGCAACATTTTTGGATTGGTCAAAAATCACATAGTAACTTTGTGATGAATACACTAGCCATCTTTTGGCCTCAGGCATATAGGAAGTTCATTTAGAGGTGCTTATCTAAACTTGCTTTCCATTTTGTTTACATCCCATGAAAATTCTGCCTTCAATTGTGAACTGAAGGAGAAAGAACTGTTTTCATGCTATATGATTTATGAACTCATTAAGCAACTAATAAATATCATATTCAGGCTGTGGAAAGTTCATTAGATTCAAAAACACCTCACAGATATCTTTTTCACATTTTGAATGCCAATCATTATTCTGGAAACGACCGCTTTAAAAAATTTTGCATTGATTTTTCCTGTTAAATTGTGAAAACAAGCATGATTTTACTTTCAAAGCTATTCGAATACAGTGTTTGAATAAGATTGTGAAAGAAATGATTTCCTCTAAATGAGATCTCTGTGGCCATATAGACATGTATGGATTTTATTTTATTTTTTAATTTTATTTAATTTTATTTTTTTGGATTTGATTTTAAAATATACTTTATAGAACACATTTCATGTATTTATTTATTATTTGTACTTGGGTTATGACCCATCATTTATAGATGCATTCTTTTCCTTACCATGTAAGGTTCTTAAATAATAAAAGTAATGCCATTCATCACTATACAAGAATCATAACTTCTGTTGCATGGAAAATGCATACACAGATGATAGTTAATATCCATACCTGGAAAGAAGAGTTAGAAAATAAATATATTAGGCTATAGAAATAATAGCAATTATAATCCACAATACATGGCTTGATAAACATTTAATTTTGTTTAGGTTCTTTTTTTTCTTTATATATGTTAACCACTTTTTATTTCTTTGGTGACAAAATATTAGCTCTTTAAACTTTAATCAGAACCTATAAGAACACTCTAACAACTAAAGTCTTAGCAAAATTGATTAGACTCTAGTTTCTATTTTAAAGGTCAGGAATGATATGTAATGAGGATATTCTTCCTTAAGTCTATTCATTAAATTGCAATTAACTTTATCTATATTTAGGCTTATTAAACATCCTTTAGTGCAAGGACAATGTCTTACCCTGCACTAGTAGATCCAAAGTACCTATGAACCAGATTTATTTGCAACATATTGGCAATTAATATTAATTTACTAATAGCTTATTCTCCTAGTAACAGTACATTCAAATCAAAGCACCAACACTTTATACCAACACATTTCATTTTCATAGTTAAATGTGAGCTGGGTTTTGTTATGTTAACTATAAATTAATATTCCAATTATCCTTGGAATTTTCCCATATGGAATCCTCTGAAAGAGTTTTCTATCATTTCATCTGCAATTCCTTTTTTATAATAATGTAAGGGTTTTTTTTTTTACCTTTTTTTTTCTAGCTGATTATAGCTAGCAGATTTAAAAGAAGTTAAACGGATCCAAGTTGATATTGATTCAAACTTTCATTTAAATTGGGTATGTAATTAAATTTAATTTCCCATAATATCAACACATATTTAATACAATATTCAAAGAATCAAATGGATCTTAACACTACCACTACTTGTATTTTACTCCAGCCTATTTTTTTTTAACATTTTAGCATCTAAAAATATGACACAATATCATAACCCAATTAAAATGAAGATAAGCAAAGCAATTCAAACCCATTAGGAGAAAAATACTTCTCATTACTATAAATGTGATATTTGTACACAAGGTCTATCACACAAGGTGAGAAATGGTCACACAGGTACATTTTGGGTGATGTTTGTGTTTATGTGTGTTATTAACCTAAAGGATCTTGTCCATCCAAAATGATGAGGATATATGGATCTCTAGGATCCAATTCATTTCTTATTTGTAAGTGAAAAATTAGTTTATCACCTAGCAAACATTGCTTAATAAACTGACAAACCAATTAAATATTTATATTTTAATTAGTAGTTTAAATATTTTGCATTTGTATAATACTTTTTTGCTAGAATCTGGACATGCTGACTCAAAGGTCCTAAATTTTAAGCTTATTTATAGAGAATTATGATACCAATTTCATATCCCCAGTGATTATGAGCAAATATTGTTGCCATTTTTGCAGGTAAAAAATATGGATTTTGAGCTATAAAATACAAAAAAATATAAAGATTTACATGGTTTGGCTGAATCTCATAGAAGTACTATTTATTTATTTTGGCTTCGCTGTGTCTTCACCACAGCATGTGTTCTCTAGTTGCACGCAGCATGCAGGCTTAGCTGTCCTGCATTTAGGATCTTAGTTCTCTGACCAGAAATCAAACCCTCATCCCCTACATTGAAAGGTAGACCATTGGACCATCAGGGAAGTCCCATAGAAGCACTCTTTAAAACAAATCAATTTTTTTTGAAAAACAATCAGATTATACCTCAAATATGTTTATAAATTTGAGAACTGTACCTGAAGAAGATTTTATATACATACATACATATATATATAAATATACATATATATATATATGTATATATATATAAAACTGGAGTGGATTAAACATACTGTCAGGTACTGAGAATTTGAGCTCTGACTCTAACTTCAGAAATAACAGTTAAAAATGGAAAAAAAGGAGATGCGGGAGTCATATGACTCACTTCATGGGTCTGAATATCTGTCGTGCTGAAAATTAGAGCATTTCATTTGATCTCAAGATGTCTGAAAACAAAAGTGATAGTCACTTAGTTGTTAAAATGCAGACAAAGACCATTGGGCTTCCCTCAGCATCATTTGATACTTTTTGAATATGAAGAACTAACATGGCATAGAGAAAAGTATGTTACATTCTGTGTCAGATAATTCAGACAATAGACTTAATAAATATGTGAATTTGGGAAACTCAATTCTACCTCTAAGAATCAGTTATCTTATATAACTATATAAATATTATTCTTAGATTATTGTGGTTAGAATTAAATAATGTTAAGTGAAAATGTTGATGTTAATTTTAGTAACATTATATTTAAACAATGCAAAATTATTATATTTACACAATTCAATTAATGGGCATATGACATCAATGAAAACTATGCTTCAACATTTTAAGAAAATAATTTCATTACATTTAAAATACTGTTACTTAAATGACATTCTTATATCATCGCAATATGAATTCAAATGGTTGGCAAACACAAAAAATGAAAGCCTCTCTAGTTTGAATAAATCACCTATAAATGTCCATCTCTTTTAATTGACACTCATTCATGCAAGAAAATGTATCACACCAATCAAATTGCATATGTAATAATGAAAAAGCAAAACTACGCTATGAGTTTTCAACACCTCTTTAATTTGACAGCAGTTACCTGACTAGAAATGAAATAGAATTATTTACAACTGCGGAACCGTGGCTGGGTTAAAATTGACATTGAAGAAGCCTCCCCTTTGGCAACCCCCCATTGGCAATGGTGTCACCATGTCACTGTAAATAACTCTGCTGAGATCAATTGTCATGCCCCCAAGGGACACAGTTGTCTATAATATCACAGAAAAATAATGAGAGGAAAAGATTTCCTGCTAGTACAAGAGTCATTTCTAAGCATTAAACTAACAAAGCTTGAACAAAGTCGGTGGAAAAGTACACTGTGGGAAACTGCATAGAAATCACATCTCAGCAAAATGTCTTGACAGGAAATGGTTGGACATGTAGAAGTGCAGTCTCTGTCTTATTTATTTGCCACTCTTGGGAAGAGCAATATGAAAGTGACTAACATGGTATAGTAGTTTCCAGAACCAATTAATTAATCATATCATGCCATTAATAGATCGTTTCCTGCGGGGGGGGGGGGGCAAATATTTCATAATCAGGGAGATTAAATTATTTTATGATGATAAATTTTCCCCATCAAAAGTGCTTTAAATTGATCTTCTTGCAATATTAACAAGATGGCACGTGGTGGGGGGGGTCCTAAATGAAGGAATGATTTTCATGCAGTCTACAGGTGGAGAAAATTCAGTTTTCATGTGGAGTGGAATTTAATCCATGCACTTATGGACACATTATCTTTGACAAAGGAGGCAAGAATATACAATGGAGAAAAGACAATCTCTTTAACAAGTGGTGCTGGGAAAACTGGTCAACCACTTGTAAAAGAATGAAACTAGATCACTTTCTAACACCATACATAAAAAGAAACTCAAAATGGATTAAAGATCTAAATGTAAGACCAGAAACTATAAAACTCCTAGAAGAGAATATAGGCAAAACACTCTCAGACATAAATCACAACAAGATCCTCTAAGACACACCTCCCAGAATGTTGGAAATAAAAGCAAAAATAAACAAATGGGACCTAATTAAAATTAAAAGTTTCTGCACTACAAAAGAAACTATAAGCAAGGTGAAAAGACAGCCTTCAGAATGGGAGAAAATAATAGCAAATGAAGCAACTGACAAAGAATTAATCTCAAAAATATACAAGCAAATCCTGCAGCTCAATTCCAGAAAAATAAACGACCCAATCAAAAAATGGGCCGAAGAACTAAATAAACATTTCTCCAATGAAGACATACAGATGGCTAACAAACACATGAAAAGATGCTCAGCATCACTCATTATCAGAGAAATGCAAATCAAAACCACAATGAGGTACCATTTCATGCCAGTCAGTACGGCTGCGATCCAAAAGTCTACAAGCAATAAAGGCTGGAGAGGGTGTGGAAAAGGGAACCCTCTTACACTGTTGGTGGGAATGCAAACTAGTACAGCCACGATGGATAAAAGTGTGGAGATTCCTTTAAAAAACTGAAAATAGAACTGCCTTATGACCCAGCAATCCCACTGCAGGTCATACACACCAAGGGAAACAGAATTGAAAGAGACATGTATACCCCAATGTTTATCGCAACACTGTTTAGGAAAGACAGAACATGAAAATAACCTAGATGCCCATCAGCAGACAAATGGACCAGAAAGGTGTGGTACATATAAACAATGGAGTATTACTCAATCATTAAAAATAATGCATTTGAATCAGTTCTAATAAGGTGGATGAAACTGGAGCTGATTGTACAGAGTGAAGTAAGCCAGAAAGAAAAACACCAATACAGTCAGTTCAGTTTAGTCGCTCAGTCGTGTCCGACTCTTTGCGACCCCATGAATAGCAGCATGCCAGGCCTCCCTGTCCATCACCAACTCCCGGAGTTCACTCAGACTCACGGCCATCGAGTTAGTGATGCCATCCACCATCTTATCCTCTGTCATTACCTTCTCCTCCTGCCCTCAATCCTTCCCAGCATCAGAGTCTTTTCCAATGAGTCAACTCTTCACATTAGGTGGCCAAAGTACTGGAGTTTCAGCTGTAGCATCATTGCTTCCAATGAACACCCAGGGGCTGATCACCTTCAGGATGGACTGGTTGGATCTCCTCGCAGTCCAAGGGACTCTCAAGAGTCTTCTCCAACACCACAGCTCAAAAGCATCAATTGTTCACCACTCATCTTTCTTCACAGTCCAGCTCTCACATCCATACATGACCACAGGAAAAACCATAGCCTTGACTAGATGGACCTTTTTTGACAAAGTAATCTCTCTGCTTTTCAACATTCTATCTAGCTTGGTTATAACTTTTCTTCCAAGGAGTAAGTGTCTTTTAATTTCATGGCTGCAAGCACCATCTGCAGTGATTTTGGAGCCCCCCAAAATAAAATCTGACACTGTTTCCACTGTTTCCTCATCTATTTGCCGTGAAGTGATGGGACCGGATGCCATGACCTTAGTTTTCTGAATGTTGAGCTTTAAGCCAACTTTTTCACTCTCCTCTTTCACTTTCACCAAGAGGCTTTTTAGTTCCTCTTCACTTTCTGCCATAAGGGTGGTGTTATCTGCATATCCGAGGTTATTGATATTTCTCCCAGCAATCTTGATTCCAGCTTGTGCTTCTTCCAGCCCAGTATTTCTCATGATGTACTCTGCATATAAGTTAAATAAGCAGGGTAACAATATACAGCCTTGACATACTCATTTTCCTATTTGGAACCAGTCTGTTGTTCCATGTCCAGTTCTAACTGTTGCTTCCTGACCTGCATATAGGTTTCTCAAGAGTCAGATCAGGTGGTTTGGTATTCCCATCTTTTCAGAATTTCCCACAGTTTTTTGTGATCCACACAGGCAAAGGCTTTGGAATAGTCAATAAAGCAGAAATAGATGTTTTTCTGGAACTCTCTTGCTTTTTCCATGATCCAGCAGATGTTGGCAATTTGATCTCTGGTTCCTCTGCCTTTTCTAAAACCAGCTTTAATATCTCCAGTACAGTATACTATCACATATATATAGAATCTAGAAAGATGATAATGATAACCCTGTATGCGAGACAGCAAAAGAGACACAGAGGTATAGAACAGTCTTTTGGACTCTGTGGGAGAGGAAGAGGGTGGGATGATTTGGGAGAATAGCATTGAAACATGTATAATATCATATATGAAATGAATCGCCAGTCCAAGTTCAATTCATGATACTGGATGCTTGGGGCTGGTGCACTGGGATGACCCAGAGGGATGGTACGGGGAGGGAGGTGGGAGGGGGTTTCAGATTGGGGAGCACGTGTACACCCGTGGCAGATTCATGTTGATGTAGGGCAAAACAAATACAATATTGCAAAGTAATTAGCCTTCAATTAAAATAAATAAATTTTATTAAAAATTAAAAAGAGAAAGTTCCTTTAGTTCTTTCTCTCGCACGCAGCGTTCATTGAAAATATTCAGTGCATTCAGCTCATGGTTTTCTTAAAAAAAGCAAATTGTGATAAAATCTATTTTCTTTTAAAATCTGGTGTGATAAATATTTTCACTTTAATTAAATGTGATCGTGACATAATTCTTAATGAAAATGTTTGAAGTTTGGTTTGCAGCTTTTTCTTTTTTACACAAATGTTAGATGTTAGTTATTGCCTTCATTAGGTTTATGAATCAACCTAACCTGGTTACCTAACACCGTGCAGATAAACATCATTTTTAGGCATTTGACTTTGTTTGTATTGTTGCAAAGCCAATTGTTTTATTAACGGTAATATTACAGTGTGAAAGTGAAGTCACTCAGTAGTGTCCGACTCTTTGCAACCCCATAATCTGTAGCCCACCAGGCTCCTCCATCCATGGGATTCTCCAGGCAAGAATAATAAAGTGGGTTGCCATTTCCTTTGCCAGGGGATCTTCCCAACTCAGGGATCGAATCTGGGTTTCCTGCATTGTGGGCAGACGCTTTACCATCTGAGAGACCAGGGAAGCCCTTTTTGTGCAGGTAATAGTAAACATCTAGGCAAATATGTAAATCATACTGAATTAATTTTCTTTGATTCTTCTTCCCAGGGCCATGCATCTTAGGATTGCAGCCTATTTTTCTTTTACTATGGCCAGCAACATATGTCACCTGCTTAAAAATTGTCCATCCAGGACCATCAACCTGGTTCCTAAAATAAAATATCAAAGCTATGTGTTTCTTACTTTGCAATTTTTTTCATGTTTTCCTTCTAAGATGAGAAATTATTTTTAATGATTATCTTTTAAAAACTCAATCTACAGGCTATCAAGGGTCCTTATCATTTGTTTCCACTCTAGTCTTCAATAATGATAACATATTGTATACAATTGTTCTTTTCTATGGCATTTTTGCCCTACTTTTTAACTTCTGGATTTTATCCTCTCATCTGGTTGTCTGTGTTCAACGGACATTCTCCATGCTCTGGTCATTGCTCACAGTCCTTGAGTATATAATAGGAAATACGTCTCTTCCTAGATTTGCTCTCCACACATTTGGAAATATCTCCCTGTTGCTCACTTGTGGATTTTTGCTAAACTCCAAAGAACACAGTTGCAGACCCAAGCTCCCCTTCCTTATTACTTGGGTAGCATTTTACCTGTCTGTGGTGTTTTTCTTGCTTGGATACCAATTTGTTGCTTTCTGGACAGTCTTTGGGTAAAAGTGTAGTATCTCAAGGGCTTAGGCTCCTGTTTTCACACAGTTTATACTTCTCTCTGGCTGCTGGACACCTGTCACACTGATGGGCAAGCACCGTCCTGTGACCAGTACAGATGCCTCCCAGTACAGGCTGGAAAGCCGGTATGAATACAAGTTGCATGACGATGTTAAAATCCCACTGATCTTGGGTGACCTCAGTCTGCAGCAGCTTGACGCAGGGTTTTGGTTCCCACCCAGTGACTGAAGTCAGGCCATGGCAATGAGAACACAAAATCCTAGCCACTAGACCAGTGGTCATTGACAAGGTCCTGGCCCATCAGCTGTATAGAAATTAATTTCTGCATAGAGATGGAAAGTAGTGAAACAAGTAGTATTTATTAAGAAGAAAAGAGTATATATGGAAAGACACATGGTTGGACTCAGAGAGACTGCTGTGTCTTCATGGTAGTTCGAATCACTTATATGGGACATTTCTTCTGGGTTTCCTTTGGCCAACTAACTTACTTTGCCTAGTTCTGAGTCACATTTGATTTATCTCAGGGTCTGCTGGGGTGTGTGTGTGTGTGTGTGTGTGTGTGTGTGTGTGTGTGTGTGTTTTAGCCAAGATGGATTCTAGCAAAGAGGCCTATACGTAGCTTGACATCACTCCCTTTTTTGACCTCCAAGGAACTTTTCTGTGCGTGCATGATCAAGAAGCTTTCCTTGTTTGGAGTTTGTGTCCACAGAGAACAACTCAAGTTGCTTTTCCTGGGAGGGCAGGGAGAAGGGCAAGACACCTACTTCCTGCCTTATCACCATGGAAAAATACACAGTCTGAACAGAAGAGGTACTTCAGAACGCAGGAATGAACTTGGCTTTGAATGCACATTACTTATTTCTTGACATAAACTAAGAGAATTTTAAGAATTGATTCTCCTTCATCCTAACTTTATTATCCTTTAGACCGAGGCTAGAAAGACTTTGTAATTTATTGTCCAAATAGAACCTTTTTGAGATAGAAAAAAAATGGTGTTGAAAATTATGTCAGAATTACAGGCCTCAATCTACACTTCTGCACAAATACTTGGATAAAATCTCACCTATGACACTTTGCTAATAGGCCTCAATTAAATCAGGAACCCTTTCCAAAACTTCAGAGCTTAATTTTGGATAGCTTCCTTCATTAGGCACATGCTAGCTATTCCTAATAAAATGTGATCCAACAAATTGGCAAAAATTGAGTCTCTTTCCCAGATACACTAATTTTTTAGCTGGGCATTGGGCAAAAACAATAATAAAATACTGATTGTATTTTCAAACTGTTTAAGCTTGGAACAAATAAAATGATAATAACAAGTGAAAAATCATTAGGGCTAGAACAATACTAAACATATACATGAAGAGAAATGAATGTGATATAAATATTAAATGTAAACCAGTTCACAATACTACATGAATGATACTGTACCAAGGAATTTTGTAAAAATGCAAAAAAAAAAAAATTCTAACATTTATCATTACCATAATGTAACCAAGGAAATTTACCTCTTCTATTTGATAGTTGTCTCAGTTCAGTTCAGTTCACTACTGAGTGACTGAATTCAGTCATGTCTGACTCTTTGTGACCCCATGGACTGCAGCATGCCAGGCCTCCCTGTCCATCACCAACTCCCAGAGCTTACTCAAACTTATGTACTTAGTCGGTGATGCCATACAAGCATCTCATCCTTCATCATCCCCTTCTTCTTCTGCCCTCAATCTTTCCCCAAATTGGGGTCTTTTCCAATGAGTCAGTTCATTACATCAAGTGGCCACAGAATTGGAGTTTCAGCTTCAGCAACAGTCCTTCCAATGAATATTCTGGACTGATTTCCTTTAGGATGGACAGGTTGGATCTCCTTTCAGTCCAAGGGACTCTCAAGAGTCTTCTCCAACACTACAGTTCAGAAGCATTGATTCTTCAGCACTCAGCTTTCTTTATAGTCCAACTCTCACATCCATACATGACTACTGGAAAAACTAAAGCTTTGACTAGATGGACTTTTTTGGCAAAGTAATGTCTCTGCCTTTTAATATGCTCTCTCGGTTGGTCATAACTTTTCTTCCAAGGAGCAAGCATCTTTTAATTTCATGGCTGCACTCACCATCTGCAGTAAATTTGGAGCCCCCCAAATCCATCTATTTGCCATGAAGTGATGGGACCAGATGCCATGATCTTAGTTTTCTGAAGGTTGAGTTTCAAACCAACTTTTCACTCTCCTCTTTCATGTTCATCAAGAGGTTTTTTAGTTCTTCTTAGCTTTCTGCCATAAGGATGGAGTTATCTGCTTATCTGAGGTTATTGATATTTCTCCTGGTAATCTTGATTCCAGCTTAAGCTTCACCCAGCCCAGCATTTCTCATGATGTACTCTGCATTTAAGTTAAATAAGCAGGGTGACAGTATACAGCCTTGACATTCTCCTTTCCCAGTCTGGAACCAGTATGTTGTTCCATGTCCAGAATTTAAAAAATTGTGGTAGTAGTCTAGAGTTTAAAAAACATCTCAAATATTAATAAATACTCATATTCAAATTGATCCTGATACAGCAAATACTGACAAACTCAGTCATTAATGATTAAAAATACTGGAATCAAATTGCAATCAATTGCTGCTTATAATGTGTCCTTTTTCCCCCAGCTTCTTCTCATGAAAATGGTCTGTGTTCACCTCTACCCCACTCTACATATTCCATTGTTTCCTCAGCTACCTGAATCTCTCATCTTAACACTGTGTATTAGTATTCTCCAGAGAAACAGAAGATACCTATATATATATATTTTTTTCTTTATATAAATCTATGCCTCATATTCCTCTATCTAAGACATATAAGGGGGCTTTCCTGGTGGCTCAGGAATAAAGAATCTACCTGCAAAGCAGGAGATGCAGTTTCAACCCCTGATTCAGGAAGATCCCTGGAGAAAAAAAATGACTACCCCTTCCAGTATTCTTGCCTGGGAAATCCCAAGAACAGAGGAGCCTGGTGTGCTACAGTCCATGGAGTAGCAAAGACCCAGATGAAACTTAGTGAATAAGCAACAAAAACAAAGATATACCAAAGAGAGAGATTTTAGTGAACTGGTTCATACAGTTATGGGAGCTGGCCCATCTGTAATCTTCTGGGCAACCAGTTAATAGAAAATAGGCTTTCTATATTAAAAAGAATAGACATTATTTTCCCAACAAAGGTCTGTCTAGTCAAGGCTATGATTTTTCCAGTGGTCATGTATGGATGGGAGAGTTGGACTGTGAAGAAAGCTGATTCAGAAATCTTCCAGCAAACAAAAGCCCAGGTCCAGATGGCTTCACAGCTGAATTCTACCAAAATTTCGAGAAGAGCTAACACCTATCCTACTCAAACTCTTCCAGAAAATTGCAGAGGAAGGTAAACTTCCAAACTCATTCTATGAGGCCACCATCACCCTAATACCAAAACCTGACAAAGATGTCACAAAAAAAGAAAACTACAGGCCAATATCTCTGATGAACATAGATGCAAAAATCCTCAACAAAATTCTAGCAATCAGAATCCAACAACACATTAAAAAGATCATACACCATGACCAAGTGGGCTTTATCCCAGGGATGCAAGGATTCTTCAATATCCGCAAATCAATCAATGTAATTCACCACATTAACAAATTGAAAATAAAAACCATATGATTATCTCAATAGATGCAGAGAAGGCCTTTGACAAAATTCAACATCCATTTATGATAAAAACTCTCCAGAAAGCAGGAATAGAAGGAACATACCTCAACATAATAAAAGCTATCTATGACAAACCCACAGCAAACATTATCCTCAATGGTGAAAAATTGAAAGCATTTCCCTAAAGTCAGGAACAAGACAAGGGTGTCCACTTTCACCGCTACTATTCAACATAGTTCTGGAAGTTTTGGCCACAGCAATCAGAACAGAAAAAGAAATAAAAGGAATCCAAATTGGAAAAGAAGAAGTAAAACTCTCACTGTTTGCAGATGACATGATCCTCTACATGGAAAACCCTAAAGACTCCACCAGAAAATTACTAGAGCTCATCAATGAATATAGTAAAGTTGCAGGATATAAAATCAACACACAGAAATCCCTTGCATTCCTATACACGAATAATGAGAAAGTAGAAAAGAAATGAAGGAAACAATTCCATTCACCATTGCAACGAAAAGAATAAAATACTTAGGAATATATCTACCTAAAGAAACTAAAGACCTATATATAGAAAACTATAAAACACTGATGAAAGAAATCAAAGAGGACCCTAATAGATGGAGAAATATACCATGTTCATGGATTGGAAGAATCAATATAGTGAAAATGAGTATACTACCCAAAGCAATTTACAAATTCAATGCAATCCCTATCAAGCTACCAGCCACATTTTCACAGAACTAGAACAAATAATTTCAAGATTTGTATGGAAATACAAAAACCTCGAATAGCCAAAGCAATCTTGAGAAAGAAGAATGGAACTGGAGGAATCAACTTGCCTGACTCCAGGCTCTACTACAAAGCCACAGTCATCAAGACAGTATGGTACTGGCACAAAGACAGACATATAGATCAATGGAACAAAATAGAAAGCCCAGAGATAAATCCACACACATATGGACACCTTATCTTTGACAAAGGAGGCAAGAATATACAATGGAGTAAAGACAATCTCTTTAACAAGTGGTGCTGGGAAAACTGGTCAACCACTTGTAAAAGAATGAAACTAGATCACTTTCTAACACCGCACACAAAAATAAACTCAAAATGGATTAAAGATCTAAATGTAAGATCAGAAACTATAAGACTCCTAGAGGAGAACATAGGCAAAACACTCTCAGACATAAATCACAGCAGGATCCTCTATGATCCACCTCCCAGAGTACTGGAAATAAAAGCAAAAATAAACAAATGGGATCTAATTAAAATTAAAAGCTTCTGCACAACAAAGGAAAATATAAGCAAGGTGAAAAGACAGCCTTCTGAATGGGAGAAAATAATAGCAAATGAAGCAACTGACAAACAACTAATCTCAAAAATATACAAGCAACTTCTGCAGCTCAATTCCAGAAAATAAACGACCCAATCAAAAAATGGGCCAAAGAACTAAATAGACATTTCTCCAAAGAAGACATACGGATGGCTAACAAACACATGAAAAGATGCTCAACATCACTCATTATTAGAGAAATGCAAATCAAAACCACAATGAGGTACCACTTCACACCAGTCAGAATGGCTGCGATCCAAAAATCTGCAAGCAATAAATGCTGGCGAGGGTGTGGAGAAAAGGGAACCCTCCTACACTGTTGGTGGGAATGCAAACTAGTACAGCCACTATGGAAAACAGTGTGGAGATTCCTTAAAAATTGCAAATAGAACTACCTTATGACCCAGCAATCCCACTGCTGTGCATACACACCGAGGAAACCAGAATTGAAAGAGACACATGTACCCCAATGTTCATCGCAGCACTGTTTATAATAGCCAGGACATGGAAACAACCTAGATGTCCATCAGCAGATGAATGGATAAGAAAGCTGTGGTACATATACACAATGGAGTATTACTCAGCCGTTAAAAGAATTCATTTGAATCAGTTCTGATGAGATGGATGAAACTGGAGCCGATTATCCAGAGTGAAGTAAGCCAGAAAGAAAAACACCAATACAGTATACTAACACATATATATGGAATTTAGGAAGATGGCAATGACGACCCTGTATGCAAGACAGGGAAAGAGACACAGATGTGTATAACGGACTTTTGGACTCAGAGGGAGAGGGAGAGGGTGGGATGATTTGGGAGAATGACATTCTAACATGTATACTATCATATGAATTGAATCGCCAGTCTATGTCTGACGCAGGATGCAGCATGCTTGGGGCTGGTGCATGGGGATGACCCAGAAAGATGTTATGGGGAGGGAGGTGGAGGGGGTTCATGTTTGGGAATGCATGTAAGAATTAAAGATTGTAAAATTTAAAAAATAAAAACTAAAAAAAATAAAAATTAAAAAAAAAAAAAAAAGAAAGCTGAGTGCCAAAGAATTGATACTTTTGAACTGTGGTGTTGGAGAAGACTCTTGAGAGTCCCTTGGACTGCAAGGAGATCCAACCAGTCCATCCTAAAGGAGGTTAGTCCCAAGTGTTCATTGGAGGGACTGATGTTGAAGCTGAAACTCCAATACTTTGGCACCTGATGCAAAGAGCTGACTCATTTGAAAAGACCCTGATTCTGGGAAAGATTGAGGGCAGGAGGAGAGGGGGATGACAGAGGATGAGATGGTTGGATGGCATCACTGACACAATGCACATGGGTTTGGGTGGACTCCGGGAGTTGGTGATGGACAGGGAGGCCTGATATGCTGTGGTTCATGGTGTCGCAAAGAGTCGGACACGAATAAGTGACTGAACCGAACTGAACTGAGGCTTTCTATGTTGCTATTTTCAGGCATAATTTCTTCTGGAAATTTCAGTCTTTGCTCTTGAAGCCTTCAACTGGTTGGATAATATATATTATAAATTGTAATACCTCAAAGTCTACTGGTTGTAAATATTGATTCATCTAAAAACTATCATCACCGCAACCTTTAAACTGGTGCTGATTAAACAACTGGGTACCATGGACAAGCCAAGCTGGCACACATATTAGTCATCACATCCAGCCTGGCGGTGTAGCTTTCTTTTTTTTATTTTTAGGAAAAAACATTTCCTAGAAATAATACACTTAGCTTTTTAGGATGACTAGTTATCAAAACATGGTTGTTCTCCATGCTTACTCTTACCCTTCTTTAGATCATGTCTTAAATGACTATATAATTCATTGTCTAAACAGAAAACTTTCTGAGTCTGAGCCAATGAGGGCTATTTCTTCTGAAAATTGTGCTGCAAGGTTAGGGAGTGAAATAGCTAAAAGGACTGTAGAGTTCTGTGCTCAGATGAGCACAATATAAAAAAAAAAACAACAACAAATCAGTAAAAAGATTGAAGGAATATATGGAGCCTTCCATGATTAGAAGATGTGTGCATCTTTTGAGATGTACACACTGCTGTATTTAAAATGGATAGCCAACAAGTTCCTACTATATAGCACAGGGAAGTTTACTTAATGTTATACAACAACCTAAATGGGAAAATAATTTTTAAAAGAATAGGTACCATGTGTAACTGAATCAAAGTTATGTTCAGTTATGTTTAACTGAATCACATTACTGTATACCTGAAACTTTCACAACATTGTTAATCAACTATACTCCAATATATAATAAAAAGTTAAAAAATAAATTTAAAAAAATTTAAAAACCTCATTACCGAGCCTTTTCTATGTAACAGACACCATTTAACCCCAATAACAATCTTCTCTGGTGATTTTACATTATTTTCAAATTTCATAGATGTGGAACCTGAGGCATGCTGTGATTAGGTTATTTGTCAAAAGCCTCAGAACCAAGAATGGACAGAGAAATTGAACTAAAACTACCTGTGCCATACCCCCCTTAATAACTGAACAATAAATGATACTGACTGGTTTCATAAATATCATCACTATCATCAAGACCATTGAATTCCAGCCCCACTAGCAACTATATTTCCAGGAATTTATCTAGTAGTTATAACGCATGAGTACACTAAAACATGTTCAGAAAGAAGACTCTGCATCTCAATAACATACTTTTATTTTTCTTTCAATCATCTGTTTATTGATTACTGAGAACTCTAAACCATGATCATTGACCATTAGTTTTCTATTTTTTGCTGAAATGAAGTATAATAGAGGTTGGGTAAAACCATGTAAATGAGAACTTGGTCATTCTCATTATTCACTTCTGCTCATCCCAAATATTTTATTTCATATGATTAAATTTCTCTCTCTCTTTGTCCCCATGCTCCACATCTACTTTCTTTTCTTAATAGCATCTTGCTTCTATTCCATATTCTGAGTGAAGAGAATAAAACTAGTAAGAACTTGGAAATAAAGCAAACTTGAGTGCTTCTATCCAGTTCTTGAATATATATCTCTCCATTAGTGCTGTCAGAATGTATTTCTTTGTGATTTCAATGATAGCATTATGCCTCATACATAAAATATTTTTAAAATTTTGTTTGCTACTTTGGTGGACTAGATTATGATGAACTGAAAAAAAAAATCCGAACACCAAAAATGTCTATTTCTCATTCATATCATTCACTTATATAGCCGCTTAGTCATCATGATGATGCAGATGTACTGACTTAGGCTTCCTCTCTCTCCAGTCTGGATTTAAAAATGCAGCAAATTATAGTACCTCTAAAATTCTCCCTAAAGGCAAAATGTAGCAAAGCACAACATTATATTGGACAAAGCAAATCATATGTGTGAGGAAGTAATAAAATTGAGATAGGGAAGTGAAATCATACCATGAACTTGGAAAGAGAAAAAAAATACTTATGAGAAGTCATGATAATTATTAGAGTGTTTAATCAATATTTGCTCATATAATTTGTCCTTATCCTTGATCTTTACAAATTTGAACACACTCTTCACTTCACTGTCTGAATTATTTCTCCTCAAATTGTTACACTGATAATGCTTCTTGGCACATTGCATGTTGAATGCTCTTTCTCCTTAGGTTTTTCTCCCCATGCATATGTACTAATTCTTTCTGCTTCTTGAAAAGAAAAGTGTTTCAATACATTCTATAATTTATCTCCTCATCTCAGGTCATGCCATTCCTTTTTATTGTAACACATTCTTTATTCTTAAACAGACCAATACCCACTCATAGTGTGTTAGTCACTCAGTCATGTCTGACTCTTTGTGACCCCATGGGCTGTATGTAGCCCACTGGGCTTCTCTGTCCATGAAATTCTCCTGGTAACAGTGCCAGAGTGGATTGTCATTACCTTCTCCAGGGGATCTTCCCAAACCAGAGATTGAATCCAAGTCTCCTGCATTTCAGGCACATTCTTTATCATCTAAGCCACAAGGGTAGCACTTATACATACTTTGAACCAAACTAGAATTTTCTAATTTCTCTGTCCCAGGGCTGGAATAGAGTCTTCTTTCTGTGTCCTTAGACAGATATCTGTCTCTGCCAATGGATTTCATAGCCCTCTGAGTCAGAAAATATTTTATGTTATCTATTATGAATTTGGCTGTTTTGTCTTCCTTTTAACTGATTCTACACCCAGTTACTGCCATGACGTGTAAGACATGCTCAATAAATATTTGTCTGAATTCATATCTGCTGTAGGGAAGCATCTTAAAATTGATAACTGACAAGCTGTTGTTAAGATATTTCTACTGTATCAGATTTCCTTGCTTGATGGGGGTTTATCTGCTTTAGGATGATTTTCTAAAAGATCAAACATTAAGAAATTAAAATCTATACAAGATAGAATTTTTTACACATAATGACAGTTGTCAGAATTATTACAAAATATAGACCATAATATAAAAAGGCTTAAACATATAGAACAAAAAAGGTATTGGATATAATGTTTTTCATTTCAATGCTTTGATTTATATTAAAAGGTAATATTAATAGTTGTCTTTATTAGTAAGTTGTATTTCCATGAACGTCTCTGTTATCCCTGGAGTGAATCATAATATTTATATTCAACACTCAAAAGAATACTTCAAAGAAAAACTGAGATGTGAAATTTTGCTGAAAGTTTCATGATGTGAAGAGATTGCATAGTTTATGATCATGTTGTGATTTATATTCAAAGTACCATTCTGGTGCAGCCTCGCTCCAAAATGTCTTCTTCTGACTCTTTGTTCCTTTTCTCCAGGCTTCTCCTGGTCTCTCATGTGAAGAACATGTAATAATGGTCAGGAGGGCTTCAGAATGTGGTAAGCTAGTGATGGACTCCTGGAACTGTCACTTACTCTGAGTAAGTTGACTAACCACTATTAACCTTGATAATAAAGCATAACCCCCACATTTAAAATGAGGATTAAGTAGTATGGCGGTAGTGTATTTAATACAACATCTAACTCACTATATTGATCATAACAATGGTGGCAAAGGTGGCTTGAGACCCAGAGAGGAAATTCTTAGTCCATTTCACATAAATTCCATTATTCTTAAAACAAACAATATACAATGTTACTAGAAATGGGTTCAATACAAAGATCTCAGGCTTACTTTCTAACCAACCTGCCATCCCTAATTTTCTCTCTTATAGATGTTGTAGACAGCTTTATAAAGCAAGCATTCAAAAGTCTGGTTTGAGTTCCTTTTCTTCTAGGTTATGATTCTCATATTTCTTTTCTGAGGTTATTCTCATATTCCTTTTCCACTAGTATTCCAGAGAATACCCCAACTTCCTTGATTATGTTTTAACTTTATTTATCTTTCAAGATGCTTTTGTTCAGTGCATTAACTAGCAGCAAACTTCATGGACTATCTATATTTATATTTGATTAGTAGATGTGTTTATGACAAGTGGTTTTCCATGTATAGGTTCATGCAGGATCTCTAGATGCTTAAGCTTTGTTGTTAATGCTTTTTCTACAAACTAATGTATAATAGTCTGCCAGGTTTTTTGACAGTCCAAAGGAAGTGCAAATAAGTTGCAATGTATCAAAATATAAAGATTTCTAAAAATGTCTCCAGGATCTAGAGCAGATTCTTCTTGACCTTTTTCTCAGTTAAATACCTGCTTTGTAAGTAAATTTTTGAGGATCTTTTAATGTTACCAAGTCCATTAAGAGTAAAAAATAAATAAACCATAAAGCTCACCAATTCCTTATTTGCTGTTAGGTAGTCCATGAAAGAAAACAAGGGTGTATTCCAACAGTATTTGAAAATATTTTTGTTATATTAAAAATCACTGTAAATGCCCGAGGGTATTTTGTCATGAATGTGTTTTTTAACATCATAATAGACCCTTTCATTAAGATGAATTTTGCAGTCTTTTAATCCAAAGAACACTTTTTAAAAGAGAAATTTAAGAATAATCTACCTTTGTTGCAATGCCAGGCACTGATTGCAGGTATAGGTTACAGCCAACACAATAGTCAAAAACCCCTAGCCTCATGAAATTTAGAGTCCAGTAGAGGAAGAGACAATAAACAATATATATGTAATATATATATAGTATGTCAAATTGTTTAAAGAGAAAAATCAACAAAGGGAAGGGAAATTGGGAAAGCTTAGGAGGTGAGTCGAAATGTTTTGTGACATAGTTAGATAAAGCACTACTTTGAGGACATTTTAGCAAAGAGACATGGAAAGTAAATTACTGAGCCATATAAAGCACTGTATTTATTAAAGATAAATGCAAGGTAGGTAGTCTGTGAAGTATGAAGAAAAGAGGAGGTTGCAGTGATACCCTGGGAATGGAACAAATGAGTGGAAAATCACAAGGAAGACAGAGAGGCAATGGGATGTGGACTATATTTGATTGTAAAGGGTCTTAATTGGTCTTTGTAAGAATTTTGAGTAAAGTAGAAACAAAGTGAAGCCTACTAAGCACAGGAAAATCAGGTTCAATGTCATTTCTTTGTCGACATTTTACTGAGATGAGCCAGTTCAAAAGTAGATAGATATGAGACAACTCAAGGGAGATGATAGTGGTGTGGAACATGGAGGTAAATACAGAGGCACAGAGAAAAAAATAGATGGGGGGCAATTTTGAATCATCCGGATTTCCCAAAAGATGGACAAATTGCTGGATATTCAAGAAGAGGGCTTGTGATGACTCTGAGCTTGTTAGAATGAAAAACTGGAAAGGCAGTGTAAACTGTTAGCAAAATGGGAGACACTTCAGGTGAAGGTTTTGACAGTTGAAGGCACAGTATGTTTAAGATGTTATTAAATCTTATTGGAGATGTTGTGTAGGAATTCAGACATAAGAATCTGAAACTTGGGAGAGATTTCTGGTTGAAGATAAAAATTTGGAAATAATTGCCATATTTTTTTTTTTCCCCACCGACATGCTGTCTACATGGTTACAGGCAAGGATTAGACCAACAAACAGCTGGATTTAGCCAAGACTGTAGTTTTCACAGTGGAGATCGATAAAACAGAGGAAGGGCAAATGAGTTTAAGTTGCATAAGATATAGTAATTTATGTGGTTGATCATTAACTTTAAGTTGTGTAAGGATAATAGATGGAAACTGAAGGGTTTCTGGGTAATTAAAAGTTGATAGAAGCAGTAGATCATTATTCTGTTGGAGCTAGCGATTTCTTGGATTTAGACAGGTAAGGGGAAATACAGAGATGAGTACAGAGACTATTAGAAATCGGAACTGGAGAGAAATCAAGCTGAGCATGTCATATCATTCTGCTTTATATTTTTGAAATTATATAAACAGAAATTTTGGACTATATTTCATATTCATGTAGACATTGCTCTTACACATTCAAAATAAAACATTTACATAATATAAACTTTATAATATTTACAAAAGTCTTTTAAAAATAGGGGAGAAAGTCCATTTTTTCTCATTAATGTACATTGCTTTGGGGACAAATGAAGGATTGAGGATAACAAATTGAACGTGATTGTTGTCAAACAGAAGTACATTTACTGACTAAAACAGAAAAAGTATATCTATTTGGAGTTGTCACTTCATATTACAAAAAAAAGTATATTTAAACAAAAGTATTATGCCTAAATTTAACAGAAAATTATTTTATAACAGTCTCATATCACTTACATCTATATGATGATATTTAAACATTTTTGAACAATTTATATAACAATAACAGTTATTGCCAAGAGTTATTGCCAGGCTAACAGAGTTATGCTGAGAGAATGCACTGGTCATAGCAAACACCCTTTTCCAACACAAGAGAAGACTCTACAAATGGAAATCCCCCAGTGGTCAATACCAAAATCAGATTAATTATATTCTTTGCAGCCAAATATGGAGATGATCTATACAGGTAGCAAAAACAATACTGGGAGCTAACTGTGGCAAAGGGGAAAAATGACTGTCTGAGGAGGCCTTACAAAGAGCTGAGAAAAGAAGAGAAGCTAAAGTCAAAGGGGAAAAGGAAAGATATACCTATCGGAATGCAGAGTTCCAAAGAATAGCAAGGAGAGAAAAGAAAGCCTTCTTCACTGATCAATGCAAAGAGAATAGAATGGGAAAGACTAGATCTCAAGAAAATTAGAGATATCAAGGGAACAATTCATGCAAAGATGGGCACAATAAAGGACAGAAATGGTATGGACCTAACAGAAGAATAAGATATGAAGAAGAGGTGGCAAGAATACACAGAAAAACTATACAAAAAGATCTTCATGACCCAGATAACCACAATGGTGTGATCACTCACCTAGAGCCAAACATCCTGGAATGCAAAGTCAAGTGGGCCTTAGGAAGCATCACTACAAACAAAGCTAGTGGAGGTGATGGAATTCCAGTTGAACTATTTCAAATCCTGAAAGATGATGCAGTGAAAGTGCTGCACTCAATATGCCAGCAAACTTGGGACACTCAGCAGTGGCCACAGAACTGGAAAAGGTCAGTTTTCATTCCAATCCCAAAGAATGCTCAAACTACTGCATGACTACACTCATTTCACATGCTAGTAAAGTAATGATCAACATTCTTCAAGCCAGGCTTCAACAGTAAGTGAACAGTGAACTTCAAGATGATCAAGCTGGATTTAGAAAAGGCAGAGGAACCAGAGATCAAATTGTCAACATCCATTGGATCATCATAAAAGCAAGAGAGTTCCAGAAAAAAAAAATCTGCTTCTGCTTTATTGACTACACCAAATCCTTTGACTTTGTGGATCATATCAAATTGTGGAACATTCTTATAGAAATTGGAATACCAGACCATGCTACCTGCCTCCTGAGAAATCTGTATGCAGGTCAAGAAACAACAGTTATAACCAGACATGGAACAACAGACTGGTTCCAAATTGGGAAAGGAGTTTGTCAAGGCTGTACATTGTCACTCTGCTTATTTAATTTATATGCAGAGTACATCATGAGAAATGCCGGGCTGGATGAAGCACAAACTGGAATCAAGATTGTTGGGGGAAAATTCAATTACCTCAGATATGCTGGTGATGTCACCCTAATGGCTGAAAGTGAAGAAGAATTAAACAGCCTCATGATGAAAGTGAAAGAGGAGAGTGAAAATGTTAATTCACAACTCAACATTCAGAAAACTAAGATCATGGCATCTGATCCTATCACTTCATGTCAGGTAGATGGGGAAACGTTGCAAACAGTAAGAGACTTTAATTTTTGCAGTTCCAAAATCACCACAGATGGTGACTGCTGCTGCTGCTGCTGCTGCTAAGTTGCTTCAGTTGTGTCTGACTCTGTGACCCCAGAGTCAGCAGCCCACCAGGTTCCTCCATCCCTGGGATTCTCCAGGCAAGAATACTAGAGTGGGTTGCCATTTCCTTCTCCAATGCATGCATGCATGCTAAGTTGCTTCAATCGTATTCGACTCTGTGCAACCCTATAGACAGCAGCCCACCAGGCTCCTCTGTCCATTCTAGGCAAGAATACTGGCATGGGTTGCCATTTCCTTCTCTAGCAGATGCTGACTGCAGCCATGAAATTAGAAGATACTTGTTCCTTGGAAGAAAAACTATGACCAACTAGACAGCATATTAAAAAGCCCAGACATTACTTTACCAACAAAGATCCATCTAGTCAAAGCTATGGTTTTTCCAGAAGTCATGTATGAATGTAAGAGTTGAGCTATAAAGAAAGGTGAGTGCCAAAGAATTGATGCTTTTGAACTGTGGTGTTGGAGAAGACTCTTGAGAGTCCCTTGGACTGCAAGGAGATCCAATCAGTCAATCCTAAAGGAAATCAGTCCAGAATAATCATTGGAAGGACTGATGCTGAAGCTGAAACTCCAGTACTCTGGCCCCCTGATGCAAAGAACTGACTCATTGGAAAAGACCCTGATCTATCTAACAAGAACCATCTTCACACAAAGGATTTTGATGTTGGTGGAACAGAGAGTGACAAATGAGAGAACTGAGGAGCAATCTAGATTTCCCAGAGCCATGCAATTCATCTGCTTCTTAACTGGAGGAAGTAATAAGCCTTTGTGTTGGCAGGGATGTTAGACATTTTTAAGTCCTGAATTCACAGAGAAAAAACCTGAGACACAGACTTTCTAGTGACTTAGCCAAGTCACTTCCTTACCATACTTAACATTAGGAAACTTGCCTCTATAGTCAATGTACCAACCTGAAATGCTGCATGGGAATTCTCACTAGGATACTAGTTTATTTTGGAGGGGAACAAAATTGGATTCACATAATACAAATCTACCTAAATATTTGTCTCATTTTTTTTCTAAGTCAGTTATTTTTAAAATGAACTGGGTAGGATGATGAAGTAAGAGTTAAGTGATATGTACAACCTGAGTCTCTCATTGTAATGCAGCAGAATGCATGTTTTATCATGACAATTCTGTGAAGATCATATAGAGTAAATATTTCAGAGAAAAGTTATTTGGGGCATTAAGTCAGCTAATTTGAATTGCCATACATGATATACATAATAAACTCACTTTCTTCTCTTCTCAAATATTTGGACAGTCTTTGATTTTTGCCTTTTTGTTTTTGCAGTACTAACAAAATCATGTATGTTAGCTTTTTATTTTCATGATACTATTTCTAGAAAGGAAATTCAAGGCATATTGGCAGTTTTGTGGCTAGCTGATCTCTATTATCATCTTTTCATCCCTGAAGTGCTATTACATACTGACAAATGCTTGCAAAACTTTTTGCTTCACATAAAGCAAAATGAAGTAATTACCTTTTAGAATGTAATGAGTCTAATATCACACCAGTGTACTATGGAGAAAGACAAGGACTTGGAAGTGTTTTGAAATCACTCTAATTTTAGGTTCAATTATTTATCTCTTGTGATGGGAAATTAAACAACTGATTTTCCTCCAATTAGCAACTATATATAGAGAGAAATAGATATATAGATATAGAGACAGACACTTGAGGGGGATTAATTCATTTGTTGATTTGTGCTGACCACATTATATATATATATATATATATATAAATTTTATTCATCCTGGTGCAGTAAATGACCTCATGGAATTCCTATGCATTGCTAGTCTTTCTGCACTCTTGGATAGTCTGCCAAGTCATATGACATTAGATTGAGTGGGTCTATTTTATATAAAGAAAAAATATATATAACATCAAATTGTACACTTTCTTTTCATCTATGAACTTGAAAGATATTAAAGCAAGAACAGTAACTTCACAAACCACAAATTGGCACTGAATAGGAAAAAAAATCCAATTAGTATAAAACTCTATCTGGGGGAGGTGGGGAATGAAAGTCTAATTTAGTTATCTTCAAAAGATGTTTTCAACAGGTTTCCAATTAATCACTGCAAACTTCTCATTACTGAGTTCCTGTTTCAGTTCAGGGAAAGGTAGTAAAATCTATATAATTACAGAAGTAATTATTGTTGAATATCCAAGATGGAATTTTCTGCAAGAATTTTGTTGTTACTATTGTAATTGCTATAAAGGCAAGCTGCTAATCATATTTACTTCAACAACATTTAACAATAAGATGATTTTTACTTTTTGATTCAGTCTCTAGGAAAAAAAATACGAATAATGTATTATAATGCACTTCAAGTCTATAACATACTTTCTTGGAAAAAAAATGTAAAGCATAACTAATCACAGAAATTTTTAAAAAAATCTGTTCTATAAATATAAAACAGAGTAGTGAAAGTCACTCAGTCGTGTCCAGCTCTTTGTGAACCCATGGACTATATAGTCCATGGAATTCTCCAGGCCAGTATACTAGAATGGGTAGCCTTTCCCTTCTCCATGGGATCTTCCTGACTCAGGAATCAAACCAGGGTCTCCTGCATTGCCCATGGATTCTTTACCAACTGAGATATCAGGAAAGCCCATAAAGCAGAGTAAGGATTTACAAATTTTATCTAATAATTAAAAGGTATAATAATTAACTGAGCTCAGAATGTGGACCTAGCCTATTACTAAAATAGAAGGATTAGAATAAAAATAATTATTAACTACTATCATTTTTGTATAGGTATATACATATTTCACATATTATGAGTTTTTTTAGTCATAGTAAATAAAACAGTAAATAATATCTGTACTTGCTTATGTGTAACAGATATTATTATAAAAAAGCACTGTTAAATATTTGGGAAGGATTTTAAAATAAATTAACCTAAGAATGCATTTAGGTTAGGAATGTTTTGTTTCTGTTAGTGTACAATACACATTATGTAAGTTAGCAGATAATTATAATTTATATCACATGTGAAATGATATAAACAGCTGTTACTCAGATAGGTAGGACTCTATGATGTGTGTATGCCAGACAAATCATAGTTTTATATGAGAAAGAAACTTAAGCAAACCGTACAAAAATAATAAAAGTGCAGTACATGCAACTAAAACTTTAATGTAAGAATGACCTATTTCCTTCCTTTCTGGATAGATTTTTCAACTTTGTATGCATATTGTCATGGAATATGATTCATTTCTTTTATAGAGTTGCTCTCACCCTAATTCTATAATTGCATGTGTCATTAGTGAGGACCATTCAAGTAGTTTGAATGATCTTCTCAGGGCACGGTGACAAAGCATGGGCCCCAGGAATTCTCTCATACTTTCCTTTCATTGGAAGATCCCACTAAGTTTCTAAAAATGTTTTTCCGACTAATTTCTCACTGTGACTATCATAGTAATTATCTTTCAAAAATAACATCTATGAGATTCTCAAAAAGTGTCTGAACTGAATAATGCCCAGTGCCCTTTAACAAATGCAACAAATAATATTAAACTGAGACTACATGATCTCCTTAATTTAATCACTATGATTCCTCAGGTGTTTGAGAATCCATAAACTAAAAACTACATTCTTACATGTAATTGCTGATTTCTGAAAGAAATCAAATGATTATACACTAAACATTGATTTTATTTAAATGAATTATAAGCTCAAATTTGTCATAAAATCCAATAGGTTAATATCTAAAATCTGTAAAGGAATTTACAACATCATAAATTGGGCTACCACGGAAACTGTTGAGTAAATAATTGGAATTCCATGCTTCAGAAATGCCATGGCTCATGATGTATATTTAATGACATAATATAAACAGAAGTCCTCTCAAAGATAGGCTATCACATTCTTCTTATTTAACATTATATATCTGATTGAATATTCTGAGGTTTTGTTTTTTTAACCTTTTCGTTTTGGTTAAAAGAATTCAGCTATTCTGCATCAGGAAAAATATTTGAATCTGTTTAAATTTTTGGATAGCTAGTCTGTTGCATGAAAATGTATCTTTGTGTTGACCATAATAAAGTTGGTAAATGAGATTTCAAAAATTTAAATCATATATAGATTTTGTTTGTTTGTTTGTAGAGAGTTTTCAATATTCAAAATAATTGTATAAACAGATATATTTGATTTGACCCTAACCTTTCCCTCCATTAAAAGTTCAGTCCTATGAACACTATACCCCTAAATTAAAATTAAAATGTCATTATATACTTTTTTTCTTCCCCATTAGTATGGCTTTTAAAAATCATGCTGAAATATAAATCTCTACATATTTAAGATTATTATTTTAGTGATCACATAGTTTTATAGAATTTTTTTTCCTTCATCAACAGGTCTTAATATTTTTGCATTTCTAAATTAAATCATACATTAAGTAAAACAAAATAACCAATATTAATTAATTAAATATGTGTTAAACTGTTTCTGAAAATATACATTCTTTGTATTTATTACCAGTTGATCTCAAAAAACTGCAAAGAGAAACTGATCAAATAGATATGTCCACATCTAGAATTATGGAATTTGTTGCTGCTGTTATGCAGTAATCAGTTCAGTTCAGTCACTGTCGTGTTGGAATCTTTGTGACCACAGAACTGCAGCACGCCAGGCCTTCCTGTCCATCACCAGCTCCTGGAGTTTACTCAAACTCATGTCCATCGAGTCAGTGATGCCATCCAGCCATCTCATCCTTTGTCGTCCCCTTCTCCTCCCTCCTCCGCCTTTAATTTTTCCCAGCACCAGGGTCTTTTCCAATAAGTCAGTTCTTTGCATCAGGTGGCCAAAGTATTGGAACTTCGGCTTCAGCATCAGTCCTTCCAATGAATATTCAGGACTGATTTCTCTTAGGATGGACTGGTTGGATCTCCTTGCAGTCCAAGGGATTCTCAAGAGTCTTCTCCAACACCACAGTTCAAAAGCATCAATTATTCTGCACTCAGAAATCTCACATCTATGCATGACTACTGGAAAAACCATAGCTTTAACTAGATGGGCCTTTGTTGCCAAATAATATTTCTGCTTTTTAATATGCTGTCTAGGTTGGTCATAGCTTTACTTCCAACCAGCAAACATCTTCTAATTTCACGGCTGCAATCACCATCTGCAGTGATTTTGGAGCCCCCAAAATAGTCTATCACTGTTTCCATAGTTTCCCCATCTCTTTCCCATGAAGTGATGGGGCCAGATGCCATGATCTTAGTTTTCTGAATGTTGAGCATTAAGCCATACTCTTTTACTTTCATCAAGAGGCTCTTTAATTCTTCCTTGATTTCTGCCATAGGGGTGGTGTCATCTATATGTCTGAGGTTATTGATATTTCTCTCAGCAATCTTGATTCCAACTTGTGCTTCATCTAGCCAAGCATTTTGCATGATGTACTCTGCATATACGTTAAATAAGTAGGGTGACCATCTACAGCCTTGATATTCTCCTTTCCCAGTTTAGAAGCAGTCTGTTTTTCCATGTCTGGTTTTAATTCTTGCTTCTTGATCTGCATACAGATTTCTCTGAGGGAGGTCAGGTGATCTGGTAATCCAATCTTTTTAAGAATTTTCCACAAAAATCAGTGCTTCAATAAATTTGAAAAATTGACAAAAAACAGTTTATAATAGTAAAAGTTGGTGTATCCATTTATAAAAAGACATAAATTGATCTCTAAGATGATAATTATATATAATATTTAAAAAATCATACTTGTTTAAAGTATTTCAAACTATCCCAGAAAAGCTATCTTTAAATGAGGAAAATATCCAACATACTCTAAATATTGACTACTTTAGTAAGCAGAAATCTAAAATCATTCTAATTATATTATATCCTTTCCTGATGTAAAATCTCGACATAGTCCCTGGGACTCTGGATTGGTGGATTTTATTCCTATGATTTGATTATGCTAAATGACACAGTTGACCTTAAGAGAAGATTATCCCTATAGATATGACCTAAATGCAATGTTTTTAAGGAGAGAGGTTTTCTTTTGTTTTCTTATTGACCGCAGAAGAACAAGTCAAAGGTTTACAACCCTAGACTGGTTTGATACATCATATTCAAATGGAAGAAGAGGGGAACCATGTGGGAAGGCAGACAGATGACCTTTAGTCTTCCCAAGCAAACTTCTCCACATAGCAGGCAAAGGAGGAAGGAATACACGCATACAAGGAACTGAATTTTCTAAACAAGCAGGAGTTTACAACAGTTTTATTTTTTCCCCCTCAGACCCTGCAAACCAAAACTCAGTCATACTGAATGATATTAAATCAGACAGAGAAGGAGAAATACTGTATGACACCCCTTATATGTGGAATCTAAAAAGTGATACAAATGAACTTATAAAACAGAAAGAGACTCACAAACTTAGAGAGCAAGCTTATGATCACCAGTGAAAGGACGGGAGCAACTGGCAGTTAGGTAGACTCAGAAGGACATGTTCACTCTGCTATATTTAAAATGGATAACCACCAAGGACCTATGGTATATTACAGGGAACTCTGCTCAATGTTACGTGGCAGCCCAGTTGGAGGGGAGTTTGGGAGAGAATGGATACATGTATATGTATGGCTGAGTCCCTTTGCTGTCTACCTAAAGGTTTCACAACATTGTTAATTGGCTATATCCAAATACAATTAAAAAAAATAATAAAACAACTCAGTCTTACCAACATGTTGATATCAGCCTTGTGAAATCCTGAGCTAGTAACCCAGCCATATCATGCTGGACTCCAAACAGACACAAACTGTCAGATAATCAATTTGTGTGATTAAGGAGCTTAGTTTGTGGCCATGTGTTCTGAAGTACCAATAAAACTAATGTCACAGGTAGTTTTCTTCTAGTTGAAAAAATAGTTTTCAGTAATAATTCCTGACATCATTCAATATTAATGTTTAATAAATAAAATTATTATTTTCTAAGTTAAAATGTTCATTTTCTAGCAAACTAGGAAACTCTCCTGAGTTCCCTGTTTGCCATGCCAAACACAAAAACATACTTATTTTTCATTTTTGAGGAAGAAAATATTTCCTCAGTTACAAAATAGTATGGAATTTATACACAGTAAAATAAACAATGTAAATAGATACAAACTAAGAGGTAATTTCTAAGGAAAAGGGAATAAATAGGCCGAGAAAATTTTCTTGTAAGAGTTGAGAAGACAATCACCAAGGTTCTAAGTTCTAAAATTTATCTTTCTTCAAAGGAATACAAACACACAAAAAATCACCATAGTCTTGCTGAATGATGAAGACAACTCACTATAGATTTGAATAATGATATTATCATAAATTGATTAGAAGTTAAAAGACAGAAGAAATTCTATAACACATTTCAGATGTCTGTATAATAAAAGCTATCCATTAGGAGAGTTTTTACACCCATGAAACAATTGTCCATGACAAAGCTGTGAGAAAGATGTTTCAAAGAGGGAGAAAGTAGTCTGAACAACTGTTATCCAACATATTAAACAAATTCTCATTATCCTTGTTTTTAAAAACTTATACTATCTTTATAACTACAGGAAGAATAATAGTCTGTATGGAAAGTGAAACAGTCATCAGATTTAGAGTACATTAGAGTAAAAATAGTACAAATGTATCTGAATATAAAAATTCAGTAACATGCACATAAAACTTTTAAATTGAGGTTCTAGGGTAAACATTAAGTAGGAAACAGATGTTTTATACTTAATATCATGAAGCAAACTTTATGATGTGAATTTTCAATATTAAAACTCAAAAATGATTAAACTCTGATCTCTGCATAACCTATGTATTTTAACAGAATGATTCTTCAAATAAGATTCAAGCTTATAAAAGAGAAAGATAATATACTCATATACAAAACATATTGACACATATGGATTAAACCTGTAGCTATTTTTTATTAGAAAATTCATAATCTATAAAATACTATTAGGTTAAATGCAAATGGTAGTAGGTAAACTCTGAGAGATGGTGTCCTGTGATGGGAGAGAGAGGCCTGGTGTGCTGCAGTCCATGGATCACAAAGAGTCAGACACGTCTAGGTGACTAAACAACAACAACAATAGGTAAATAGCTTTCCATAGTACATAATTCACATGTATTTTAAGTTAAAAATTTTAGACAGCGCTAAAATTGCAGTACTTTTTGTTTATTTTTTTGCAGTACTTTTTAGACGTACAGTTATTTACGCATAATAACTCAGAACTGTAATTTTCAGAAAATTAGCATTCATTAACTCAGGAACAGATTTGTAGTAGATATTTTCTAGGTTATTTAAGGCAATCATATAAGTTATTTAGCCTGGGTATTTGACCTATATGTATCATAACATTTAACAACTTACTTGAGAACAATGAAAAAGGAAAAGAAAAAAGTAAACCTCTGTGGATGTGTGTGCATGCACATTTGTGATTACTGCTGCAACATCTTAACATTTCATTGGTAGTTGTTCCTTATTATTGCCCATGTAGTCAGTTGACTTCAGTCACTCAGTCACGTCCAGCTCTTTGAGACCCCATGGACTGCAGCATGCCTGGCTTCCCTGTCCATTACCAAGTCCCAGAGCTTGCTCAAACTCATGTCCATATAGTCAGTGATGCCATCCAACCATCTCATCCTCTGTCATCCCCTTCTCCTCCTGCCTTCCATCTTCCCCAGCAAAGGGTCTTTTCCAAAGAGTTGGCTCTTTGAATCAGGTGACCAAAGTATTGGAGTTTCAGCATCAGACCTTCCAATGAATTTTCAGGACTAATTTTCATTACCAATATAGTACCTTCTGCTGATTATCATTATCACTGTGTTATAAGACTCTTCCATGAATCTCCCACACTTCTTCATATCTTAAAAACAGAATCATTATTTTTCCTTTCATTTTAAACTTTATTTTCAAGGATACATGTATAGCAAAAAGCCTTGGAAGATGGACATAACCTCTTCTGCTGCTTCTGTTTACTGTCCAGTATAATAATGATCATTTATCTTTATGGGGAAAGCTTGGACATGTTTTCCTGTGGCCCAGTATCAACGATTCAGGATTCTTAAGTTCAAGATTTCTTTTTGGTAACAAAAGCCAATGTAGGTGAAAGCACCTACTAGCCCTTGTGGCATTGTCCTGTGGGAACTGGGTTTTGGAAAAGTGACACAAGAATAAAATGATGCTCTGCCTACTGCTGTTGTTGTGAGTAAGAAATCATCATTTGTGTTAAACCCAGGGGCATTGGGTCTTCTGCTAGCATCCATGAAATGGGAGTCTGTTGGTTTCTAAATCCAGTTCTGCTGTATAGGGTGATGGTTCCCTATAACAACAAGCTATTCTCTTCGCATCAACTGAATGCCCTACAATTTAACTCAATTCTGAAACTATACACTGTATCAGATCCCACAAGTTAAGGGTTCAGTCCCCTAAGATTGCCCATCACTTCAGATACCAGAGGCAAGTACAGGTTGTTACCTGTGCTGACCAGTGGGATACAGAGTAGAAGTTCCAACAATCCTCTCCAACTCAGAAGACCAATCACAAGTCTAGGTTGTTACTTGAACCAATAAAATTGGCTGTCAATGGTAGGTTACCATGACCTCCTCCTTGTTGTTGTTTAGTCCCTAAGCCATGGACTGTAGCCCTCTAGGCTCCTCTGTCTATGGGATTTTTCAAGCAAGAATATTGGAGTGGGTTGCCATTTCCCTCTTCAAAGGGTCTTCCCAACCCAGGGATCAAATCCATGTCTCCTGCATTGGCAAGCAGACTCCACTACTAAGCCACGTGGGAAGTCCTGACCTCCTCCTTGGGTTTGACTAAATTTGCTAGCCTGGCTCAGAGAACTCCAGAGTAACACTTTATCCACTAGGTTACCAATTTATTATAAAACAATATTGTGCATATTTATTGTGCATATCATGCTAACCTTGTTTCACTTTTCTAGGTTTATGGGCAGGAGATGGATGGACTGAAGTTACTTCATCTCACATGCTGCTCCTGCGGATAGTTTTATTCCCTCTTCCTAGAATATTTGACCTGAGAAAGGTTACAGAAAATTGAACTGCAGTCTCTTCAGTGAAGCTGATCTTGCCGGCTAGACTCTTAAAACAAGTTTTAGCAGTGTACTTTATGCCACAATAAATTTGCCTTCCTCCTCTGGAGAATAACATCAAGAATATAATCTGGGGTGCTCTATTCTAGACTACAGATAAAATACTATCAAATGGAATTCAAACTGTTTTGTTTTTTAACTTCAAGGTGGTTCAGAATGTCATGCCGTTGCTTGCAGCATGTGGATTGTAGACTTCAATTTTATTTTTTTTATTTGGAGAAGACTCTTTTTAATTATTTTAAATTTATTTTTTAAATATAAAATTATTTATTTTAATTGGAGGTTAATTACATTACAATATTGCATTGGTTTTGCCATACATCAGCATGAATCCACCACAGGTATACACATGTTCCTCATCCTGAACCCCCCTCCCACCTCCCTCCCCAGACCATCCCTCTGGGTCATCCCAGTGCACCAGCTCCAAGCATCCAGTATCATGCATCGAACCTGGATTGGCAATTTGTTTCATATATGCTATTATATATGTTTCAATGCCATTCTCCCAAATCATCACACCCTCTCCCTCTCTCACAGAGTCCAAAAGACTTCTATACATCTGTGTCTCTTTTACTGTCTCACATACAGGGTTATTGTTACCATCTTTTCTAAATTCCATATATATGCATTAGTATACTGTATTGGTAGACTTTAATTTTAATATTCTAAAGTGAGTAGAAATGTTCTCACACCATGGATACTCCCGGGGCCTAGTGTAGTATTATAATCTTATTTACTTTTTGAAGAGCATTGGAGTTTATTATTCTGGGTGGATAGAGAGTCGAAAGGATAGTGGAAATGACAACATGGTTCTATCTGTCTTATTTTTCTCTGGTGAGTGACTGCAAAGAATAAAATAAAGTTTCTTGAAGAAATTAAAATGGTCATTTCAATGCTGTGTAAATATGACTTCAGCAAATAGTTTATATAATCATAATAATTATACAATTCAAAGTGATTTGCAATTTTCACTCTAAATCTATATTTTGCACAAAGGAATTTTTTTTTATTCTACTTATTTAGGACTTTTTGACTATATTGATTTCAAACTTTTTTTTTCTGGATTCATTAGAAAGAAAAGTGCCGGTGAGGAAGCCTGTATAGAACCTTAAATAGGTCTTTGGTCAATTTTTTAAAATATTTTACGGGACTGGATTATTCATACACTTACAATGAAGTGCATGAAGAAATATGAAGTTGAGTTGGACTTGATATATGTCAGGTAGAAGGTATAATTTACATCAAGTAAGAGGCTGCACTAAATATGGAGCTTTTCCAATGGGGGTGGGAAATGTATATGTACAAGTATATAGAAAAACCTTGCTACTGCTCCGTAGAGTGTCACTATATTAGTATATATTTTTGTTAAATAAGCAAAACAGAACTGAAACAACACTTAGTAAATATAAACATCTGGAATGTGTGTGTGTGCATGAAATATAATTAAATGTAGAGATCTTTCACAGACATTATAAAATATGAATTTAGCATATTAACAAATAAGTCAAACTTACTACTGACCATTTTGTATTGGACTGATTATTTTATTCTTTTCAAATGTGACTTTTATTTTTATTCCTGAAAATCAGTCTTAAACAGGAAATTTGCAAGAACATTCTATTTAAAGGAACAAAGCTCAAGTAATGGGAAGTTGTGCATCATGAATTCTTTAATAATAGTATCAAAGAACTAAAAATAAACATTTGGTGAGAAATAAAAGGCTTTGCCATTTCACACAAAGGTGGTCACCTCCTCTAGTAATGCATGTTGTTTCTAACACAGAAGGGATTATGGTTTGGGATACCTTAAAACAAGACAATATAAGGCTAGAAAGTATGTAATCCCATCACACCATCACTCAAACTCAACAGAAAATCAGTTTCCAGCAGGAGCAGGATACAAGTCCATGATGACAAGAAGCCTCACAATGAATGGTGTGTATGAAATCACAGTCAAAAGACATAGCGTTTCCTCTCCATGTAGAAAACAACTTTTGAAAAGATATCCATGATTTATGAAGAGCATATCTTGGAGACAATTAGTGGACATTTTAGTATTAGATTATTTTCTTCTCCATTTATATTTTTAAATAAAAATTAGTCTGCAAATGTGATACAGTAATTTGAGTTTTTCCATGTGTATGCACGCACATGTGATCAGTAGACCCCATGGATTGTAGTTCACCAGGCTCCTCTCTCCATTGAATTTCCCAAGAAAGAATACTGGAGTAGGTTGCCATTTCCTTCTCCACGGGATCTTGCAGATCCAGGGATCAAACCCATATTGTCTCTTGAGTCTCCTGCATTGACTTGCATGTTCTTCACCAGCTGAGAAACGGGGAAAGTTCTGAGTTCTTCCATAAAATCTCTTTTTGCTGTTTGGCAGCTGATTTTACATATGTGACCATTAGTTTGCTGCTGCTGCTGCTCGTTTCAGTCGTGTCCGACTCTGTGCGACCCCACAGACGGCAGCCCACCAGGCTCCCCCATCCCTGGGATTCTCCAGGCAAGAACACTGGAGTGGGTTGCCATTTCCTTCTCCAATGCATGAAAGTGAAAAGTGAAAGTAAAAGTGAAGTCGTGTCCGACTCTTAACGACCCCATTGACTGAGGCTCACCAGGCTCCTCTGTCCATGGGATTTTCCAGGCAAGAGTGCTGGAGTGGGGTGCCATTGCCTTCTCAGGACTATTAGTTTAGAGATGGTCAAAGTTTTATTATGTATTGGAAATACCGATACTCTTCAGGAATTTAGATAGATGTGTACAGGAGGATTAGATAGTTTATCAAAACTATACCTCACATATCTTTTATCTTTTTATGCTTGTATAATAATTCTTAAATTTATTCTGTCTTTTAATTTATCTAATAAAGTTGTGACAGCAAATCATTTAGAATAGCTGTAGGTGTTTTGCTATTACTTCATTAAATTGTAAATCACAGCAGGAGGCTTTTACACAATAAAATAAAGGAGTATTGAATGTAGAAAAGTTTGCCTTTTATGTTTTTTATGTTCTGAAAGTAAAAATGGTAATCAGAAAATTTTAAATAATGAGTATAATCTTTGCAAAGCAAGCAGTCTTCTGTTTCAGTAATTATTTTTCTTCTTTTGCAAAACATATTAAGTATTATAAAAATTAAACAATTGGTAAAATTAGCATATCAAAAAGTATAGTTAGCTATTAGCAAAATACAATCTAAGATTATCTGAGAATTTTAAAATATTGAGAGATAACTGTCTTGATATTTGTTTGGTAATTAAAATTACATTGGTTTGAGCCATAGTACAATTACTATTTGTAATTTACTTGTTTAAAAAAAAATTATTAAAGAACACAATTTAGGTGATACCCAAACTTTAGATAAAGTGAACAATCTCTCCTTTCAGACAACTGCAAAATAGGGCAGAAGTTTTTACAGGATAAAGAATAAAGAATAAGAGACAAATTGAAAATAACGGACTGGCTAGGTCTTCCTAATCAAACTTGTTTGGGTTAGAAGCCCACAGTTGACTTAGAGTTTGTGGTTTGGCTGACTGAATACACAGTATTTCTGGCCAAGGAGAGCATTTACAAGGACACAAAGATTATCTAAGTTCTGGTTTGCTGACGTGGCACCCTGGGCTGTGGGGGTGCCATCTTGAACCTAGAGAGTTATTTCAACACAACACATCTAGAAAACTAAAGCTTCCTTCAGACCTGACATCTAACATTTTTGTATCCTTTGCATATTACAAAACATATGTTTCAGAAAGTCTCCTAAATGTTCCATTTGTAACTGTTGCAATGTCATATTTATATATGAATGTTTTTGGAGAAGAGATTGCTTTTTTGATAGTTTAATGGATATAAGAAATCAATGTTGTATCTAGGTTTTATTGCAAATAACACAAAGTTTGCTTTTAAAAACATGTTTAATAATAATAGTAGTAACAAAATAATGAGAGTATAAATAATATTTACTATTCTCTAGACACTGTCATAATGTACTTCTTAGTTTTTATTTTGTTTTTAGTAAGCAAAAATTGTAGATTTTCTCCACAGATATATTAGAGAAGGTTTAGCCATGGGATTACTACTTTGTAACTGCTGCTTCATTTTTGAGACATTAAGGTTTTTTCAGTAAAGCATCATTACATTCAATGTGTCTCTTCCCAGTTATCATATTTAAGCAGAAAAAGTCAGTACCCTTTACTCTTTTTTCTTTTAAATTTACATCACAAATCTCAGAAGGTCACAGACAACTAGTTATATTGTTTTTTAATGAGCACAGCAATACAATTATTCTTAAATTTTATCTGTGTTCCTCTTCAAGAAACAAAGGAAATTACATATTTTGAGAACTGTGTATTTTAACTTCTTGTGAATTTGCTAGGATTAATGTGGTTACAAAGTGGGTCAAATATTTTGAAGCACATTTAAACTGTTTATAAGTGTTCATTGTCACATCCGTATATCAAGCATTTTAATGAAAAACTGACTACGTTGAGCTGAAAGAGAGAGAAGTAGGAATGTCAACACCCTTGTAGAATCATTGAAAAATTGTATTCTGTGTAGAGTTTGTATTGGAGAGATCATATCATTTAAAATAAACACCATGTAAAATAGCTTAGCAAGTGAAGGACAGGGAAGCCTGGCATGCTGCAGTCCATGGGGGTCACAAAGAGTTGGATATGACTTAAGCAACTGAACAACAGCAACAACAAAATAGCTTAAGCCACTTAACACTCCTTGTTTTGTTAAAAGCACAAACAAAAACATAGAAACACAAGTCTGTCTATAATATATGGAAAATAGGTAGACAAAACAAAATGCCCACACCTGCTTATCAATTTTCAGTGAAAGAAGAAAAAGGAGAAAAAAAATGGATAAGTGAATATAAATAAGAATGTTTAAGAAGACCATTTATACATTTGCCATGTCACAGGCATTTTGTTATTTAAGCAATAAACAATTTCAGATGAATATCTATTTTACATCTGTTTAAATATAGGCAACTCTAGACCGTCAAGCAAAATTCAAAATGATAGATTTCAAAACTCAGAAAGATAGAACTATGATGGATACCTATATTTATAGCAACAAAAATCCCATTTGAAAGTTATGTGCTATAATAGAAAAGATTGAAGACTACATCTAAATGTCTACAAATGTAGCTTTACATGAGCAGTGGCTTAAAATAAAATTAGGGGAAAACATGCAAAGCTTCTTATCTATTGTGGATAAACATAATAAAAATTAGAATACTATTAGTAGGCTAGTTAGAAAACTCATGCTGCTGCATGCTATGTGATGTCGCTTCAGTCATGTCCGACTCTTTGAGACCCCATGGACTATATCCCACCAGGCTCCTCTGCCCATAGGATTCTCCAGGCAAGAATATGGCAGTGGTTTGCCATGCCCTTCTCCAGGGGATATTCCTGATCCAGGGAAGGAACCTATGTTTCTTATGTCTCCTTCATTGACAAGTAGGTTCTTTACCACTAGTACCACTAGGAAGCTCTTAATTAACTTTATGTATAATAAAAATGCAAGTTTTAGGCCTTTTCTATTGTAAATTATTGATGCCTTCTTAGAATTTTTAACCTGTAATTCAATTTCAAAAGATTGTAATTTGGATTTGTTTGTTTTGTTTTTAATATAATCTACACAAGAGCAAATATATACAACTGGTTCTACTCATTTAATTTTATTTTTCCATGTGAAACAAATGATCTTTAACTTAAATGCAATTGCAGAAAAAAAAATGAGGCTATATTTGAAATTGTAATATGAAATATGTATTTTTTTTAGCAAACAGTGGTTGTCAATAGTTAAAATAAATAAGCATATTTGTTATAAAAAAGGCTTATGCTTCTCTGGCCTGGATGGAGACATTAATTTTCCAAGCATGGCGTCTCTTGATTTATCTTAGCAGAGAAGATGTATTCAGGCCTGCTCTCAATGTAATTTCTAACATTTGGGTGAACTTTTCATAACCGTCAGGTTGGGTAGTTTTTCTTCCCAAGAGAAGCCAAAGGACAATAGCAATTCAATGGACTAAGATGGTCCAAGCCCCTGGGATCTATCTACACCATTTTATCTGTAAAAAGGAGGAACGTGTGTAAACAAATCAAAAGCTGGCAAAATGGTATGAATATTTTTACATATGAATAGATGTGATAACCTGGAGAGGGGCATGGCACTCCACTCCTGTATTCTTGCCTGGAGAATCCCATGAACAGAGGAGCCTGGTGGGCTACGGCCCACAGGGTCACAAAGAGTCAGACACAACTGAAGTGACTTAGCAGGCATGCAAGATGTGATGAAATGATTTCATTTCTTCTTTGCTAAAATAACTATAATAAATTAAATGCAGATTATTCTTAGAATTGCCCATGAGTTGTCCATTCCAAAAAATAAAAATATAGTGACAAAATATGAAACTGATTTCTGCACATGGAAGGCAGGGAAAGACCAAAGAAAGTTTTAGATACTCCATATTGGTAGGTAGAAGGTTTAATAAGTAAGGGAGCTGAGAAGGCTTGTAGTGTGAGGCCACAAGATGAGTCAATTTCTGCACTCTTCATCAGAATTTTTAGTTTATGTAGAGTCCTTAACTGGGTTTAGGCATCCAAATAGTCTCAACACCACCTTACTCTCTCAAGGCTGTATACTTGAAATGACTCTAACCACGGGCAAGGTGGGCAAAGCATATATTCCAAGGACACGTGTGTAACTGAGGACCCTCAGATTCCCCAAGTCCAGCATGAGGGTCAGTCAGTGGCTGCATCCCCTTGAAGACTTCCTCCAAAAGAACTAAATGCAGGCAAGGTGCAGCCAATGAGTCTCCGGTATCAGTATCTAATGTGTCAAACAATATTTGTCTGAACACAGGTGATTGGATCATGGTCCCAGAGAAGTAGTAAAACAGCTGATTGACATGAGTAGTAATGCAGCTGATTTATGGGAATGAAACGCAAATAAGGGAATGGTCTCGGGGATGGTGGTGGTGGGGAATATATATATATATATATATATATATCTCCAAATCTTACAGCTTGTATGCATTCCAGCACTCTGCTTCTTCTAAATCTCATCTTAGTAAATTTACATAGAGCTTTTCTTTAAAAGAGATGCAATTTTTCCCAATTCTGGGTTATTACTGACATTATTACATGTGGATTAGAGATTTTACTTATTAGTGGATGGGTCTGAAATTTAGCATTTCCTTAAAAGTATCATTTAATACAGTTGTTTACTGATAAAGGCAATAAAAATTTTTAGAGTATTACCAGGCTTTCTTCTTGTACATCACTTATGATTGTTTTATAGTGTTATGCCATAAATCATCTTCTAGAGGAATATTAGACTTCCCCAGTGGTCCAGTTAAGACTTGTGGCTTCCAATGCAGGGGAAATGGGTTTGATCCCTTGTTGGGGAAGTAAAATGCTACATGCTGCATGGTGTTGCCAACAAGTAAAAATTTGAGGCTTCCCTGGTGGCTCAGATGGTAAAGAATCCACCTGCAATGCAAGAGGCCTGGGTTCAATCCCTGGGTTGGGAAGATTCCCTGGAGGAAGGCATGGCAATCCACTCCAGTATTCTTGCCTGGAGAATCCTCATGGACAGAGGTGACTGGCAGACCACAGATCATAGGGTTGCTAAGATTTGGATATGACTAGGCAGCTAAGCACAGTGGAAAAGAAAAATTAGAATGTGTTTATCAACCATGATGAAGCAGGAAAAGAATGTGGCATATGTTGTTGATATAGAGACTACCTGACAATTAAAATGGATAGGTCATTGATATGAAATTACAAAGCCCTTAGAATATGTTTTCTGGAGAAATGAGGCATAAGTGAATTCATGATCTAGAAATAAGAACTCGACTTCCCAAATTTTAATACATCTAGAGAGATTCACAGACAGACGAGCCTGGCAGGCTACAGTTTATGGAATCACAAAGAGTCAGACACGACTGGGTGAATAACATTTACTTACAGAGAGATGGATGCTTTTGGAGAACAGAGAATTAAACCTTGACTATATCATTAAAACTTTATTTAAAGACAGAGAATAATATTTTCTAGGAGACTAAAACTATTCAATGACAGCCGCTTAATACAGAGAAAATTAAAACATAAAATAAACTGTATTCTGTTAACAACCATCATCAAGTGAAAACATTGTTTGCTATTTCAATTATATTCCTCAAGTATATATTGACTTCTACATCATACTATGTATAAAATTTAAAGTAATCTCAAGAATTAAATAATATATAAAAAGACTGCAGTTATATAAAATTCAGATCAGTTCAGTTCAGTTGCTCAGTCGTGTTTGACTCTTTGAACCCCACAAATTACAGTATGCCAGGCCTCCCTGTCCATCACCAACTGCCGGAGTTCACTCAAATTCATGTCCATCAAGTCGGGGATGCCATTCAGCCATCGCATCCTCTGTCATGCCCTTCTCCTCCTGCCCCCAATCCTTCCCAGCATCAGAGTCTTTTCCAATGAGTCAACTCTTCACATCAGGTGGCCAAAATATTAGAGTTTCAGCTTTAGCATCAGACCTTCCAAAGAACACCCTGGGCTGATCTCCTTCAGAATGGACTGGTTGGATCTCCTTGCAGTCCAAGGGACTCTCAAGAGTCTTCTCCAACACCACAGTTCAAAAGCATCAATTCTTCGAAGCTCAGCTTTCTTCATAGTCCAACTCTCACATCCATACAAGACTACTGGAAAAACCATAGCCTTGACTAGATGGACCTTTGTTGGCAAAGTAATGTCTTTGATTTTGAATATGCTATCTAGGTTGGTCATAACTTTCCTTCGAAGGAGTAAGCCTCTTTGAATTTCATGGCTGTAATCACCATCTTCAGTGATTTTGGAGCCCAGAAAATTGAAGTCTGACACTGTTTCCACTGTTTCCCCATCTATTTCCCATGAAGTGATGGGACCAGATGCCATGATCTTCGTTTTCTGAATGTTGAGCTTTAAGCCAACTTTTTCACTCTTCTCTTTCACTTTCATCAAGAGACTTTTTAGTTCCTCTTCACTTTCTGCCATAAGGGTGGTGTCATCTGCATATCTGAGGCTATTGATATTTCTCCCAGCAATCTTGATTCCAGTGTGTGCTTCTTCTAGCCCAGCGTTTCTCATGATGTACTCTGCATATAAGTTAAATAAGCAAGGTGACAATATACAGCCCTGACGTACTCCTTTTCCTGTTTGGAACCAGTCTCTTGTTCCATGTCCAGTTCTAACTGTTGCTTCCTGACCTGCATTAGCAAGTTTTAAAATATTAGCAGAAAGGTAGCAAGGTAAAGACATCAATTCTAGTTCTTCCTTCTATTGTGATTTATATACTCCTCTTGATTAAAAAGATAAAAGTTAATTGTGTGAATGCCACGTGTGTGTATGTGTGTGTGTGTGTGTTTGCGTGCATACACGTCATTCACCACATGGGAGAAAACAATAAGGCAACTAGTTTAAATGAGAAGTAATCAAATAGTGAAAGTGAAAGTGAAGTTGCTCAGCTGTGTCCAACTCTTTGCTACCTCATGGATTGTTGCCCACCAGGCTCCTCCATCCACGGGATTTTCCAGGCAAGAACACTGGAGTGGGTTGCCATTTTCTTCTCCAGGAGATCCTCCTAACCCAGGAATTGAACCCAGGTCTCCTGCATTGTAAGCAGATGCTTTACCATCTGAGCCACCAGGGAAGTCACCAGGGAAATTGAGGAGAACCAAATTTAAAAAATAAAGAAGTTGTAAAATTCTGACTGATTATTCTTGGAGAAATCACACGATGCTCAATGCACCAAAGTTTAAAGGATAAAATTTAAATTTAACAACCAAGTTGTTACCTAACCAAAATTGGGTCCACTTTCCAGAGCACAGCATAATAAATCTAATGACACAAAGCTGTGGTAAAGAAAAGTACAGAGTTTATGGAAGACACTAAGCAAGGAGAACAGGCAGCTTAGGCTCAAAAGATCTCCCCCATGGCTTTTAGGGAAGGATTTGGTTTCTGTAAAGCAACTTAAATATATGTGTCAGATTGTCATCTACATTCCTTGAGGAAGAACCAGGAACTAGGGTTCAGTGTTTTCCTGCTGAACTACTGCTTAAGCCATCATTACTTTTTCTTGGCTGCTTTTCCTTGCTTCCATATTCCCTCACTTCTCAGCTTAGTAACTACCTGAGTCTGTTCTTTGGAACTTGGGGATGGTCTAGGAGGCTAAAACTTGTGTATATATATATATATATATATATATATATATATATATATATATAAACAAGAAATAGGATAAGCAGGTGTCTGCCATCAGGAAGGGTCCCACAGTGTCCTCATCAGTTTCAAGCCTTCAAATATTTCCAATAAGTATCCAAAACCTAAATTGCAAAACATATCTCCCTTCTTCCCCAGATTATTTTTCCTGAAAGAAAAATATACATTATCTTTTCATTTTCTCTCCTTTATCAAATTTGACTTCTTATATCAGTGTCCTTTCTCTTTGAATCTCTATTCCCCTCCAAGGTGTTTTCCAATCTTTTCAGCCCATCTTCCTGCCCTATTCTTATTACTTCTAAATCATTTTTTTTTTTTTGTCTCCCAGTATCACACATCTTGGCATTATTATTTGATTTTTATGAATACACTATTTCTCTTTGGGTAAGATCCTAGTGTGGTCTCCCAGCTTGTTCAGGGGTAAAGAATCTGCCTGCATTTTAGGGGGTGGAAGAGGCATCTGTTCAATCCCCAAGTCATGAGGATTCCATGGAGAAGAAAACAGCAGCCTACTCCAGTATTCTTGCCTGGGATATCCCATGGACAGAAGAATCTGGTGGGCTACAGTCCATGGTGTTGCAAAGAAATGGACATGACTGAGCATGCACACATGCTAGGATCCTAAGGACCTTATTAACATGTATTATAATCGTGACAGGATGATATCCTATTAAGATGTGTAAAAGAATTTGCTTATCATAGACACCCCAAAAGAGTTGTTGTCTAAAGGAAGAAATTATTTCAGCCTTGGGCCAATTAATTCCACTTCTTTGTTTAATGCAGGGATAATACCAGATGCTTTTTTGCAAGTAATCTCTAGTTTAAGATTTGACAGGCTGAAAGAGATTTATTCCATTGTGCTATTTGGCCAGCCAAAAGCTACTCACCTTATTGTGAATGTCTTTACCTCAAATTTAATGTCCATTTGAGTTGAACGTTTGTGTAGAAAATATATTTTCTAAATCACTTCCAGGCATACAGGGTTCTTGAATGCATTACCTAGATGCATTAAACAATCAAGAAAGGCAGTCATTATTTCACATCTTTATAAATTAGAAAGTTGAATCTCAGGCATATGAATGGTGGAATCAGGTTTTAAACTCAGATTATAAATACATGCTATCTTTATAAAAACGTGCTGACTCTTTTGGACATTGGCCCTTGGCTTCTCTCTAAAGTTTCAACCATAAATTTGAACTGTTTACATGTTTTTCGCAGACCCTAAATCTCAATATAATGAATTGGGAATTCAGAGTAATTAACATCCCACTAGGATATTTCAACAGACAGCAATGCAATAAATTCAAATCTTAAATCTGTTATTTACCTCTTATGCAATTCTGTTTAATGTAAAGTTGTCAATCTCAGTTTTCTTATTCTTAAAACAAGTTAAATAACAGTGTATAATCCACTGATTTATTGTGAGGAATGGCCACCTCATGGACTGCAGCATGCCAGGCCTCCCTGTCCATCACCAACTCCCAGAGTTTACTCAAACTCATGCCCATTGAGTCGGTGATGCTGTCCAACCATATCATCCTCTGTCACCCCCTTCTCCTCCCAATCTCCTCCCTTCCCCTCCTCCTCCTTCTTCAATCATTCCCAGCATCAGGGTCTTTTCAAATGAGTCAGTTGTTCTCATCAGGGGTCCAAAGTATTGGAGTTTCAGCTTCAGGTCCATATCAGTCATTCCAATGAATAGTCAGGACTGATTTCCTTTAGGTTGGAGTGGTTGAATCTCCTTGCTGTTCAAGGGACTCTCAAGAGTCTTCTCCAACACCACAATTCAAAAGCATCGATTCTTTGGCACTTAGCTTTCTTTATAGTCCAACTCTCACATCCATACATGACTACTGGAAAAACTAAAGCTTTGACTAGACGGACCTTTGTTGGCAAAGTAATGTCTCTGCTTTTGAATATACTGTCTAGGTTGGTCATAACTTTCCTTTCAAGGAGCAAGTGTCTTTTAATTTCATGGCTGCAGTCAAAATCTGCCGTGATTTTGGAGCCCCCAAAAAATAGTCTCTCACTGCTTCCATGGTTTCCCATCTATTGGCCATGAAGTGATGGGACTGGATGCCATGATCTTAGTTTTCTGAATGTTGAGTTTTAATCCAACTTTTACAACCTCCTGTTTCAGTTTCATCAAGAGGCTCTTTAGTTCTTCACTTTCTACTATAAGGGTGGTGTCATCTGCATATCTGAGATGATTGATATTTCTCCCAGCAATCTTGATTCCAGCCTGTGCTTCATCCAGTCCAGCATTCCTCATGATGTACTGTGCAAATAAGTTAAATCAGCAGGATGACAATGTACAACCTGACACAATCCTTTGCCTATTTGGAACCAGTTTGTTGTTCCATGTCCAGTTCTAAGTGTTGCTTCTTGACCTGCATACAGATTTCCCAGGAGGCAGATCAGGGTGTCTGGTATTCCCATCTCATGAAGAATTTTCCACAATTTTTTTTGTGATTCACACAGTCAAAGGCCTTGGCATAGTCAATAAAGCATAAGTAGATGTTTTCCTGGAACTCTCTTGGTTTTTCGATGATCCAACAGATGTTCGCAATTTGATTTCTGGTTCCTCTGCCTTTTCTAAGTCCAGCTTGAACATCTGGAAGTTCACAGTTCACGTACTGTTGTAGCCTGTCTTGGAGAATTTTGAGTATTACTTTACTAGCATGTAAGATGAGTGCAATTGTGTGGTAGTTTGAGCATTGTTGCTGATGATCCATTAAATTGATTTAGAATCTTTATGTACTTCTTTGTATATGACATTTGGTCTCTTAATATGAGTAAATACAGCTTTTAGGATTATGATATCATTCAAGGCTATTAATTGATTGTTTTTGCTAACAGAATGCTTATACTGATTTGAGAGTTTTGCAAAACAAAAGATTAAGCTTAAAATATTTGAAAAGTAATCCAGGTGTGAAATGTTTCAGTTTTTATTTTAATACTAACTATATAAAAATTGGAAACCCTCTCTAATTCATAGAGTAATAAAGCCCTTGAATAATAATTTAGGCAATAATGACTTTAGTATGTACTATTTTCATGATGAAAATATCACAATTACATCTTTAGAGATGAAAACTTTTATATGTTTTGTAGGTGGAAAAGGATAAAATATTATATGTAGCCAATAGAAGGTGGACTTCCTGATTTCTTTATACACCTGCTTTATCAAAGTCAGTATATTATCTAATAAATTTATACACTAGTCATGATTTATCTTGGTAGGGGTGATAAAAATAGAGGTTGGTATTTTGGGCTCCAAAATCACTGTAGATGGTGATTGCAGCCATGAAATTAAAAGACATTTGCTCCTTGGAAGGAAAGTTATGACCAACCTAGATAGCATATTCAAAAGCAGAGATATTACTTTGCCAACAAAGGTCTGTCTAGCCTGGGCTATGGTTTTTCCAGTGGTCGTGTATGAATGTGAGAGTTGGACTGTGAAGAAGGCTGAGCACCGAAGAATTGATGCTTTTGAGCTGTGGTGTTGGAGAAGACTCTTAAGAGTCCCTTGGACTGCAAGGAGATCCAACTAGTCCATTCTAGGGGAGACCAGTCCTGGGTGTTCATTGGAAGGACTGATGCTGAAGCTGAAACTTCAATACTTTGGCCACCTGATGCAAAGAGTTGACTCATTGGTAAAGACTCTGATGTTGGGAGGGGTTGGGGGCAGGAGGAGAGGGGAACGACAGAGGATGAGTTGGCTGGATGGCATCACCAACTCAATGGACATGAGTTTGAGTGAACTCTGGGAGGTGGTGATGGACAGGGAAGCCTGGCATGCTGCGATTCATGGGGTCACAAAAAGTCAGACACGACTGAGCGACTGAACTGAAGTGAAGAGGGTGCAAACTTTCAGTTATACAATGAATAAGAAATTTATAACATGGTGAATCTAATGTATAGTATGGTGACTATAGCTAATGACAGTCTACTATATACTTGATATTTTTCAATACAGTGAGTGTGCGCCCAGTCAGTCATGTCCAATTCTTTGCGAATCCTGGACTGTAGCTTGCCTGGCTCCTCTGCCTACTGGATTTTCCAGGCAAGGTTACTGGAGTGAGTTTCATTTCCTTCTCTAGCTGATCTTCCATACTCGGGATTTAAATCCAATTCTCTTGCATCTCTTGCATTGCAGGCAGATTCTTTACCACTGTGCCACCCTGGAAGCTAAGATATGAATAATATACCATGCAAATAATATGAATAATATACCTTCATGCAAAAGGTATGAAAAGTTTTAAATTAAGAAGTTATTTGTTAAACTCTCTTTAGGGTCACAGTGTTTCCTGTGTCCCTTATTTTATTTCTTGAGAGGTACTTACAATTTGAGGGCTAATTGCATCTATCTAAATGTTCAAAATTCTGCCTGCCAATGGAAGAGATGCAAGAGGCATGGCTTTGATCATTGGGTCAATAAAATCCCCTGGAGGAGGAAATAGCAACCCACCCCAGTTTTCTTGCCTGTGAAATCCCATGGACAGAGGAGGCTGGTGGGCTATAGCGGCAAAGAGTCCGACAGGACTGAGAGACCGAACACACAGACACACACACACACACACACACACACACGCACAGTGTTACTTCTCTTATGTGTTCTTGCAAATTTCATACAGAAGGCTCTTGACTCTGGATCTCTTTAACATTACTTTGCATATGTAGTTCACTAACTTGCAATTTCTTCCATTTTTCCCTATGCATTTATATTCTTATTCTGTGTAATCTAAAACCAAATTACAACCCAGACAGATTCCTTAGTTTTTCAGTTAAGTCCATTTAAAATAATCCAGAGGTCCTTTTATGATTCTCCAACTAAGGCAAGATATTTAAGATGTAATTGCTGGTCCTAAAAAATACAATAAATGGTAGATATATGTCCCAATTAAGCTGATGATTTCAAAATAATGTGTTGTAGTAATAAAATTGAGATACTGCTCTAAAAACAAGGTGAAGTTTTCTTGCTGCTTATTTATTTAGAAGGTAGAGAAGAGACAACTGTTGTTTAAAGTATTTTTCCCCTGTACCGGGAGATATTTAATCCTCCATTATCTGACTCACATTTTGCCTACTTCCCATCATAAGATTCTAGTGTTTGATTATATCTATTCAAATAATAAGAACAGCAATATTCTGGAACTTGAAATAAATGCACAAATTAATCTTATTTCTAATTGTGTCTGAAGGAAGGATAAAAATATTCACCCATATGTAACATAAACCAGTGAACTTTGGGTGTAGAAGAACTATGGATGTCTTGGTCACTTCTTCCCAGCAAGTAGTCAGACATGAAATAGACTCAATAAATAATTTTTGGTTGAATAGATGAACTTTGTTCATAGTCATTATTTTGATTGCCAAAAATGATTTTTCTTATTTCTGGGTTTCAAATTGAATTTCAAATTATTGAAAAGATGCAAATAATTATAGTGAAGTCAAAGCTTGGTAATTTTGACTGATCAGCTACAATCTGTCAAGGCCTGGCTAACTTTTGACATGGATTTCTTTAATTAGCATAAAATACTCTTTTACAATACATGCTATTTAGATTTAAACCTAAGAAAACAAGACTTTGTTTTTCTTATTTTAAATGATATATTAAATAATTCATAATAATATCTTTTCCTAGTAGCTCAGGTCTCATTACTGTGGGCACATGGTCCAATCTTGCCCAGAATTAGTACAATTTAATGAATGAATTCACTGCATTCATACCATGATTTCCCAACTCTTCCTTCATATTATTCTTGCTGTTTTAAATTTGCATGTGCAAGATTAATGTCACCGACAGAAAATTTATTTAAAACATCTTTTTTGCAAATACCAGATCCTCAAAAGATAGAAATCTGCATCATCTCTGCTGTGATGATTTTAATCTTCAAAAGAAGTTGTTTAATTTATATACCTTAATTCTTATATTAATGCTGATATTTTCCCTTGAATATTTTGCATGGGAACTATGGCTGCATAGTTCTGGCCAAGCTCAGAAATGTTGAGGCTGTGGGAGGAAACAAAAATTAATAGTAGAGCAGGAGTTCCATGGCAACTATGTGGCTTCATTACCAAAATCATACACAAGGTTCTGCCTTCATAGTTTCTTATGTGTTAAGTAGCATAAAGACACTGCATGGTTCATTTAGTTCCTAATTTTTCACTTGGGTAAATTACCTAGATGTTCCGATTCACACAGAATTCATCCTGTGGAGAAACAGCACAGTTATTTCAGGAAAAAGGGCTCCCTTTCAGATCTTGTATTAAACTGATTTATTATTCTCCAGTACTTCAACATTTTCCAATTATCAACAGAATTGAAAGCCAAACCAGAGGCAAATTCATCATTCTAAGAAGAAAAGAAACACCAATAGACCAAATCTGGGGGATGACACACCAATTTTTAAATTAACCATAACCCCAAATCCCCAGATTTCTGCCCATTTTTTTCCCCCTTGCCCTCCAGTCCACAACTTACCCTTTCCCTCATCCTGTTAAGGCACAACAGGCACACATAATATAACTTATGAACACAATATTTTTATAAGATTTAGTTAAGATTACTTATTTTTACCTTCTCAGCAACATTAACTTCCATTTTTCTGTCATGTGCTCTTTGGGGCTACTAGAATATTTTGTAAATCAGTTCAGTTCAGTTTATTTGCTCAGTTGTGTCCGACTCTTTGAGTCCCATGAATTGCAGCACAAAAGGCCTCCCTGTCCATCACCAACTCTCAGAGTTCACTCAGACTCATGTTCATCGAGTCAGTGATGCGATCCAGCCATCTTATCCTCTGTCGGGCCCTTCTCCTCCTGCCCCCAATCCCTCCCAGCATCAGAGTCTTTTCCAATGAGTCAACTCTTTGTATGAGATGGCAAAAGTACTGGAGTTTCAGCTTTAGCATCATTCCTTCCAAAGAAATCCCAGGGTTGATCTCCTTTAGAATGGACTGGTTGGATCTCCTTGCAGTCCAAGGGACTCTCAAGAGTCTTCTCCAACACCACAGCTCAAAAGCTTCAATTCTTCAGTGCTCAGCTTTCTTCACAGTCCAACTCTCACATTCATACATGACCACAGGAAAAACCATACCCTTGACTAGACAGACCTTAGTCAGCAATGTCTCTGCTTTTGAATATGCTATCTAGGTTGGTCATAACTTTCCTTTCAAGGAGTAAGCATCTTTTAATTTCATGGCTACAATCATCATCTGCAGTGATTTTGGAGCCCCCAAAAATAAAGTCTGACACTGTTTCCATTGTTTCCCCATCTATTTCCCATGAAGTGATGGGACCAGATGCCATGATCTTCATTTTCTGAATGTTGAGCTTTAAGCCAATTTTTTCACTCTCCTCTTTCATCAAGTATTTTGTAGATACCACTGATAAAAAAAAAGTGGCTAAAATTATTATTGTATATGTTTTATATATGAAAGTAAAGAAATATACTTTATATATGCTGTCAGATATATTAAATAAATAGTCTGGAAATGTATGTAAATATTAGAATATTTTGGAGGAAATTTGTTAAGCAAATATACTCAATAAGTCAAATAAGGAAGCTTAGACACAGACTATTGCAGCAAAATGTAACATTTTGTTATCTAGATATGCGTAAATATACCTTGACATTATACAATGTGTGTATACAATTTGACAGCATTAGATGTTAGTATAGATTTATTCAGTGGTAAAAAGAACCTGTAATATAAACCTCTCTCTAGAATGGTGCAGAATTTAATACATATGTGCATATATAATTTTATGTTTTGCAAAAACATATTGTGTAGGGTGCAAGATAGTGGGTTATTTCACACTGGGTTTTCTCTAATCTGATGTGCATCTCTGAGCCATCTGCTTCCCCAGAGCATAGACAACTTAGAGGCAGTACAAAGCCTCTTCTAGGGCTTTCTCCACCCTGAGTCACATTTCCCTATGTGGAAAGTCTGGGACAAAATTACTCAGTGGAGATGTTTATAATCTTTGGCTTCCTAAGTACTGCTAATGGTAAAGAGCCCACCTGCCAGTGCAGGAGATGCCTGAGACAAGGGTTCAACCCCTAGGTTAAGAAGATCCCCTGGAGGAGATCATGAGAAGCCACTCCAGTATTCTTGCCTGGAGAATCCAATGGACAGAGGAGCCTGCCAGGCTACAGCCCATAGGGTCACAAAAAGTCTGACATGACTGAAACAACTTAGCAAGTAGTATGCACAGAAAGGTTAAATACATCAGGCTGTGAGGCCACAGGAGACTGGAGAGAAGAAACTGAACAGAAGTTGTTCCTGGTGTCTAGACTTGATGATCTGCCTATTTATAAATTAACTATGCAGAGAAAGAGAGATCCTTGCACCATCCTTATGCCTTAAGATACTTGAGCCTTAAGGTAACCTCGTCTTGCTTCCCTGGTGGCTTAGATGGTAAAGCATCTTCCTACAATGCAGAAGACCTGGGTTTGATCCCTGGGTCAGGAAGATCCCCTGGAGAAGGAAATGGCAACCCACTCCAGTACTTTTGCTTGGAAAATCCCATGGATGGAGCCTGGTAGGCTACAGTCCATGGGGTCGCAAAGAGTCGGACACGACTGAGCGACTTCACTTCAAGGTAACCTCAGAGGAGCATCAGCAGCTCACAAAGATAACTCATCATACATCATGGTAGAGCAGACAGCATAGAAAGAAAGGTACAAACAAGAGAATTAAAAGAGAAAAAAAAAGAGGCCCGACCATTAAATATATGCTGAAAGTGATGAAAATATTCTGCTACACACGCCTCATCTGAGAAAAATACTCAGGAAAAATAGAAAACAAATTAATTTAATTATCAGTTTGATAGTAATATTACACCCTAATGGCAGAAGGCAAAAAGGAACTTAAAAGTCTTTTGATGAAGTTGAAAGAGAAGAGTGTTAAAGCTGACTTAAAACTCAACACTCAAAAAACAAAGATGGTGGCATCCAGCCCCATAACGTCATGGCAAATGGATGGAAAAAAAGTGGAAGTAGTGACAGATTTTATTTGCTTGGGCTCCAAAATCGCTGCAGATGGTGATTGAGGCCGTGAAATTAGAAGACTCGTGCTTCTTGGAAGAAAAGCTTTGACAAACTTAGACAGCATTTTAAAAAGTTGAGACACTAATAGATGGAGAAATATACCATGTTCATGGATCAGAAGAATCAATATAGTGAAAAGGAGTATACTACCTAAAGCAATTTACAAATTCAATGCAATCCCTATCAAGCTACCAGCCATATTTTTCACAGAACTAGAACAAATAATTTCAAGATTTGTATGGAAATACAAAAAACCTCTAATTGCCAAAGCAATCTTGAGAAAGAAGAATGGAACTGGAGGAATCAACTTGCCTGACTTCAGGCTCTACTACAAAGCCACAGTCATCAAAACAGTATGGTACTGGCACAAAGACAGACATATAGAACAATGGAACAAAATAGAAAGCCCAGAGATAAATCCACACACATATGGTCACCTTATCTTTGACAAAGGAGGCAAAAATATACAGTGGAGTAAAGACAATCTCTTTAACAAGTGGTGCTGGGAAAACTGGTCAACCACTTGTAAAAGAATGAAACTAGATCACTTTCTAACACCGCACACAAAAATAAAATCAAAGTGGATTAAAGATCTAAATGTAAGACCAGAAACTATAAAACTCCTAGAGGAGAACATAGGCAAAACACTCTCAGACATAAATCACAGCAGGATCCTCTATGATCCACCTCCCAGAATTCTGGAAATAAAAGCAAAAATAAACAAATGGGATCTAATTAAAATTAAAAGCTTCTGCACAACAAGGGAAAATATAAGCAAGGTGAAAAGACAGCCTTCTGAATGGCAGAAAATAATACCAAATGAAGCAACTGACAAACAACTAATCTCAAAAATATACAAGCAACTTCTGCAGCTCAATTCCAGAAAAATAAATGACCCAATCAAAAAATGGGCTAAAGAACTAAATAGACATTTCTCCAAAGAAGACATACAGATGGCTAACAAACACATGAAAAGATGCTCAACATCACTCATTATTAGAGAAATGCAAATCAAAACCACAATGAGGTACCACTTCACACCAGTCAGAATGGCTGCGATCCAAAAATCTGCAAGCAATAAATGCTGGAGAGGGTGTGGAGAAAAGGGAACACTACTACACTGTTGGTGGGAATTCAAACTAGTACAGCCACTATGGAGAACAGTGTGAAGATTCCTTAAAAATTGCAAATAGAACTACCTTATGACCCAGCAATCCCACTGCTGGGCATACACACCGAGGAAACCAGAATTGAAAGAGACACATGTACCCCAATGTTCATCGCAGCACTGTTTATAATAGCCAGGACATGGAAACAACCTAGATGTCCATCAGCAGATGAATGGATAAGAAAGCTGTGGTACATATACACAATGGAGTATTACTCAGCCGTTAAAAAGAAGTCATTTGAATCAGTTCTGATGAGATGGATGAAACTGGAGCCAATTATACAGAGTGAAGTAAGCCAGAAAAAAAAACACCAATACAGTATACTAACACATATATATGGAATTTAGAAAGATGGCAATGACGACCCTGTATGCAAGACAGGAAAAAAGACACAGCTGTGTATAACGGACTTTTGGACTCAGAGGGAGAGGGAGAGGGTGGGATGATTTGGGAGAATGGCATTCTAACATGTATACTATCATGTAAGAATTGAATCACCAGTCTATGTCTGACGCAGGATACAGCATGCTTGGGGCTGGTGCATGGGGATGACCCAGAGAGATGTTATGGGGAGGGAGGTGGGAGGGGGGTTCATGTTTGGGAACACATGTAAGAATTAAGGATTTTAAAATTAAAAAAATAAAAAACTGAAAAAAAAAAAAAAAGTAGAGACATCACTTTGCCAACTAAGGTCGATATAGTTAGAGCTATGGATTTTCCAGTGGTTATATATGGATGTGAGAGATGGACTATAAAGAAAGCTGAGCACTGAAGAACTGATGCTTTTGAACTGTGATGCTGGAGAAGACTCTTGAGTGTCCCTTGGACTGCAAGGAGATCCAACCAGTCGATCCTAAAGGGAAATGACACTGAATATTCATTGGAAGGATTGATGCTGAAGCTGCAATTCCAATATTTTGGCCACCTGATGGGAGGAACCAACTCACTGGAGAAATTCCTGATGCTGGGAAAGATTGAAGGCAGGAGGAGAAAAGGGGACAGCAGAAGATGAGATGGTTGGATGGCATCACCAACCCAATGGACATGAGTGTGAGCAAACTCTGGGAGAATGTAAAGGGCAAGGAAGCCTGGCATGTTTCAATCCATGGGGTCAAAAAGAGTCAGACATGACTTAGCAACTGAACAACAATAAATAAAATAGATAAGCAACAAGGACCTACTGTATAGCACTGGGAACTCTACTCAGTACACCATGATAACTTATATGGGGAAGGAATCTGAAAAGAATAGATGTGCGTATTAATATATGAAGAGCTGAATCACTCTGCTATGCACTTGAAACTAACACAGCATTGTAAATTAACTCTGTGTGTGTGTATGTGTGTGCTTAGTCCTGTTTGACACTTTGCAATCCCACTTTGCAAAGCTGCAGCATACCAGGCTCCTCTATCCTCCACTATTTTCCAGAATTTACTCAAATTCATGTCCATTGAGTCAGTGATGCTATCTAACCACATCATCCTCTGCTTCCTCTTTCTCCTTTTGCCTTCAATCTTTCCCAACATCAGGGTCTTTTCCAATGAATAGGTTTTTCGCATCAGGTGGCCAAAGTATCTGAGCTTCAGTTTCAGCATCAGTCCTTCCAATGAATATTTAGGATTGATTTCCTTTAAGATTGACTGGTTAGATCTCCCTTCAGTTCAAGAGATGTTCAAGAGTCTTCTCCAGCACCATAATTCAGAAAGAATCATTTCTTTGGTGCTCAGATTTCTTTATGAATTGAATATAGAAATGAGAGCAAATTATAAAATTATCATTTTTATTTGTGATTGAAAATCAACATATTTAACCAGCTATCTGATAGAGACATCAACCAAATAGAATGAATAACCCATTAGACTGATGTTGCCTATGATGTTTATATTAATGTGCACACACATGCCACATCCTTCAGTTATGTTCAATTCTTTGTGACTCTATGTACTGTAGCCCACCAGACTCCTCTGTCCATGGGATTCTCCAGGCAAGAATACTGGAGTAGGTTGCCCTGCCCTCCTCAAGGGATATTCCTGACCAAGGGATCCAGCCAGAGTTTTTTATGTTTCCTGCATTGGCAGGTGGGTTCTTACCAATAGGACCACTTAAGAAACCCAATAAGAAAGCATTGATCTCTAATTACATAATATTTGCACTACTATTAGTAATTGTAGTAGAAATAAAGTAGTAATAATGGAATTTCAATGCTTTCCATTTTTTTCAAGTCCTTAAAAAATTAATCAAATTATTTAAAGTATGTTCAAGAGGAAAGAGGATTCACTTTTGGCTCTATAGGGAGCAGGATGCATATTAAGGACATATTAAGTATGCATAGAAATTAAAACAATCCCATCATTGCTCTGTTGCAATACACAGATAACCCAATCAGGTTAAACTGAAGCAGAATTTTTTTTAAAAAAGCGAAAATGTGACACGTTCATATGGTTTAATTGGGTTAAAAATATTCCAGATTTCTAATTCAACTTTCAAAAATTTAATAATAGTCACTCTAATATGACTAAGAAACATTCCTATGATAAATATGATATTACAATCTCATTTTGCAAGTTTCTATATGGAAGGGATAGCGCTTATTATTCTGCTTTTGCAAAGCTCCAGCCAAACTTAGATGTTCTATAAAGGGAAGATCCACAGGCCAGGAGCTTGAAGAAAACTGGCTTATGAACCCCAGTCCTTGGGCAGAGTCTTCCAGACACACTGATATCAGCATAGGGAGTTCTTCACTGCTTTGTGCACATATTACAGTGGAGGCTGGGTCACAAAGAGTCATTCTCACATTCAAATGAATAATTTACTCTAACTCCACTTTACTTTGCAGTGAAAACATTTTATTGTCTTAATCCTTGTAAACAAATCTTTTTATTGATGTCTTCCAAGAAATATTTGACTTGCCTACACTACTTTTCGGAGAAGGCAACGGCAACCCACTCCAGTACTCTTGCCTGGAAAATCCCATGGACAGAGGAGCCCGGTAGGCTACAGTCCATGGGGTCTCGAAGTCGGACACCACTGAGCGACTTCATTTTCACTTTTCACTTTCATGCATTGGAGAAGGAAATGGCAACCTACTCCAGTGTTTTTGCCTGGAGAATCCCAGGGACAACAGAGCCTGGTGGGCTGCCATCTATGGGGTTGCACAGAGTTGGACACGACTGAAGCGATTTAGCAGCAGCAACAGCAGCATACTACTTTTAGGAAATTCTTTCTTTTAAAAAGCCTGTAATTTATTCTTTTTCATAAAGTAGCTTTTATTCTCTATGTAGTTAGAGGAAATTCTGTTTGCTACATACTGGATAGGGAAATCCTGATGAGCTCACTATGTTATTAGAAAAGATCACTATCTTGGGACATGTGGGTGGTACAGTGGTTAAGACCTTGCCTTCCAAGGCAGACAGTGATGGTTCAATCCTTGGTCTGGGAGTTAACATCCCACATGTCTTGTGGCTAAAGAAAAACAAAACATAAAACAAAGGCAATATTTCAACAAAGACAAATAAATATTATTGTAACAAAGCAAGCAAACTTTAATGAATAATAAAGACTTTTTTAAAAAATCACTATCTCTTGGTACTAATGATTCCAAATCTGCCTGAGAGATCAGAAAATCAAAAATGTATTCTGTGCATAAACAAATTCAGTGTTTTCTCAATTCATACATGTCCTCATACATCAAAATCTTTAAAAAATATTTCATAGCATCAATGGGTACAGCTTAAACCCATACGGTTTGCTTAGTTTAACTTTTATATATTTCATGCATTTTAAAACCCAGAGAGATGTTATGGGGAGGGAGGTGGGAGGGGGTTCATGTTTGGGAACGCATGTAAGAATTAAAGATTTTAAAATTTAACAAATAAAAAACTAAAAAAAAAAAAAGAACACAAGTATTTTAAGTAAAAATATAATATTGCTAATTTTATACATAATGAAGACCTGTTCTCTTTACATTAAAAAATTCTCTTTTATGTGGCTTTCCAGAGGCAAAAATGTTTTTATGTTTTCAAAATATCTTGGCCATACTTCGGCATTTTTTACTATTCAGTCTGTTTTTCATTTTTTTTTCAGTTTCTTACATGTTTAACAATAATTATAGCAAAATGTTGCCCTTGGGGTTTAATATCTATATTATAAAATATTATTTAATAACATATAAAACCACTACTTACTTCTGCCATTTTAGGAAAAAAAAAGTATAGATGTTATGTAGATGATGTGTAAATATATGGTCAGACTTCCCAGGTGTCACAGTGGTAAAGAATCCACATGCCAATGCTAAAGACACAGGATTGATTTCTGGGTTGGGAAGATCACCTGGAGAAGGAAACAGCAACCCATGCCAGTATTTTTGCCTGGGAAATCCCATGAACAGGGGAGCATGGTGGGCTGTTACAGTCCATGGGGTTGAAAAGGGTCAGACCCAACTGAGTGACTATGCATGCACACACAACAGCATGATTACAGCTATGTCCAAATAAAATTGTATTTTTAAGGAAGAGTGGCTGGCTATATTTGGCCCAGAAACTGTACTTATCTACAAGGATTTAGAATGAATCTCAGACTGAAACAATTTCTAATGATTCTAATTTGACCATGTTTCTGAATGAATCCCAAAGAAAGACAATGCCAAAGAATGTTCAAACTACAGAACAATTGCACTCATTTCACATGCTAGCAAGGGAATACTTAAAATCCTTCAAGCTATGTTTCAACAGTATGTGAACAGAAAACTTCCAGATGTACAAGCTTGACTTAGAAAAAACAAAGGAACCAGAGATTAAATTGCCAGTATCCACTGGATCATAGAAAAAGCAAGAGAGGTCCAGAAAAACATATATTTCTGCTTTATTGACTATGGCAAAGCCTTTGTGTGGATCACAACAAACTGTGGGAACAAAAGAGATGGAAATACCAGATCACCTACCTTGCCTCCTGAGAAATCTGTATGCAGGTCAAGAAGCAATGGTCAGAGCCAGACATGGAAAAACGGACTGGTTCAAAATTGGGAAAGGGGTATGTCAAAGCCATATATTGTCACCTTGAATATTTAACTTACATGCAGAGTATATCATGTGAAATGCCAAGCTGGATGAAGCTCAAGCTGGAATCAAGATTGCTGGGAGCAATATCAACAGCCTCATATATGCAGATATACCACTCTAATAGCAGAAAGCAAATAGAAACTAAAGAGTCTATTGATGAAGGTGAAAGAGGAGAATGAAAAAGCTGGCTTAAAACTCAACATTCAAAAAACAAAGATCATGGTATCTGGTCCCATGACTTCATGACAAAGAGATTGGGAAAATGTGGAAACAGTGGCAGATTTTATTTTCTTGAGCTCCAAAATCACTGTGGACTGTGACTGCAGCCATGAAAATGAAAAACTCTTGCTCCCTGGAAGAAAATCTATGACAAACCTAGACAGTGCATTTAAAAGCAGAAACATCACTTTGGTGAAAAATGTCTGTAATAGTCAAAGCTATGGTTTTTCTGGTAGTTATGTATGGATGTGAGAATTTAACCACAAACAAGGCTGATCACTGAAGAACTGATATTTTAAACTGTGGTGCTGGTGAAGACTTGAGAGTCCCTTGGACAGCAAGGAGTTCAAACCAGTTAATCTTAAGGAAAATCAATGCTGAATACTCATTGGAAGGACTGATGCTAAAGCTGAAGCTCCAATACTTTGGCCACCTGATGAAAAGAGCTGAATCATTAGAAAAGACTGAGATGCTGGGGAAGATTGAGGGCAGGAGCAGATGGGAGCAGCAAAAGATGAGATGGTTAAATAGCATCACTGAATCAATGGACATGAGTTTGAACAAAGTCCTGGAGATACTGAAGGACAGGGAAGCCTGGCATGCTGCAGTCCATGGGGTCGCAAAGAGTCAGACATGCCTTAGAAACTGAATAACAACAACCACAAGGAATGAGTGACTGCAAAAATATTGCAAAAATGTAAACTTGTAAATAGATTTTATCTTTTTATTTCACTGAAATTTTACTTGTGACTTGTTGAAATTCAGCATTTCATTATCAGAAATGTTGGACTAATCTACTTGGGGGTTCAGCTCATATACAAAGATGTAGTGGTTATTCAGCCACAGAAACTAAATGGAAATTCTTTATTATTGGTGATGTGATTTTAATATACACAAGTATTATTTGCAAATTACCTTGATACATGATTGTATTTTATTTAGTTTTGCAGTGATTTATTTTGTTCAGGTTGTGACATATTTCCTTCAAAATAACTTGTCATAATTAAATTTTATTCCACCATTTCTGTTTCCTCCTGTTATTTTATCCATTCAAATGAAAGCACTTAATTTTTTTCTGAGTATATTAGGTCAATTATACTTATTATCACATCATATGACTCATAAATCACTTTGTGTCTCTAAATGATAAGGATTTAAAATAGTAATATTATCACATTAAAAAAAACAGTTGCTGAAAAAACCCACAATATTGTCTAAAATCCTACATATTTTAATTTGTTCTGATTTTCTCAAAAATATATTTTTTTACCTTTGGTTTCTGCAATTCAGCATGCAAGCAAGAGCCACACATTGTGTACTATATAATTTTGAGCAGATTTGACTTGGCTTCTAAGATTTCTAACACTGTCCCATTGGGGCTCAGCTTTACTAAATATCTTCTTAAATGAGAGGATGAGTCAAGATGCTTGGCCTAAGCCTTCAGGGGCTATCATTCAATCACAAACAAAAGGATAAGAGCACAATGCCATTTGTCACATAGTAGAACAGGAACTGTGGATGTTAGAAAATGATGGTGATCAGAAAAAATGTCTCCATTTCTGGTTTATTGAAACAAATCCCATCTTATTTATCTGATAAGTTTTTTGTCTGTTTTTGTTTTTGGACTATCATTGGTTTACAATATTGTGTTAATTTCTGCTGTACGACAACAAGGTGAAACAGCTGTAAGTATACATATATCCCCTCCTTCTTGAGCCTCCTTCCCACTTCCTCTTCCCACCTCTCTAAGATACCACAGAGCACTGAGCTGAGCTCCCTATGTTATAACACAGCTTTCTGATTAAATAGCTGTATATTTTACACATGGTAGAGTATATATGTCAATGCTACTCTCTCAGTTATCTGATAAGATTTATTATAAAAACATGAAATGCAAAATTTTCACATGTAGAGAAACACTGAAGCAACTATTAAGACAATCTTTCAGCACCTTTTGTAATACATGAGGCATAGAAGCAAGGGAAATTTTCAGGAAATGACATGAGTCTTTAGAATTTGAACAAGGTATACTTCAGGGGGTTGTGATAGTCTAGGTGGCTAAATTGGAATTTCTTTGGTAAATATTTATGTCATGAGCTAATACCAGAAACAGATGAACAACCATGCTGGGAAAAAGAGTTTAAAAGTCTGTGACACTACATTTGCTTCTGGGGAAGATGGAGCAACAAAAACCAGATTTACTCGCCTGTCAAAAACAAGAAGAAGATGACAAAATATACCAAACAAGGATTCTGAGATATCAAAGGGTAGGAAATGCTGTGATGTGATCTCAGAGAGATGGGAAATGCATGAAACGAGCCCTCACTTTGCACTGACTCATTGCTTTGAGAGAAGCTCCAGGACTCCCAGTTTTGGGAGAAGAGATCCAAGAGACTCTCTGAGTTGAGGAGGTTAAGCTGAGAAGCCAAGGATTTCAGAACCTGCAAGACAGAATACTGAGGAGAGAGTTGCATGCAGACAGGGCTCCAGGGATCAGTGGAGGGTCCCTCTCAGGTACACAGTTGAGTGATGATCATTGTGTATTATAAAGCTTGGCACAAGTTGTTGGTTTTTTTTTTTTTTTTTGCCATCTGAGTGAGGATAAGAATTACTAATAATGCACTATTCTTTCATTTGTTTTGGTTTCCCCTGGATTTTAAGATGATTAAAGAGTTTTTATCTATGCTTATTAGCAATGTACACATATTTTTTTCTTAGTAGAAAGTGATATATATATATATATATATATATATGTATATATATATACACACATGTACAGCCACTTATATATGTTACGCTTTTCAACAGTGGCTTTCTTGTTCACCTAGTTTTCAGTATATTTGGATAAGCAGGTATTATGAATTCCATGTATTCAATCAACTTTTAAATAAATAACTCATATCCTATACTTCTAAACAATTAAATCATGGAATAATTCTCATACTTTCTTCAGGAAACTTTATCTCAATTTAAATCTACAATTCATACGAAGTTTACTTTTGCATATGGTGTGAGGTCCGGCTGAGTGTTAATTTTCCCTCAAACATATCCAAATGACACACTCATTAAAAAGTCATTATTTTTTTCCTTTCTTCAGTGACACTTTTATCATAAGTCTAGTGCTCAAACTAGGTAGAGGGCTGTTTCTGGAATTTATAGTGCTGTTGCCCAGTTTCATTAATTATTTGATTCCAAGTTGAGCCTTAATTCTTTCTAGGGCATATCCACTTACATATCCATTTACAGTGTACATTTGTGTGTGTGTGTGTGTGTGTGTGTGTGTGTGTGACTCTCTTCAGATCTTCAGACTCTCAAACATAATTGGCATAGTTCACAAGACTTTCATATTGAAAGATGAATTATTACTGTGTGGAAATTATCATGTACTATTTTTATATACAGAACATTTCAAACATCTAAAGGTGTCATCACCCCACTAGTATCACATTCAACCCTAAACTTCTTGGTAAACTATTTTTACTGATGACATTTTGGAGAAGAGTGTCATACATATTTGCCTTTGATCAAAAATGAATAAATGAGAATGGGGTTGGGGCAGTGAAAAATATACACTCAGTTGAGAGTAAATGAAAGATTAACTAAAACTCTTACTGAGACATCTAATCATATGACAAAACCTGATCAATGCATAGTTCTTACAAATTCAAAACAGAATTCACACACAGATAAAAAGTAATATTTCTAGCAACAAATGGAAGTCATCTTCCTAATGACCTTAATGTATTCCCAAATAAACCTGACTTTCAGTTCAGAGAAGACAAGCTGTGAATGCTGAAAGCTTCATTAACGTTTTGTCAATTTCTTATGCTTCAAGCAGTTTCACTTATCTATTATGAGTCTTAAAAGCAGAGGGTACTGATTTTATACTAAGTTAAATTTCAGGTATATTTAAACCCCCCCTCTCATTTCTATATATGTGATTGATGTAAGGTTTTAGATACTGAAAATGATATTTAATCTAATTTCTTGAGTTTCTAAGAAACTATCATTAAAAAAATATACCTTTGAGAATGATGTTGCTTACAAAGTTAGATTAATTTGACTTTGGTTTAGAGTAACTGATTACTCATATTCTTTTGTCATTAAATGATATTTTCCTAAAATATTTGTCTACATAAAAATCTATTATTTAATGTCAATATAGGAAATCAGTAGGAAAAATTACTGTTTTGAGTTATATTATCAAAGTAAAACCTTTAACCCAATGGAACACCTGAGAGCCTATTATATGCAAGGTTCTATGTAAATACCAGGGATGAAATATGTTTATTGATCACTTATGATGATAACCCTTAAAACACCCATTAGAATACCAAGTTCATGGCTTTGAACTTTAACTTTCAGTTGTGTTCTTCTTTTACCGGGTGAATAAGGCTTCATATTCAGTTATATACTCTCTCAGATAAGGTTGCCGTGTAGATCAATGGAGCAGAACCCCCCGCCTATACAGGATCATCACAAGAACAACAAATCAATTGTTTAGGATCAAAAGTGTCAATGGACGCTAGACATATATTGACAAGTTATATAGTAACAAATCATTTGACTAAATTCTTACTGGCATTTCTTGTGTTATACATGGCTTTAAAGGGAAAGGTTAGATATTAATAATAGGACTAGGGCTTCAGTTTAGTTCAGTTGCTCAGTCATGTCCGACTCTTTGTGACCCCATGAACTACAGCACTCCAGGCTTCCCTGTCCATCTCCAACTCCTGGAGCTTGCTCAAACTCATGTCCATCAAGTCGGTGATGCCATCCAACCATCTCATCCTCTGTCATCCCCTTCTCCTCCTGCCTTCAATCTTTTCCAGCATCGGGGTCTTTTCCAATGAGTCAGTTCTTTGCATCAGGTGGCCAAAATATTGGAGTTTCAGCTTCAGCATCAGTCCTTCCAATGAATATTCAGGACTGATGTCCTTTAGGATGGACTGGTTGGATCTCCTTACAGTCCAAGGGACTACCAAGCATCTTCTTCAATACCACAGTTGGAAAGTACCAATTCTTTGGTGCTCAGCTTTCCTTATAATCCAACTCTCACATCCATACATGACTACTAGAAAAACCACAACTTTGACTAGATGGATATTTGTTGGCAAAGTAATGTCTCTGCTCTTTAATATGCTGTCTAGGTTGACCATAGCTTTTCTTCCAAGGAGGAAGTGCCTTTTAATATCATGACTACAGTCATCATCTGCAGTGATTTTGGAGCCCAAGAAAATAAAGTTTGTCACTGTTTCCATTGTTTCTCCATCTATGCAATGGAGTGATGGAACCGGATGCCATGATCTTCATTTTCTGAATGTTGAGTTTTAAGCCAGCTTTTTCACTCTCCTCTTTCACTTTCATCAAAAGGCTCCTTAGTTCTTCTTTGCTTTCTGCCATAAGTATGATGTCAACTGTGTATCTGAGATTGTTGATATTTCTCCTGGCAATCTTGATTCTAGCCTGAGTTTCATCCAGCCTGATATTTCGCGTGATCTACTCTGCATGTAATTTAAATAAGCAGGGTGACAATACACAGCCTTGATGTACTCCTTTCCAAATTTTGAACCACTCTCTTGTTCCATGTCCAATTCTAACTGTTGCTTCTTGACCTGCATATAGATTTTTCAGGAGGCAGGTTAGGTGGTCTGGTATTCCCATCTCTTTAAGAATTTTCCACAGTTTGTTGTGATCAACACAGTCAAAGTCTTTGGCATAATCAATAAAATAGGACTTTAGTAATACATTTAATAGTAGCTTGGGAAGAAATAAAGAGTCCAAAAAATTGGAATGTTAAAGAAAACTTTAACTATGACAGTTTTATGTATGATTGAAAAAGTTATAACCAATAGAATCTCAATTAAATGTAACTTACTGCTTATATTGTATTTGTTTTTGTTTAATAACCAAGTTGTATTTGACTCTTTTGCAACCCAATGGTCTGTAGACTGTCAGGCCCCTCTGTCCACAGGATTTCCCAGGCAAGAATATTGAAGTGGTTTGCCATTTCCTTCTCCAGGGAATCTTCCTCACTCAGGGATCAAACCTGTATATCCTGTATTGGGAGTTGGATTCTTTGCCACTGAGCCACCAGGGAAATCCTTATATTATATAATTTCAAAACAAGTTTGGCATTAAGTATATTGTTTCATTTGAATAAAATTAGTCTGATCAAAGCTCAGTTGAGTGGTATGTAAGCACAAAGTGAAAGATAATAGAGTGATAAAGCAAATAATTATAGCTGATATGCAGTATTTCATTAAGTAAACTATGAGGCTGATTACTGGAATATGGAACAGATTACAAGCCAATAGAATAGAAGCAGACTACTACAGTATCAAGTGTGCTATTCTAATAAAAAATTTAAAACAAAACCAAAAAACCTTGTGGACAAAATGCTCTGTGATTAACCCTGATTAACACAACACAAACTCTTGACAGGCTAAAATTAAAGAGATTGGCATCACTAATGTTGGTGAGGAAGTGATGCCTCTCTAAATCTCATATAGAGTTGCTTGGGATGTAAATTGGTACAACTACTTTGAAAAAATTACAATTTGCTTACTGTATAAGAAAATCAAACAAAAATAAAATGGAAAAAACTACCAATTTTATGATGAGAAATTGTACTCCTAGATATATTTATTCAAGGTGGATGACAACATTTATTCACAGAAAGACTTGAATAAGAATAAATATAGTGGTTAATTCATTATCATCAAAAAATGGAAAAAAGGAAATTGGGCAGAAGCCCATTAATAGAACAATAGAAAACCAAATTACACCTATTCAAATAATAGAATATTGCTCAGAAATAAAAGGAAACATACTCTTGATGCATGCAATAACTTCAAAGAAACTCAAAGGTATTACACTGAGATAAAAAAGTTATAGAAAAAGAGTGTTAGATGATTACCTTTATGAAAAAATTCAGGAATACATACATTTGGGGTATGGTGAGTGTGGGGCAGGGATTGATTAGAGAAAAAAAAAAGAAAATCATCTGGAATGATAGTTATATTCAATAACTTGATAGGACTTTGAGTTATAGGGATAAATGCATTGATCAAAACTCAGCAAATGAGCAATAAACATAAAATGTATGTTTAAATATGAATAATTTTTTTACCTCAAGTTAATGATGCTCATGCTAATGTATTTAGGTGAAATACGTTGGTATTCTTAATTTACTTTCATATGAATTAAGTCTGATTCAGTCAGTTCAGTTCAGTTCAGTTCAGTCGCTCAGTCGTGTCTGACTCTTGGCAACTCCATGAACTGCAGCACCCCAGGCCTCACTGTGTATCACCAACTCCCGGAGTTCACCCAAGCACATGTCCTTTGAGTTGGTGATACCATCCAACCATCTCATCCTCTGTCCTCCCCTTCTCTTCCTGCCCTCAATCTTTCCCAGGGTCAGGGTCTTTTTCCAATGAGTAAGCACTTCACATCAGGTGGCCAAAGTATTGGAGTTTCAGCTTCAACATCAGTCCTTGCAATGAACACCCAGGACTGATCTCCCTTAGGATGGACTGGTTGGATGTCCTTGCAGTCCAAGGGACTCTCAAGAGTCTTCTCCAACACCACAGTTCAAAACCATCAATTCTTCTGCACTCAGCTTTCTTTACAGTCCAACTCTCACATCCATACATGACCACTGGAAAAACCATAGCCTTGACTAGACGTACATTTGTTGGCAAAGTAATGTCTCTGCTTTTGAATATGTTATCTAGGTTGGTCATAAGTTTCCTTCCAAGGAGTAAGCGTCTTTTAATTTCATGGCTGCAATCACCATCCACAGTGATTTTGCAGCCCCCCAAAATAAAGTCTGACACTGTTTCTACTGTTTCCCATCTATTTCCCATCAAGTGATGGGACCAGATGCCATGATCTTCATTTTCTGAATGTTGAGCTTTAAGCCAGCTTTTTCACTCTCCACTTTTACTTTCATCTAGAGGCTCTTTAGTTCTTCTTCCCTTTCTGCCATAAGGGTGGTGTCATCTTCATTTCTGAGGTTATTGATATTTCTCCCAGCAATCTTGATTCCAGCTTGTGCTTCCTCCAGCCCAGCGTTTCTCCTGATGTACTCTGCATATAAGTTAAATAAGTAGGGTGACAATATACAGCCTTGACTTACTCCTATTCCTATTTGGAACCAGTTTATTGTTCCATGTCCAGTTCGAACTGTTGCTTCCTGACCTGTATACAGGTTTCTCAAGAGACAGGTCAGGTGGTCTGGTATTCCCATCTCTTTCAGAATTTTCCACAATTTATTGTGAGCCACATAGTAAAAGGCTTTGGCATAGTCAATAAAGCAGAAATAGATGTTTTTCTGGAACTCTCTTGCTTTTTCAATGATCCTGCAGATGTTGGCAATTTGATCTCTGGTTCCTCTGCCTTTTCGAAAACCAGCTTAAACATCTGGAAGTTCACGGTTCACATATTGCTGAAGTCTGGCTTGGAGAATTTTGAGCATTACTTTACTAGCATGTGAGATGCTGCAATCGTGCGGTAGTTTGAACATTCTTTGGCATTACCTTTCTTTGGGATTGTAATGAAAACTGCCCTTTTCCAGTCCTGTGGCCACTGCTGAGTTTTCCAAATTTGCTGACATATTGAGTGCAGCACTTTCACAGCATTATCTTTTAGCATTTGAAATAGCTCAACCGTAATTCCATCATCTAGCTTTGTTCGTAGTGATGCTTCCTAAGGCCCACTTGACTTCACATTCCAGGATGTCTGGCTCTAGGTGAGTGTGAGTGATCACACCTTCATGATTATCTGGGTCATGAAATCTTTTTCCAAGCATGCACAAGCTCACGGCACATGAGCCTAATGGCTGTGATGGCGCATGAGTGCAGCCTAGAGGAGCTACCCTCCATCCAAGGTCAGGGACAGCGGTTGGGAGGATTTACTCCATGTCCAATGTAAGGATCAGTGGCTGAGCTTTGCTGGAGCAGCTGTGAAGATGATATACGCCATCTGCAAGGTAAGAGAAACCCAGGTAAGATGGTAGGCGCTGAGAGAGGGCATCAGAGGGCAGACAGACTAAAACCACAATCTCAGACAACTAGGCAGTCTGATCACATGGACTACAGACTTGTCTAACTCAATGAAACTAAGCCATAAATCTGATTAGTTAATGGATATAGGATGGAAGGTAGATAGTTACTAGGTATATGATAGAACATGTATAATGAAATGTTAGTAATGGAACCTAGATAGTGGACATGCAGAAATTTACCAAGAAATTATCTCAAATCTGCAACTTTGGATATTCTTTGGAAGGACTGATGCTAAAGCTGAAGCTCCAAAACTTTGGCCACCTGATGTGAAGAACCTATTCACTGGAAAAGACCTTGATGCTGGGAAAGACAGAAGGCAGGAGGAGAAGGAGATGACAGAGGATGAGATGTTTGGATGGCATCACTGACTTGATGGACATGAGTTTGAGCAAACTCTGGGAGATAGTGAAGGACAGGGAAGCCTGGTGTGCTGTAGTCCATGGGGTGCAAAGATTCAGACAGGATTCAGTGACTGAACAACAACAAAGGATTTTTTCTTAATAAAATGTTTAAAAATACCTTCTTTGAGCTCCCACACTTCTATGAGTAAGTTGAACAGTGATGAGAAATCCACATAGCCTCTAAAGGAAGGTCAAATTTGTTCACAATACTTTTTCAAGATGTATTAGAAGAAAACACTTCACAGACAATGGAGGATCTGGTCGAGGAGAAAAATAATTAAAAATACTTCCCCCACAATCTTAGAACTTGAATCTTACTCCCCACTTCTAGGGGCTGTACATTCACATAGTAATTTCCTCTCGAGATTGCAGATGTCCTTAAGGCCTGTGACTTCAGGGTATCCTTTATTTCTTCACACTTTAAATAAGGCTACTTATTGCAGTTTATTTTTTCCTCATTCCATCTTTGCATACTGACTATTAAGTTAATGGATCTCTGGATCAAGAGAAGCCACATACAAATATAATGTAAAGACCGATGTTTATCACATAGACATCATAGATTTTGAGTTTAATACCAAGAATGTATTCTAATTTTATATTAAATTCCATAGGGAGAGTCAAATATGTTCTGGGTGGAAAGAAGAGTGCAACAAATGTGAGTGTGCTCAGTAGCTCAATCATGTCCGACTCTTCAAGAACCTGTGGACTCCTCTGTCCATAGAATTTTCCAGGCAAAAAATACTAGAGTGTGTTGCCATTTTCTACTCCAGGGGATCTTCCTGACCCAGGGATCAAACCTATGTCTCTTTTGGCAGGTAGATTCTTTATCACGTAAGCTACCTGAGAAACCCCCAATATGATGTATATTTATATATAATTTATTCCTCAACTATGCTGGTTAAGTAAAGGAGTTCATTTTTCTTTAAAAACATTGTGTGTAATTATATGGATATGTATATGTACAATAACATCTACACATATGTGCCAGCGAAGTTCCAGATGCTGAGTCACCAGTGCAAATGTTAGAGGGGATCAGGGTGGGGCAAAAGCAAAAGGAGGATTGGAAGGTCTCAACAAAATAGTTGCAAAATGAGATCTCCCTGTTTCTTATCCCACTAAGGTGAAGCTTGAAGTTCACATCCAGCTGAAGTTAATTGGGGGCCTTCATAACTAAAGAGCAAAAATCAAAGCAAAGCAGATGATGTTTATATAATGACACTGAGTGTACTGCCTTGCTAGAAAAAGTAATGCTAGCTTAGTTACATGTACTCCAGAAAAGGCTTCCCTTTTTTAGAATTAGATTTCTCTAACCTAATGGCAATGCCCTCACCTTCTTATGCTAATTGGAAGCCACATTTGACAAAATCTGACTTTGCACAGCAGAGCTGTCGGCAATCTCCAGATTTAAGAGAGAGGAAAAAGTGGAAAACAGTTCAACATATTCAGCAGTAGAGGATAACCATATTAAGTAAATCATCCTACATGTAGGCAAAGTATGAAAACTTGTAAGATGAAGAATATGAACATGGTCCATATTTTAACCAATGGCAAATATATATCAAAAGACATGTTTATAAATGCCCCAATGAACACATGTAACAATATCTTAAAGGGTTTCTTTATGTAAACAGCCAAATGTTTATCAAGAGATTGTTGGTTAACTGTGGCGCGTTCTATTGGTAAAATATTTTGCCATTGCTAAAATAGTAAGAATTATGATTATGAAATATGAATATAGGTATGAATGTGAACTATAAGTGAAAAGTTGTAATAATTTCATTACAACAAATGTCAAACTGTGGAGAAATCTAAGTCATTTTATTGAGATATCAGCTGAGAAAACATTTTACCCTTAAAAGCTATAAGAAACTATTCATAATGTAAATAAACATTAATTTACAAAAATACTAATTTTGTTTTTGTGTTTATTTGAAACATATTATATTTAACTTTATTTTTCATTTCAAAATAATATTTAGCAATATAGTTTATCATAAAATTAATCCATGTCATAAAATTTACCTAAATATACAAATCAATAATTTTGAGTAATTTCACCAATTTGTACAATCGTCCCCATAACATAGCTTTAGAGAATTTCATCATACATAATCCTTCTGTCCATCTTCTGTTAATTTCCATCTCCACCCCTACCCTCAGACATGGGCCAATCTGCTTTATGACTCCAAAAATCCGCCACTTTTGGACATTACATTTAAGTGGAACCATATGATCTGTCTTTAATATTTGGTCTTTGAAATGATACCTTGCTTTAAACACACACATTTAAATTTCTTAAATTATTTCACTTAAATCTCAAAAACTTCTATGTATTCATAGAAGCATAAAATGATGTTGAGTCATAGTGAATGTTCATGTAAGAATGTGAAGCTAAATTTCATATTTTTGATATTTCAATTTAAATGTGCAGTACTGCTATTTTTTAAACAAAACAGAGACAGTTTTATTCTTGATGATTTGCCATTCTTCATGTGTGCATGGCTGTATGAATGGTGTATGTGTGCTATGGTCATGAATTTAATCATATATTCTTCAGCTCTCCTGAAAATTTAATTTATAGGTAAAAACCAAAGCCCAAATTTAAATAGCTCATTTTAATACTATGGTTATATAAAGTATTGTCACATCCAATATAGTGTATAGTATGGTATAGTATGGAATAGTATAGGGTGATGTGGTATAATATAGTATAGCATTTATAATATAGTATAATACAATATTATATTACTACAGTATACTATAGTAATAAAATATAATATTAAAGCATTACTTTGATAACAAAGGTCCGTCTAGTCAAGGCTATGGTTTCTCCATTAGTCATGTATGGATATAAGAGTTGGACTGTGAAGAAAGCTGAGCACTGAAGAATTGTTGCTTTTGAACTGTGGAGTTGGAGAAGACTCTTGAGAGTCCCTTGGACTGCAAGGAGATCCAACCAGTCCATTCTGAAGGAGATCAGCCCTGGGTGTTCATTAGAAGGAATGATGCTAAAGCTGAAACTCCAGTACTTTGGCCATCTCATGCAAAGAGTTGACTCATTGGAAAAGACTCTGCTGCTGGGAGGGATTGGGGGCAGGAGGAGAAGGGGACGACAGAGGATGAGATGGCTGGATCGCATCACTGACTCGATAGACATGAGTCTGAGTGAACTCCAGGAGTTGGTGATGGACAGGGAGGCCTGGTGTGCAGCAATTCATGGGGTCACAAAGAGTTGGACACGACTGAGTGACTGAACTGAACTGAACTGAACTGAATACAGGATGCTCAGTTGCTCAGTTCTGTCTGACTCTTTGTGACCCCATGGATTCTAGCCTGCCAGGCTCCTCTGTCCATGGAATTTTCCAGGCAGGAATACTGGAGTGAATTGCCAGGGATCAAGCCTACATCTCCTGCATCTCCTGCATTGGCAGTTGGATGCTTTACCACTGTGCCACCTGAGAAGCCCAATAGTATAGCATAGGTGTCTCCTATAGCCAAAGCGATATGCTATATCAAGTACTCTCTTTCCTGTGGAGTTTTCAACTATAATCTAGGATAGCATTCAGTATTTATTTAGGACATACAGCAGGGTCAATGCAAAACCTTGCCACAGTCCAGCCTACTTCAGTCAAGTGATAGACAAAATTCAGTCACAGAACTTGGAATTCTGAAGGGTTTCTCCCTGGAAAAGCTAATACTACATATTTAGATATACTTGACTCACAACAGAGGGAGCCTAATACAGATGTACCACAGACATGCTCAACTGCAATGCTATTTTTTGATAATATTCTGCATCTTGTTATATAGCTTCAAAATGAATATCTTCAATTATTTAAAAATCCAATACTCAATAAAAAGTTGTGTGATTCATTCTTAGTCTATAGTCAATAGATCAGTGAGTCCTTAGCATGATTTCTACCATTTGTGCCATGGCAAAAAAAAAAAAAAAACACAACTCTTTATTTGAGATGATGTGTATTTATCCTTCAAGTCTCAGGTCAAATGCAAGTCAACTGATATCTACCCTGCATCTCCTGGGCAGATTAAATTGCTAATCTCTAATCAAGGATTATCTTTTATTTTAAATATGTTAGTCAACCTCACGAATAACTGTCAATATCCTCAGAAAGAGGGCATTGTTTCCTCATCTTTATAGTTCAATGTGCCTAACACAAAGTAGTTGGTAGGTACTGAAAAACAAACAATTGATGCATAGGTGATAATCTGTCTCAGATAGCAGCAAAAGCATACACTTTTCTGAAAAAAAAAAAAGCAGCATTTCAGTGAGAACAATGATTATATAATCCCTCAAAGAGAGGGTGATTTCAATAGGATTTATTGTGGACATACTCATGATAACTGTAAGAAATCTTTCCCAAAGCTTCTAGCCACAGAGGCATTTGTTTCTTACATCAGACATGTTCTTCTTTTGAAATGAATATATCATTTGTTCCAGCTGAAGATACAACACTCTTGTTTCTACACACCCACTTTCTGCTTTTAACAAAGACTGAACAGAATGTATTTTCCCGAAGGACCAACTTCTGTTTGAAGTGTTGTCTTACACGGATGCACTTATATTTACTTAGAGATTATTTCTAAACTTTTTTGTGTGCCTTTTTCTCAGTATCTTTCTTTATAATTTATTCAGAGTTCTTTTATATCATTCTATTTGATCCAAATACTATAATATTTTGTATATCAAAGGAATTCATTATATTTTATTTCTAACTTCTAACTGGTTCAAGTGAGATGATATTTTTTTACTAAACTGTGCCTACAAAATTGTATCATACTTATGATTCACCTGAATATACCTTCAGTGTAATAATGTGTCTCTTTACACAATATAGTATAACAATTTTGTATATTACACAGTTGTACTATGTATAATGCTTCCTATTAACTTTCTTCCTATTTAATTCTGTTTGAGTTTGCCACTGCCTTCCACTATCATATAGTTTGATTTTTGCACTCTCATTTTCTCTTCATTTCTGAGAAGATGTCAATTAGGGTCCTTTTTACCAAAGAAACTCTCTTGTTTTGCCAGGTTTGTTACTTAAATATTTTTGCTCCCTTGTGTGTCTGTTAGTTGCTTAGTTGTGTCCAGCTCTTTGTGACCCCATGGACTGTAGCCTGGCTGTCCATGGAATTCTCCAGGGAAGAATACTGGAGTTGGTTGCCATTTCCTTCTCCAGGGGATTGTCCCAACCCAGGAATTAAACCCGGGTCTCCCACACCTCAGGCATATTCTTTACCATCTGAGCCACCTTGGTCTCCTTTGAATTGTTCTCCTCCCTCTCTGATCTCATTTCCTCCTGCCACTGATGGTTATCTCACTAATCTCCTTTCTTCTACTCATTCATCCAAAGTTAATCTCATAACATCCTTCAACGAACATAACAATTTGAAAAAAAAAAAAAATCTATCAGAATCAGCATTTCTATCAGAAATCTGATATATTCTTTTCACTGTATTTCCGTATAGACCTTGGAGTTTTTCCTTATACAGTTTCCTTATATCGTATTCGGTGGTGGTGGTGGTTTAGTCACAAAGTCGTGTCTGACTCTTGTGACCTCGTGAACTGTAGCCTGCCAGGCTCCTCTGTCCATGGGTTTCACCAGGCAAGAATACTGGAGTGGGTTGCCATTTCCTTCTCCAGGGTTATATCATTTTTAGTAATACATAAAAGAAATATTTTCTTGTACACCATGAAATATGTTTACTATAACATGTTCTTAAGCAAAGAATAATATTTGGATTTATGTAGAAGAAAACAGAGGAGCTACAGGATCTTAGGTTGGACAAGGATGGAATTGACAAGTAGCAATACAATAGGAAATCTATCAAGGACTGTAAAATGAAATTTATTTTATAAGTGATAGTCATTTCCATGTTATCATTGTTGCAACAGATATGGGAATGATTTTGTGCACATTATTGAGTGCTTTTGATTGCTCTTGTTTGAGAAAAGAAAAGGGAAAAAATTTCCTTAGAAATCTTTGCAGCAAATTATAATAGGAATTATTTTGACCCTGGAAGAAATCTTAGAGAGCATCAAGCTCTAGTTATTTAAAGTTAACTCACACACCAATATAGTGACATTATCTTTGTCAAGTTTAATATAAAGGTATAAGAACTATTAAACTCATCAGATACCCAATATCTGTTTTGAAAAATAATTTCAAGAGAAAGTTTATGGAAATTTTGTCATTTTTATATCAGTGCCAGAATACATATATTCAGAATTTCTCTCAAATTAATGTAATGATGTCTTCAAATGTTTTATGTTACTAAGCTTGTACTTTTAACTTTTGATGCAAGATACTAGACTCCTTCATAATGAATATTGAATATTTATTAACTTTCTACTGCTGGCCAATAATTGGAAAACAGTATTGCAATATATATCTATAAATAAAAAGCTTAAAACAAAGGGTTGTTTGTTAGGAAATAAAATAGATGTATTCTCATTTTTTTTGTTCAAATCTGTCTTGGGTCTATGTTATTGGGATGAAATAAAGTTACATAATATTGTGATATGTTAAATAATGGGATAGGTGTTTTCATATTACTTCTTACTTAATCTTCCTAATAATTTTATGAACCAATATCATCTCAACCATGTATTATGAAAACAGAAGTTCTTAAGAGTTAAATTATCCATATATGGCTAGTTATAGTAAGAAGGGGATGACCAGAGTCAATGTCAATTGTCATACTCTAAAGCCACATTCTTTTCTTACTCCATTGTCATTAATTTTTCTGTATCCTTATATAGATATTATGATGTTTTAAAAATATTTCCAGTTATCTTTCTGTGTAAATAAGCAACTAATCAAAAGTGAAAATGAAGTCGCTCAGTTGTGTCTGACTCTTTTCAACCCTATGGACTGTAGCCAACCATGCTCCTCCATCGATGGGATTTTCCAGGCAAGAGTACTGGAGTGGGTTGCCATTCCCTTCTCCAGAGGATCTTCCTGACCCAGGAATCAAACTGGGATCTCCTGCATAGTAAGCAGAAGCTTTACCATCTGAGCCACCAGGGAAACAAAGCTGTAGTTAAATTTCCCAGAGAGTGTACCTTTTGATTTTCTGTAAGTTCTGAATTATTCTCTCCTTAAAGTGAACTCTCTTGATAGATTCCGCCCCCCCCACATTTATATAGAAAAAGCAATACTGCCTCACTTAATTTACTATGTTTTTCTCAGGATCAAATAAATTAATAAATGTTGAAGTATCATTCAAACAGTCCTTTCTCTTCCTTAGCTGCTTTGGACAAATTCATAAAATAGACAAAAAATTGAGCACTAAAACATAGATATCTTTTTTTATAACTGGATTGAAGACCAAAGCTTGGACTTGAAATCAACAAATGTACCCACTCCCAAATTTGATGTTAATTCCAACTAATGAATTGATTAAAGCTGGTAATGGTGTAAACTGTGTGCACATAGAGCACTGCAGTCTGCCACACAGACAAAAAAGCAAGAATTGGATGAGAAAAGATGTATTCTTTGGTCAGTAACGAGAAAGTGAGGCCTGAGGTCCTACGCAGTCTCCCAATCATTTACAGAACAGAAAAGAAAACACATTGACCCTTTTGGAACCAAATCAGATGTAACCAGACGTCCTAGCCAGGTGTTATGATAGAGATTGCTAATTCTCAGTATCATCCCCCTCTTATACAATAATGCATACATATATACATTTGGCTGAGAAAATGACTAGCAAGTGTCTTTTAAATTTTGGCTGCAGTCACCAGCTGCAGTGATTTTGGGGCCCCCCAAAATAAAGTATGTCACTGTTTCCATTCTTTCCCCATCTATTTGCCATGGGAAGTCCTCTGATCTCCAAGAAGTTCGTGTAGAGTACCTCTGTCTGTATTCAGAGTTCAAGGTCAGATATTAACCAGTGATGGACGTAAGTTTGAGTGAACTCTGCGAGTTGGTAATGGACAGGGAGGCTTGGGTTGCTGCAGTTCATGGGGTCACAAAGAGTTGGACATGACTGAGCGACTGAACTGAACTGAACTGAACTGACTATGTTAGTATGCGACATGAGTTATTCCCTCAGTGTCCCAAAAAGTACATGCTGAGTGATATTACTTCAGGCATGTCTGACTCTGTGCAACCCTATGGAATGTAGCCTGCCAGGTTCCTCTGTCCATGGGATTCTCCAGGCTAACACCCAATAAAGATGTCTTTTTCATTATAGGGGAATGGAATGTAAAAGTAGGAAGTCAAAAAACACCTGGAGTAACAGGCAAATTTGGCCTTGGAATGCAGAATGAAGCAGGGCAAAAGATAACAGAGTTTTGCCAAGAGAATGCACTGGTCATAGCAAACACCCTCTTCCAACAACACAAGAGAAGACTCTACACATGGACATCACCAGATGTCAACACCAAAATCAAATTGATTATATTATTTGCAGCCAAAGATGGAGATGCTCTATGCAGTCAGCAAAAACAAGACCAGGAGCTGACTGTGGCTCAGACATGAACTTCTTATTGCCAAATTCAGACTTAAATTGAGAAAGTAGGGAAAACCACTATATCACTCAGGTATGACCTAAATCAAATCCCTTATGATTATATAGTGGAAGTGAGAAATAGATTTAAGGGACTAGATCTGATAGACACAGTGCCTGATGAACTATGGACTGAGGTTCATGACATTGTACAGGAGACAAGGATCAAGACCATTCCCATGGAAAAAAAATGCAAAAAAGCAAAATGGCTGTCTGGGGAGGCCTTACAAATATCTGTGAAAAGAAAAGAAGTGAAAGGCAAAGGAGAAAAGGAAAGATATAAGCATCTGAATGCAGAGTTCCAAAGAATAGCAAGGAGAGATAAGAAAGCCTAACTCAGCAATCAATGCAAAGAAATAGAGGAAAAAAACAGAATGGGAAAGACTAGAATTCTCTTTAAGAAAATTAGAGATACCAAGGGAATATTTCATGGAAAGATGGGCTCAATATATGACAGAAATGGTATGGACCTAATAGAAGCAGAAGATATTAAGAAGAGATGGCAAGAATACACAGGAGAAATGTACAAAAAGATCTTCACAACAAAGATAATCACGATGGTGTGATCACTCATCTAGAGCCAGACATCCTGCAATGTGAAATCGAGTAGGCCTTAGAAAGCATCACTACGAACAAAGCTAGTGGAGGTGATGGAATTCCAGTTGAGCTATTTCAAATTCTGAAAGATGGTGGTGTGAAAGTGCTGCACTCAATATGCCAGCAATTTGGAAAACTCAGCAGTGGCCAGAGGACTGGAAAAGATCAGTTTTATTCCAATCCCAAAGAAAGGCAATGCCAAAGAGTGATCAAACTACCACAAAATTGAACTCATCTCACATGCTAGTAAAGAAATGCTCAAAATTCTCCAAGCCAGGCTTCAGCAATACGTGAACCATGAACTTCCAGATGTTCAAGCTGGTTTTAGAAAAAGCAGAGGAACCAGAGATCAAATTGCCAACATCCACTGGATCATCAAAAAAGCAAGAGAGTTCCAGGAAAATATCTACTTCTGCTATATTGACTATGCCAAAGCCTTTGACTGTGTGGATCACAAAAGTGTGGGAAACTCTGAAAGAGATGGGAATACCAGACCACCTGACCTGCCTCTTGAGAAACCTATATGCAGGTCAGGAAACTACAGTTAGAACTGGACATGGAACAACAGACTGGTTCCAAATAGGAAAAGGAGTATGTCAAGGCTGTATATTGTCACCCTGCTTATTTAACTTATATGCAGTGTACATCATGAGAAACGCTGGGCTGGAGTAAGTACAAGCTGGAATCAAGATTCCTGGGAGAAATATCAATAACCTCAGATATGCAGAAGACACCACCCTTATGGCAGAAAGTGAAGAGGAACTAAAAGCCTCTTGATGAAAGTGTAAGAGGAGAGTGAAAAAGGTGGCCTAAAGTTCAACATAGCCTAAGATCATGGCATCTGGTCCCATCACTTCATGGCAAGGAGATGGGGAAACAGTGGAAACAGTGTCAGACTTTATTTTTTCAGGACCCCAAAATCACTACAGATGGTGATTGCAGCCATGAAATTAAAAGAGACTTACTCCTTGGAAGAAAAGTTATGACCAACCTAGATAGCATATTCAAAAGCAGAGACATTAGTTTGCCAACAAAGGTCCATCTAGTCAAGGCTATGGTTTATCCAGTGGTCATGTATGGATGTGAGAGTTGGACTGTGAAGAAAGCTGAGCACTGAAGAATTGATGCTTTTGAACTGTGTGTTGGACAAGACTCTTGAGAATCCCTTGGACTACAAGAAGATCCAACCAGTCAATTCTGAAGATCAGTCCTTGGTGTTCATTGGAAGGAATGATGCTAAAGCTGAAACTCCAGTACTTTGGCCACTTCATGCAAAGTGTTGACTCATTGGAAAAGACTCTGATGCTGAGAGGGATTGGGGGCAGGAGGAGAAGGGGATGACAGAGGATGAGATGGCTGGATGGCATCACTGACTCAATGGATATGAGTTTGTGTGAACTCCGGGAGTTGGTGATGACCAGGTAGGCCTGGCATGCTGCAATTCATGGGGTCGCACATAGTCAGACATGACTGAGCAACTGAACTGAAATGAACTCATGGGACAAGATGCCATGATCTTAGTTTTCTGAATGTTGAGATTTAAGCAATTTTTTCACTCTCTTCTTTCACTTTCATTAAGAGACTCTTTAGTTCTTTGCTTTCCACCATAAAAATTGTGTCATCTGCATATCTGAAGTTATTGATATTTCTCTTGGCAATATTGATTCCAGCTGTGCTTCATCCAGCCCAGCATTTCTCATGATGTGCTCTTCATATAAGTTAAATAAGCAGGGTGACAATATACAGCCTTGACGTACCCCTTTCCCATTTGGAATCAGTCTGTTCCACTTCTGGTTCTAACTGTTGCTGCTTGACCTGCATACAGATTTCTCAGGAAGAAGGTAAGATGGTCTGGTATTCCCATCTCTTTAAAAATTTTCCACAGTTTATTGTGATACACACAAAAGCTTTGGCATTATTAATAAAGCAGAGGTAGATGTTTTTCTGGAACTCTTGCTCTTTCAGTGATTCAGCAGATGTTGGCAATTTGATCTCTGGAAAAGCAGCCTTATTTACTAATATATATGTATATATAAGGACAATGAATGCTGCTCCAACATTTCAGTTAAGTCACCTGTTCTTCCATGAGTAAGAGCCTTCTCCAAAGGAAAAATGCTGCATTATTTAGCTTGAATTTTAATTTTCAGTTCAGTTCAGTTCTGTCGCTCAGTTGTGTCCGATGCTTTGTGAACCCATGAATCGCAACACTCCAGGCCTCCCTGTCCATCACCATCTCCCGGAGTTCACTCAGACTCACATCCATCAAGTCAGTGATTCCATCCAGCCATCTCATCCTCTGTCGTCCCCTTCTCCTCCTGCCCCCAATCCCTCCCAGCATCAGAGTCTTTTCCAATGAGTCAACTCTTCACATGAGGTGGCCAAAGTCCTGGAGTTTTAGCTTTAGCATCATTCTTTCCAAAGAAATCTCAGAGCTGATATTCTCCAGAATGGACTGGTTGGATCTCCTTGCAGTCCAAGGGACTCTCAAGAGTCTTCTCCAACACCACAGTTCCAAAGCATCAATTCTTCAACGCTCAGCTTTCTTCACAGTCCAACTCTCACATCCATTCATGACCACAGGAAAAACCATAGCCTTGACTAGATGGACCTTAGTCGGCAAAGTAATGTCTCTGCTTTTGAATATTCTATCTAGATTGGTCATCACTTTTCTTCCAAGGAATAGGCGTCTTTTAATTTCATGGCTGCAATCACCATCTGCAGTGATTTTGGAGCCCCCAAAAATAAAGTCAGACACTGTTTCCTGTTTCCCCATCTATCTCCCATAAAGTGATGGGACCAGATGCCATGATCTTTTTTTTCTGAATGTTGAGCTTTAAGCCAACTTTTTCACTCTCCTCTTTCACTTTCATCCAGAGGCTTTTTAGTTCCTCTTCACTTTCTGCCATAAGGGTGGTGTCATCTGCATATCTGAGGTTATTAATATTTCTCCTGGCAATCTTGATTCCAGCTTGTGTTTCTTCCAGTCCAGTGTTTCTCATGATGTACTTTAAGCAACAAATTTAAGTAAAGATGTTACCTTTAAGTAACAGAAATTTTAACAAGTTGATAGCGATTAAGAAGGCTAAAAAATCTTATCAATGTTTCTCACCCAAGTTCTGAAGCAATAGGTAGAAATAAGGTCTCAGGCAAAAAGTTAAAAAAATATATAGCAAGCTTTTTTTTTTTTTTTCTCCTATTCCTGAACATTTGACTTAGATTGGTGCAGGGACAATTGGCCTGTAAAACCACAGATTTCCTCAGAGTAAAATCATGTTTCCTCTGGGCAAATGTTTCCATTAGAAAACTATGATGGTGTGGTTGGACACATGTCCAAATCTTTATCCAAATACACCAAACATGTATTACTCCTTCTCTAGAAACCAAAATGCTAAGAAATTGGAGGAGGCCAGAAGCATCATACTCACAGATACCTCTACATTGATCTGGAAACATTGATTATCAAGAATAATCAGCTTCTCTCCCTGTATTCCAAAACTCTTTCTCTATTAATCGATCTGCCTAAAACATGAAGCCTATAATCAAATAGAAGTATCTTTGTTGTATACTTGATGAGTATGGGTAGTTGATGAGTCTTCTTCAGACTTTTGGGAGGCCTTTCCATGCATGAAAACTACTGCTACATAATACATTCCTCAAAGAGTACTGATGGACAAGATGGATTGTATCTCTACAAGGCAGAAAAATGTATCAAAACAGTGTTTATTAAATCAGTTCTATAAACATTTTATTCAAGTCTGAAAATGTTATGTCCAGTTTTATTTCTTCTTTCAATTTATGTGTGTGTGTGCTCAGTCGCGTATAACTCTTTGTGACACCATATACTGAGGCCACCAAACTCCACTGTCCATTGGATTTTACTGCAAGAATACTGGAGCAGGTTTCCATTTCCTCCTGCAAGAGATATTTCCAACCCAGGAATTGAACCCTCGTCTCTGATGTTTCCTACATTGGCAAGTAGATTCTTCACCTCTGAGTCACCTGGAAAGCTGTCTCTCAGATTATATACACCTTTTTCTTTTTTCAAACATATTGCATCAGTGGATCAGCAAAGTTAGCAAGAAAACAATCTTATTTTAAACAGTAACTGGTGGTTTCAGCCAGAGTCGATTTAGCTAAAGTCGAATTATGTTTCCCAGAATTCCTTCTCCACTATGATTCCGAATCAGAACTGTCCAAAAGAGACACATGTTGGAGAAGAGAAGTAAAGCATCACTCATTTTCTCTTGAGGTCCTAGGGATTGGAAGCAAAGAGACAGAAGCAGATGTAGCCAGAGGGTTGATGCCTGCCCTTAATCTAAAGCAAGCTCAGAGGAATATGCTGCAGCACTGTTAGGCTGATGCCACTCTCCATTCTGCTGCCTTATCCCTAACCCTTCTTCCTGGTGACCAATTACCACAGGCCCACCAGCAGACACAGACAGCAGTCTTCATAGACCCAGTCACCTATTTCCCTTGGTGATTCTGCTCTAGCAAGTGACTATGCCTAGCTCCCCAGATTTCTCTGGAAGCTCCTAGTTTTCCACATGTTTTAGGGTTTCATAAGAGGTGGTTGGTCACTTTTCTCTTATAATGTCACTCTCCATTTTAAACCACACTTCCACTCTTCCTCTCTGAGTTGTATAATTCTAATTACTATAATAAATCAATGATTCCTTAGTTCTAGTGTTTCTGCTTCTCTGATCAAATGCTTCATGATCCAGCAACTGTCGACAAGTCCCAAATTGAATATGAATTCCCTACCATTATTGAATTCTGAGGCAGAAATTCAGTTGAGACTAAATTTCCTTGGAGTTCAATGTCAAAAGCATAAACACCTAAGGAGTTAATGTCCTAAATCAAATTATATTACCTTTGTAAGTGAAGGTCAACGAAATTAAAGGCCAGTATTCAAACTCTCCAATTACTTGTTCTTATTCTCAACCATGAATTTCTTGAATGACTAGAGAGAATCAAGCTTCTTTGAGGAAATACAAGCTTGGACTCTCTTCTTGGAGTAGCTGGGGGTATATCTGGGTTCCCGGATATTCTATAGTTAATGCCAACCTTCTCTTAAGTCTTGCTAAAAAGGAGGACAAATGAGAACACAGATCCAAGTTCAAGTGAATGTGTATAATTTTCAATTAGTGAGGACATAAGCAGCTCTTAAAAAAAAACTTTGCATTTTGAAAAAATTAAATATTCACAGAAAATCATAAAATTAGCACAGAAGTGTCTCATGTGAATTTCACCTGATTTCTCCCAGTGTCTAAATCTTATATAATATAATAAGCTATTGCAAATGGGAATTTGACAATGTTATTTAGTGCATATTTATATATGCCATGCTGTGTAATCACCACCACAATCAAGATACACAATATTTCATCACTGTAAAGACCCCTCCTAATGTTAACCCTTTGTAGTCACATCCCCTCACATCCCTTACCATGTTTAGTGACGTGAAAGTGAAGTCGCTCAGTCATGTCTGACTCTTTGCAACCCATGGACTGTAGCCCACCAAGCTCCTCCGTCCATGGGATTTTCCAGGCAGGAATACTGAAGTGGGTTACCATGTTTATATACTGGCAAAAACTAATCATTTTCTCTATATATAATTTTAAGACTGTTATATCCATTGAATCATATGATATGTGAAGTTTTGAAGTTTTTTCAATCTGCATGATATTCTGTCTACCTAAGATTTTCTGCATATCAATAATCTGTTCCTTTTTTATTACTGAGTACTATGCCATAGGCATATATCCCTTTTAAAATTGGCAGTAAATGTAATTATTAAATGTTTAAACTTATTTCTGATGCTTTCTTTTTTCTTCTCTGTTTGTTCTAATTTTAATTTTTTTCCATTTTCCTTTATAGCCTTCATATGAATTATTTAAACTTTTAAAAACTTCAATTTGATTTACCTATACTGTTTATGAATATATTTTTTAATGCCTTTTTTTTTTTTACTGTTTGCTTTAGGTTTTGCATTGTAAATACATAACTTAGCAAGGTCTGCTGATATTGATATTTTACCACTTTAAGTGTAAAAATCTTACCTGTTTATGTCCCCTGACCTTTTTCTAGTTTATAACACAATTGTCATAAATATTTCTTCTACACATACTAAAGCCACATCACATACTGTGACAAAAAACTTCTACCATGTACAATTTGCTGTAAGTACTTGGAAAATACATGACATATAGAATGTATTTCAGACCACCTTGTTTTAAGTTCAAGTGCTACATTCAGTTGTTTTTTTTTTTTTTTTTTTTTTTTTTTGCTGAATGTAGAATTACTACACCTGCTGGCCTATGCCTTTAAAATGTTACATATTTACTGAATGCTTTGGGAATTTTTCCATCCTAGAAATGAAACACTATCCCTTGGAAGTTTTGTAGATAATTAACAACGTGTTTACAGTAAGAATCTAAAAATTTAATATCATGGACATGATGAGTTAAATTCTTTTTATATTGTTCCTTTCCATGTTGGTAATCTGTAGAAGTAAAAACTTAAGTCCATAGGACTATTGAAAAAGAATTCACATTTACTGCAACAATTTAAAAGAATTTAAACAATTTAAAAGAATTTAAAAAGAATTCATGGAATTCACATTTACTGGAACAATTTAAAAGGCCTTCAATGGAGCATTTTAGTGGTATTTAAATGTATACTAATGGCACCCCACTCCAGTACTCTTGCCTGGAAAATTCCAAGGATGGAGGTGCAGTCCATGGGGTCGCTGAGGGTCGGACACGACTGAGCGACTTCACTTTCACTTTTTACTTCCATGCATTGGAGAAGGAAATGGCAACCCACTCCAGTGTTGTTGCCTGGAGAATCCCAGGGATGAGGGAGTCTGGTGGGCTGCCGTCTATGGGGTCGCACAGAGTTGGACACGACTGAAGTGACTTAGCAGCAGCAGTAGCAGAAATGAGTAGGGCTTCCTTGACTTCCTTGGTGGCTCAGCTGGTAAACAATTCACCTGTAGTACAGAAGACCTGGCTTTGATCCCTGGGTTAGGAAGATCCCTTGGAGAAGAGCATGGCAACCCACTCCAGTATTCTTGCCTGGAGAATCCCATGGGCAGAGGAGCCTGGCAGGCTATAGTCCATGGGGTCGCAAAATGTCAGACACGACTGAATGACTAAGCACAGCACAGCACTAGAAATGAAACATATCAATAATCTATAAATATTTAAACGCTCTCTTGAGAAACAATACAGTTGTCAAATTATCTCCTGTCTTGGTTTAACTAAGGCACAATATGTATAAATGTGTAAAGTCTATGTGACATCAAATTTACACAAATCAAAGTGGAATTTTTCATTATTATACCTTCCTTCTTGATACAGAAGAGATCTGAATATTGAAAAATATGATGTAAATGTTTCAATCATGCTAAAAGACTTTTTATATGAAAGCCTTAATAAAGTCATGGTAAATCAAATATTATCTCCTACAGCATGATTGCTCCATAATAAAATTAGGTAAGTTTTAAAAAATAATTTTTAAAAGAACAATAATGTAGGCAAAGAAAGTTTTCAGCTCTGACATATATAAAGTGCTTGAAAGTTATCAACTCCCATCTTCACAAGAAAACTTTTGAGCAAATTGAAAATCAATGGCTTTTTTAAGATTCATCAGAGAGTTGAGGTCACAGGGTAAACTGTTGAAAGTCAAAGACAGAAAGAAAATCTTGAAAAAAGTTGGAAAAAAGAACCTTTCCTAAAGAGAAGCAAGGAAAATAATTACACTGAACTCCAGAGAAAACATCCAAACAGGAATAGATTAGAATGAGATTGTTGAAGGGCTGAAAGAAAAATATCAGCAATGTAGAATTCTACACTAAGCAAAATTAGCCTTCAAAAGTCAAGAAGAAATGAAACTTTTTCAGAAACTAAGTAAACAAAATAGTTTTTCTTATTCTTAATAATAAGAATAGTCCCTCAGTCATATCCTCTGTCCAGTCTCCTCTGTCCATGGAATTCTCCAGAAAGAATACTGGAGTGGGTTGCCATTCCCTTCTCCAGGTAATCTTCCTGGTCCAGGCATTGAACATGGATCTCCTGTACTGCAGGCAGATTCTTTCCTGTCTGAGCCACCAGGGAAGTCCATTCTTAATAATAATGATATAATTGATAACTGCTGAAAACAATAATAAGAAACAATGATTGGGAGATTATAGTGTATGGATAAATGATATTAATGATGATTCTATCACAGAGTTTGGAGGGAGAAATTGGGAATACTCAACAGTAAGGTGCCTTCAGTACCTTGAAAATAACAGCCGCTATGAAAAAAATAAAGATGGCAAATATGCTAAGAAAGTGGAGAGAATGGAATAATCAAATGTTCAACTAAAACCAGAGATGAGAGTAAGAAAAGAAGATAATATATTAGAGTGTCTTTGTGGGATTAAAAACAAAGAGGAGACATAAACTCACTCTTAAAAAAATTGTCTTTCTTGGGATTTCAGTTGAACAAATGATGATTTTAATTAAGTCAATAATTGCATTATCATGTGAGGCAAAACTATATTAAAATTCAGGAAGCAGAAAACACTGCCTGCTAAATAGTTGTCATAAATAATAAGTGATGTGTTTCTCAATTTATACTGCTCTGGAAAGCTTTAAAAGTCACAATTTTTAGATGCAGGTATACAAATGAACTTCAAAAGTTTCTTTCATTTTTTAAGAAAAGAATGCTTTGCAAAAGTGCAAAATTAAAAATGAAGCAGTAGAAATTTAAGGAGATATTCATTACAAAGTGAGTGAGAAACCATTTTGTTAAGGTTACATGAAATTGTTATGGGTCTTTTAAACTCTACTTAGCTATGCTAAGGGATTTCAGCTCCTTTGGGTAGTAAATTGTGAAATATTGATTTTGCAGGAGGGAACGTGTTAACAGCACTTTAGAGTACATGTAAAAATCAATATTTTACAATAATGACAGTAATGTTCACATATACTGGAAATTGAAAAAAATATATAGGCTGTGGGAAATTTTCAGTTTGAAGTCCCAGAGATAATAAGTGAAAAGCTTTCTAGAGGAGATGGAGGTGAAAACAGTTCACACAGAGATGAATCTGAGAGCGTAGAAAAAGAAGCAGTCTTTTTCTTTCTAAAACTATGAATTGGGGCTTAAATGTTTGAAGATATGTATTGAGTGTCAGTTTTGCAGGGGCATAGGCAGGAACAATAAGAGATAAGAAACTAATTTGAAGAATGGATTGAAGGTGTAATGACAACAAATTGGCAATGGTTTCTAGTAGACTAAAGAAACATGGGGGCATTTCCAGAAGTAAACCATAACATTAGAAGAGGTAGTGAGGATTTTGCTTCTAGCTTTAGAAGGATTTCCTACCATGAGTAAAAGGGAGATGCTGCTACAAGGCTTTGCTGCTGCCCACAGTTCAATGATCATAATTACTCACAAAATGATAAGGTACCATCTAAGTAGCATTCAAATTAGTATGTCTGAATGTTCATAGAAAACATTATAGTGTTTTGCTTGCTGCTATGTTTTGGAACTTTGCTATGATCAATCTTCTTTATTTGGGTATGGAGTATATGTGCCTGTTGAGAAAAAGTAAATTACACAAGAATTAAGATAGTGTAAGGGTGTCATTTAGAGTTGTCAAGCCAACATGAATAATGAATACAAATATTTACCAAGAAATTACTATTATAAGGTTCATTTTCACAGTAATATAAAGTCAACAAGAGAGAAATGTGCATGCTGGATACTCAATTTTATAATTTTCAAAAAAGTATGTGCTGAATATATTTGTAGCATACAAAAATAATTCTATATAATAACACAGTGTTAAAGGTTCTTTGGAAGGAAGGATGCTAAAGTTGAAACTCCAGTACTTTGGCCACCTCATATGAAAAGTTGACTCATTGGATTCTGATGCTGGGAGGGATTGAGGGCAGGAGGAGAAGGGGACGACAGAGGATGAAATGGCTGGATGGCATCACTGACTCGATGGACGTGAGTCTGAGTGATCTCCGGGAGTTGGTGATGGACAGGGAAGCCTGGCATGTGGCGATTCATGGGGTCGCAAAGAGTCGGACACGACTGAGTGACTGAACTGAACTGAAAGGTTTACCAACATTGGGGGCTATGCATTGTTCAATTAATGTATATTGCAAAAGTTTTACAATTTAATATTTTGCTGTGTAAAAGATTGGCTCAAATGGGAATGTTTACTATATAGAAATGAGCCAGATAATTTAATGCTATATTTATAGGCCTCAAAGTCAATGAGATTCTTAAGACATAATAGAGATAAATGTAATTAAACAAAAATACTTTAAGGCTGCTATTGTTAAATTTGTTACTTTCATAGCCATAAAAAAATCTGCATTTAAAAGGCTTTCAAATAAAAGTTATTTAGAGCGTGATACATTTTTTTCTAAATTCTATACCAAGCAATTAAGTAAAAGTATTAAGCATGAGAATTACATGTGACTAATGATATTTATTAAATTAAATATACAATGTCCCAGAAAGTAATATGACTTGTTCAAAATAATAAAAAACAGGATTCCTGATTTTAGCTATATTATTCTTTTCATTATGACATTCCATCATGATAATTAGCTTTGGAAAGAGGGAAATATATTTTTTCTTGAGATGAAAAATAGAAGATTATGGGTAAATATAGCAAGAAATGCTGACATTGGGAATAAGCAATTTCAGTTAACTTGGTTTTGTAGTCCTAAACTGTTCAGTAAAATACAAGCTAAGATCACCTGAAAATAGGTGAAAGTGAAATGTGAATTGTTCCATAACAACCACTATAATTTTAATAGAGATAGAGTTGGAGTTGAAGGATATGTCGGAACTGAGTCTTTTGTAACTAACCTAGAATCAGATAGAAAATAAAGGACCATTCTCAATTCTTATCTTTGTGTGCAAATTTGATTCTACTTGAACCAAAGTGGTTCTGAGGTTACAATGCATGTTCAACTGGAACTACAAAGAAGCCAGTGGACTAAATACAGTTTGACGTTATGTGACTAGATCTGTTAAAGTATAATTGAGTTGTTAGAAAAAACAAATGAGGATATGGGAAAACATAGGCTTGGATAGCCAGAATTAAAAATTAGATCTATGACGTGGAGATATATATGTATATAAAGCTGAGTACCAAAGAATTGATGCTTTTGGACTGTGGTGTTGGAGAAGACTCTTGAGAGTCCCTTGGACTGCAAGTAGCTCCATCCAGTTCATCCTAAAGGAAATCAGTACTGGGTTTTCATTGGAAGGACTGATGCTGAAGCTGAAACTCCAATATTTTGGCCACCTGATGCAAAGAGCTGACTCAGTGGCAAAGACCCTGATGCTGGGAAAGATTGAAGGTAGGAGGAGAAGCGGATGACAGAAGGCATCACCAACTCAGTGGACATGAGTTTGGGTAAACTTCGGGAGTTGGTGATGGACAGGGAGACCTGGCGTGCTGTGGTTCATGGAGTCACAAAGAGTTGGACATAACTGAAAGACTGGACTGAACTGTGTGTGGTTGTGTGTGTGGTTGTGTGTGTGGTTGTGTGTGTGGTTGTGTGTGTGGTTGTGTATTTCAGTTATGAGGAAGAAGACATCTTACCATTTGCAACAACATGGATGGACCTTAAGAATATTTTGCTAAGTGAGATAAATTGGACGAAGACCAGTCCTACATAATATCACCATATGAGAAACTAAAAGAGCAAACTCATAAAAACAGAGAGTAAAACGGTGGTGAGGGTGTGATTGGAGGGATAAGACAGATGGCTTCTAAGGGTACACATTTTCAATAAGTAGTAAACAAGCCCAGCAGAGCTAATGTGCATTCTAGTGAATTTGGAAAACAAGGCTGTATTGTAATAATCTTACTTGTTGTGAGTTGTTAAGACACTCAATGATGTCTAACTATTTGCAACCCTATGGTCTGCAGCACACCATGACTCCCTGTCCTTTACCATCTCCCAGAGCCTATTTAAACTCATGTCCAATGAATCAGTGATACCATTTAACCATCTTGTCCTCTCCTCTTCCTGCCTTCAGTCTTTCCCAGCATCAGGGTCTTTTTATTGAGTCAGCTCTTCACATAGGTGGCCAAAGGATTCCAGTTTCAGATCTAACATCAATCCTTCCAATGAATATTCAGGATTGGATTCCTTTAGGATTGACCAGTTAGATCTCCTTGCAGTCCAAGGGACTCTCAAGAGTCTTCTCAAACACCACAATATGAAAGGATCAATTCTTTAGCACTCATCCTTTTTTATGGTCCAACTCTCACATCCATACATGACTACTGGAAAAACCATAGCTTTGACTAGGCAGACCTTTGTCACCAAAGTAATGTCTCTGCTTTTTAATATGCTGTTTAGTTTGGTCATAGCTTTTCTTCCAAGGAGCATCTTTTAATTCCATGGCTACAGTCACCATCTGCAGTGATTTTGGAGCCCAAGAAAATAAAGTCTCTCACAGTTTCCATTGTTTCCCATCTATTTGCCATGAAGTGCAATGGGACTAGAAGCCATGATTTTAACTTTTTGAATGTTGAATTTTAAGCCAGATCTTTTACTTTCCCTTTTCACCTTCAAGAGTTTCCTTAGTTTCTCTTCATTTTCTGCCATTGGGATGGTGCCATCTGCATAGCTGAGGTTATTGATATTTCTTCCCACAATCTTGACTTCAATTTGTGTTTCATCCAGCCCAGAATTTCTCATGATGTACTCTGTATATAAGATAAATATGCAGAGTGACAATATACACCCTTGAAGTACTCCTTTCCCAATTTCAAACCAGTCCTTTGTTCCATGTCTGGTTCTAACTTCTGCTTCTTGGCCTGCATTCAGGTTTCTCAGGAGGCATGTAAGATGGTCTGGTATTTCCATCTCTTTAAGAATTTTCCACAGTTTGTTATGATCCACAGAGTCAAAGGCATAGTCAATGAAGCAGACAGAGGTGTTTATGGAACTCTCTCTCTTTTTTGATGATCCAGTGGATGTTGGCAATTTAATCTCTGGTTCCTTTGCCTTTTCTAAATCCAATTTGAACATCTGGAAGTTCACGGTTCACATACTGTTGAAGCCTGGCTTAGAGAATTTTGAACAGTACGTTTACTAGCGTGTGAAATGAGTGCAACTGTGTTGTATTTTGAACATTCTTAGACACTGCCTTTCTTTGGGATTGGAATGAAAACTAACGTTTTCAAGTCCTATGAACACTGCTGAGTTTTCCAGATATGCTGCCATATTGAGTGCAGCACTTTGACAGCATTATCTTTCAGGATTTGAAATAACTTAGCTGGAATTCCATCACCTCCACTAGCTATAAGGTGCGCTTGACTTCACACACTAAGATGTCAGTCTCTAGGTGAGTGATCACACCATCATGGTTATCTGGGCCATTAAGATTTTTTTTTTGGGGTCTAATTCTTCTGTGTATTCTTACCATCTCTTCTGCTTTTGTTAGGTCCACACCAATTCTGTCTTGTATTGTGTCCATCTTTGTATGAAATGTTCCCTTGGTATTTTTAATTTTCTTGAAGAGATCTCTAGTCTTTCCCATTCATTGTTGTCCTCTATTTCTTTTCATTGTTCACCTAGGAAGGCTTTCTTTCTTTTTTTTTTTGAAGGTAGTTTTATTTTTATTATTTTTTTTATTTTTTTAAATTTTAATATCTTTAATTCTTACATGCGTTCCCAAACATGAACCCCCCTCCCACCTCCCTCCCCATAACATCTCTCTGGGTCATCCCCATGCACCAGCCCCAAGCATGCTGCATCCTGCGTCAGACATAGACTGGCGATTCAATTTTTACATGATAGTATACATGCTAGAATGTCATTCTCCCAAATCATCCCACCCTCTCCCTCTCCCTCGGAGTCCAAAAGTCCGTTATACACATCTGTGTCTCTTTCCCTGTCTTGCATACAGGGTCGTCATTGCCATCTTTCTAAATTCCATATATATGTGTTAGTATACTGTATTGGTGTTTTTCTTTCTGGCTTACTTCACTCTGTATAATCGGCTCCAGTTTCATCCATCTCATCAGAACTGATTCAAATGAATTCTTTTTTATGGCTGAGTAATACTCCATTGGGTATATGTACCACTGCTTTCTTAACCATTCATCTGCTGATGGACATCTAGGTTGTTTCCATGTCCTGGCTATTATAAACAGTGCTGCGATGAACATTGGGGTACATGTGTCTCTTTCCATTCTGGTTTCCTCGGTGTGTATGCACAGCAGTGGGATTGCTGGGTCATAAGGCAGTTCTATTTGCAATTTTTTAAGGAATCTCCACACTGTTCTCCATAGTGGCTGTACTAGTTTGCATTCCCACCAACAGTGTAGGAGGGTTCCCTTTTCTCCACACCCTCTCCAGCATTTATTGCTTGCAGATTTTTGGATTGCAGCCATTCTGACTGGTGTGAAGTGGTACCTCATTGTGGTTTTGATTTGCATTTCTCTAATAATGAGTGATGTTGAGCATCTTTTCATGTGTTTGTTAGCCATCCATATGTCTTCTTTGGAGAAATGTCTATTTAGTTCTTTGGCCCATTTTTTGATTGGGTGGTTTATTTTTCTGGAATTGAGCTGTATAAGTTGCTTGTATATTTTTGAGATAAGTTGTTTGTCAGTTGCTTCATTTGCTATTATTTTCTCCCATTCAGAAGGCTGTCTTTTCACCTTGCTTATATTTTCCTTTGTTGTGCAGAAGCTTTTAATTTTAATTGGATCCCATTTGTTTATTTTTGCTTTTATTTCCAGAATTCTGGGAGGTGGATCATAGAGGATCCTGCTGTGATTTATGTCTGAGAGTGTTTTGCCTATGTTCTCCTCTAGGAGTTTTATAGTTTCTGGTCTTACATTTAGATCTTTAATCCATTTTGAATTTATTTTTGTGTGCGGTGTTAGAAAGTGATCTAGTTTCATTCTTTTACAAGTGGTTGACCAGTTTTCCCAGCACCACTTGTTAAAGAGATTGTCTTTACTCCACTGTATATTCTTGCCTCCTTTGTCAAAGATAAGGTGTCCATATGTGTGTGGATTTATCTCCAGGCTTTCTATTTTGTTCCATTGATCTATATGTCTGTCTTTGTGCCAGTACCATACTGTCTTGATGACTGTGGCTTTGTAGTAGAGCCTGAAGTCAGGCAAGTCGATTCCTCCAGTTCCATTCTTCTTTCTCAAGATTGCTTTGGCTATTCGAGGTTTTTTGTATTTCCATACAAATCTTGAAATTATTTGTTCCAGTTCTGTGAAAAATGTGGCTGGTAGCTTGATAGGGATTGCATTGAATTTGTAAATTGCTTTGGGTCGTATACTCATTTTCACTATATTGATTCTTCCAATCCATGAACATGGTATATTTCTCCATCTATTAGTGTCCTCTTTGATTTCTTGCATCAGTGTTTTATAGTTTTCTATATATAGGTCTTTAGTTTCTTTAGGTAGATATATTCCTAAGTATTTTATTCTTTTTGTTGCAATGGTGAATGGAATTGATTCTTTAATTTCTTTTTCTACTTTCTCATTATTCATGTATAGGAATGCAAGGGATTTCTGTGTTTTGATTTTATATCCTGCAACTTTACTATATTCATTGATTAGCTCTAGTAATTTTCTGGTGGAGTCTTTAGGGTTTTCTATGTAGAGGATCATGTCATCTGCAAACAGTGAGAGTTTTACTTCTTCTTTTCCAATTTGGATTCCTTTTATTTCTTTTTCTGCTCTGATTGCTGTGGCCAAAACTTCCAGAACTATGTTGAATAGTAGCGGTGAAAGTGGACACCCTTGTCTTGTTCCTGACTTTAGGGGAAATGCTTTCAATTTTTCACCATTGAGGATAATGTTTGCTGTGGGTTTGTCATAGATAGCTTTTATTATGTTGAGGTATGTTCCTTCTATTCCTGCTTTCTGGAGAGTTTTTATCATAAATGGATGTTGAATTTTGTCAAAGGCCTTCTCTGCATCTATTGAGATAATCATATGGTTTTTATTTTTCAATTTGTTAATGTGGTGAATTACATTGATTGATTTGCAGATATTGAAGAATCCTTGCATCCCTGGGATAAAGCCCACTTGGTCATGGTGTATGATCTCTTTAATGTGTTGTTGGATTCTGATTGCTAGAATTTTGTTGAGGATTTTTGCATCTATGTTCATCAGTGATATTGGCCTGTAGTTTTCTTTTTTTGTGACATCTTTGTCAGGTTTTGGTATTAGGGTGATGGTGGCCTCATAGAATGAGTTTGGAAGTTTACCTTCCTCTGCAATTTTCTGGAAGAGTTTGAGTAGGATAGGTGTTAGCTCTTCTTGAAACTTTTGGTAGAATTCAGCTGTGAAGCCGTCTGGACTTGGGCTTTTGTTTGCTGGAAGATTTCTGATTACAGTTTCAATTTCCGTGCTTGTGATGGGTCTGTTAAGATTTTCTATTTCTTCCTGGTTCAATTTTGGAAAATTGTACTTTTCTAAGAATTTGTCCATTTCTACCACGTTGTCCATTTTATTGGCATAAAACTGCTGATAGTAGTCTCTTATGATCCTTTGTATTTCTGTGTTGTCTGTTGTGATCTCTCCATTTTCATTTCTAATTTTATTGATTTGATTTTTCTCTCTTTGCTTCTTGATGAGTCTGGCTAATGGTTTGTCAATTTTATTTATCCTTTCAAAGAACCAGCTTTTGGCTTTGTTGATTTTTGCTATGGTCTCTTTTGTTTCTTTTGCATTTATTTCTGCCCTAATTTTTAAGATTTCTTTCCTTCTACTAACTCTGGGGTTCTCCAACTCTTCCTTTTCTAGTTGCTTTAGTTGTAGAGTTAGGTTGTTTATTTGACTTTTTTCTTGTTTCTTGAGGTATGCCTGTATTGCTATGAACTTTCCTCTTAGCACTGCTTTTATAGTGTCCCACAGGTTTTGGGTTGTTGTGTTTTCATTTTCATTAGTTTCTATGCATATTTTGATTTCTTTTTTGATTTCTTCTGTGATTTGTTGGTTATTCAGAAGTGTGTTGTTCATCCTCCATATGTTGGAATTTTTAATAGTTTTTCTCCTGTAATTGAGATCTAATCTTAATGCATTATGGTCAGAAAAGATGCTTGGAGTGATTTCGATTTTTTTGAATTTATCAAGTTTAGATTTATGGCCCAGGATGTGATCTATCCTGGAGAAGGTTCCATGAGCACTTGAAAAAAAGGTGAAATTCATTGTTTTGGGGTGAAATGTCCTATAGATATCAATTAGGTCTAACTGATCTAATGTATCATTTAAAGTTTGTGTTTCTTTGTTAATTTTCTGTTTAGTTGATCTGTCCATAGGTGTGAGTGGGTTATTAAAGTCTCCCACTATTATTGTGTTATTGTTGATTTCCCCTTTCATACTTGTTAGCATTTGTCTTACATATTGCGGTGCTCCTATATTGGGTGCATATATATTTATAATTGTTATATCTTCTTCTTGGATTGTTCCTTTGGTCATTATGTAGTGGCCTTCTTTGTCTTTTGTCAAAGCCTTTGTTTTAAAGTCTATTTTATCGGATATGAGTATTGCCACTCCTGCTTTCTTTTGGTCTCTGTTTGCGTGGTATATCTTTTTCCAGCCCTTCACTTTCAGTCTGTATGTGTCCCTTGTTTTGAGGTGGGTCTCTTGTAAGCAGCATATAGAGGGGTCTTGTTTTTGTATCCATTCGGCCAGTCTTTGTCTTTTGGTTGGGGCGTTCAACCCATTTACTTTTAAGGTAATTATTGATAAGTATGATCCTGTTACCATTTACTTTATTGTTTTGGGTTCGGGTTTATACTCCCTTTTCGTGTTTCCTGTCTAGAGGATATCCTTTAGAATTTGTTGGAGAGCTGGTTTGGTGGTGCTGAATTCTCTCAGCTTTTGCTTGTCTGTAAAGCTTTTGATTTCTCCTTCGTATTTGAATGAGATCCTTGCTGGGTACAGTAATCTGGGCTGTAGGTTATTGTCTTTCATCACTTTAAGTATGTCTTGCCATTCCCTCCTGGCCTGAAGAGTTTCTATTGAAAGATCAGCTGTTATCCTTATGGGAATCCCCTTGTGTGTTATTTGTTGTTTTTCCCTTGCTGCTTTTAATATTTGTTCTTTGTGTTTGATCTTTGTTAATTTGATTAATATGTGTCTTGGGGTGTTTTGCCTTGGTTTTATCCTATTTGGAACTCTCTGTGTTTCTTGGACTTGGGTGATTATTTCCTTCCCCATTTTAGGGAAGTTTTCAACTATTATCTCCTCAAGGATTTTCTCATGATCTTTCTTTCTGTCTTCTTCTTCTGGGACTCCTATAATTCGAATGTTGGAGCGTTTCATATTGTCCTGGAGGTCTCTGAGATTGTCCTCGTTTCTTTTAATTCGTTTTTCTTGTTTCCTCTCTGATTCATTTGTTTCTACCATTCTATCTTCTATTTCACTAATCGTATCTTCTGCCTCCGTTATTCTACTATTTGTTGCCTCCAGAGTGTTTCTGATCTCATTTATTGCGTTATTCATTATATTTTGACTCTTTTTTATTTCTTCTAGGTCCTTGTTTAACCTTTCTTGCATCTTCTCAATCCTTGTCTCTAGGCTATTAATCTGTGTTTCCATTTTGATTTCAAGATTTTGGATCATTTTCACTATCAATATTCGGAATTCCTTCTCCAGTAGATTCCCTACTTCTTCCTCTTTTGTTTGGTTTGGTGGGCAACTCTCCTGTTCCTTTGCCTGCTGAGTATTCCTCTGTCTCTTCATCTTGGTTATATTGCTGCGTTTGGGGTGGCCTTTTTATATTCTGGTAATTTGTGGAGTTCTCTTTTATTATGGAGCTTCCTCACTTTGGGTGGGGTTCTATCAGTGGCTTGTCAAGGTTTCCTGGTTAGGGAGGCTTGTGTTGGAGTTTTGGTGGGTGGGGCTGGGTTTCTTCTCTCTGGAGTGCAGTGGAGTGACCCGTAATGGGTTATGAGACATCAAAGGTTTTGGGATAATTTTGAGCTGCCTGTATATTGAAGCTCAGGGGAGTGTTCCTGTGTTGCTGGAGAATTTGTGTGGTATGTCTTGTTTTGGAACTTGTTGGCCCTTGGGTGGAGCTTGGTTCCGGTGTAGGCATGAAGGCATTTGATGAGCTCCTATTGCTTAATGTTCCCTGAATTCAAGAGTTCTCTAATGTTTTCAGGCTTTGGATTTAAGCTTCCTGCTTCTGGTTTTCAGTTTTATTTTTACAGTAGCCTCTAGGCTTCTCCATCTATACAGCACCGATGATAAAACATCTAGTTTAAAGATGAAAAGTTTCTCCACATTGAGGGACACTCAGAGAGGTTCACTGAGTTACAAGGAGAAGAGAAGATGGAGGGGGTAGTTAGAGGTAGCTGGAATGGGATGCGGTGAGATCAAAAGAGGAGAGAGCAAGCTAGCCAGTAGTCACTTCCTTATGTGCGCTCTATAGTCTGGACCGCTCAGAGGTATTTACAGAGTTATACGGGGAAGAGGAGATGGAGGAAGTAGACAGAGGAGACCAGAAGGATAAGAGAGAGGAATGAGTAGGAGAGAGACAAATCCTGCCAGTAACCAGTTCCTTAGGTGTTCTCCACCATCTGGAACACACAGAGATTCACAGAGTTGGATAGAGAAGAGATGGGGGAGAAAAGAGACAGAGGCCACCTGGTGGAGAAAAAGGAGAGTCCAGAGGAGGAGAGAGTGGTCAAGCCAGTAATCTCGCTCTCAGGTAAACTTGGGTAGTGAAGTTTGGGTTTTTAAATGTACAAAATTGACAACAAAAACCTAAGAGCAAAGATTAAAAATCTAGAGTAGAGGTTGGATTTTCAAAGATACAATATTAAAGAAAAGCAGAAGGAAAAAGGAAGAAAGAAAAAAAAGAATTATTAAAAAACAAACAAACAAACAAAAAACACCAACAACCATCCAAAGAGTATATATGGTGTTTGCCTTAAAAAAAAAAAAAAAAGTCTTTTTTTTTAAAATAGTAATAATAGGTTATAGAAATAAAAATTAGAGGAGAAATAGAAGACTTAACAATTTAAAAAAAGCTAGAAAAAAAAGAAAAAAAAACAAAAAAGCAAAAAGAAAAAAAAAGGAATGATTTTTAAAATATTAAAAATATATATCTGCTGGCCCTTCTCTGATGTTATGGGCCGTGTGGGCTCACTTCCAAGGTGGTTCCCTCTGTTTAACTTCTTCTGTTTGCTGGTTTTTTAGGCTCACTAGTTCAGTCCCGCTGTGGGGAGGGGGGATGCTGCAAACAAATAGCACTGTCCTCTGCTCCGCTTGACCTGTCCTTTCTCGCGGCGCACAAACCGCTCCGGCTCTACGATGCTCAGCCGGGAACCGTCTGGGGCCTGCCCTAGGCTGCGTGCACTTCCCCGGTCCAAGCCGCTCAGGTTCGGCGCTCAGGCAGCCCTCAGAGGCACAAATTCGGCTGGGACTGCGCTTTGTGCCCTTCCCAGGTCCAAGTAGCTCAGGAGTTTGGTGAGCGCCATCGCCGGGGCTTGTCGCCTTTTCCGCCGCTGCCGCTGAGCTCTCTGGGTGGACCGCTGGTGCACCCCGTGAGGCAGGCTGTGACTGTCCAGCACCCCCAGAAGTCTTAGCAAAGGAGCCTGCTTGCAGTTAGGTACATAAAGTCTCTCCGGGTCTGCAATTGCCCCTTTCCAGTCCTTACGGCTCTGGCTGCCTGTCCCCGGCGGGGGATGGTCTGCAGCTGGCTTTTTCTGTTCCGTCCTTTGTTCTGTGCTCGGTCCTGGCGGTGTCTTTTGCTCAAGCTTTTCGCGTGGTAGCTATCCCACAGTCTGGTTTGCTAGCCCAAGTTAGATCGTTCTGGTTGCGCGTGGGGCGTTCCTGCCAGATTCTTACAAAGCTCTGCAGCCTAGGAAGGCTTTCTTATCTCTCCTTGCTATTCTTTGGAACTTTGCCTTCAGATGGGTATATCTTTCCTTTTCTCTTTTGCCTCTAGCTTCTCTTCTTTTTTTTTTTTTAATTTTTATTTTTACTTTATTTTACTTTTACAATACTGTATTGGTTTTGCCATACGTTGACATGAATCCACCATGAGTATACATGCGTTCCCAAACATGAATCCCCCTCCCACCTCACTCCCCATAACATCTCTCTGGGTCATCCCCGTGCACCAGCCCCAAGCATCCTGAATCCTGCATCGGACATAGACTGTGATTCGTTTCTTCTTTTCTCAGCTATTTATAAAGCCTCCTCAAACAACCATTTTGTCTTTTGCATTCTTTTTATTTTGGATGGTTTTGATCACTGTCTCCTGTACAAAGTTATGAACCTCTATCCATTACAGACTAGAACCTAATTATTTCAACCATGGCAAAAAAAAAAAAAAAGATAATGATGTAAGGCATCTAATAGAAATCTAATTATTGCTATAAAGCAATCACATTATAATGTATATCAAGTTAACATGTTGAATACTTTATATACAATGCTATGTGTTAAATATATTTCAATAGAAAAGAAAGTTATGTCCAGTGTGTAATGCACATATGTGGAAAATATTTAAGAACACTTGTAATAAAGATATATTCAAAGAATGCTGGAAAAAAATAAAGAAAAGAAATTAGAAACCTAAATTTATAATTTAGTTTTAAAGTGTTGAAAATTTAAAAATCACTAGTAGATAGCAATATATGATAGATTCACCCAAAAGGATGGCAAACCCAAAATGTAGAATAAGATATTGGTGTTGATAAGCCAAGAAACTGTGAGAAGAAAGAGTGAACATATTTTGAATGTTTACATTGAAATTATCAGTATTAATAACAGATATTTTACAAGGATGTGAGAATTGAAGCATAAAGAACACTAGTGCTCAAGAACTGATGCTTTTGAATTGTGGTACTGGAGAAGACTCTTGAGAGTCCCTTAAATTGCAAACCAATCCAAGGAGATCAATCAGTCAATCCTAACAGAAATCACCCCTGCATAGTCATTGGGGGGCTGATGCTGAAGCTGTAACTCCATTACTTTGGCCACCTGATGTGAAAATCTTACTCATTTGAAAAGACCCAGATGCTGGGAAAGGTCAAAGACAAAAAGAAAAAGGAGTTGCAGAGGATGAGATGGTTAGATGGCATCATTGACTCAAAGGACATGAATTTGAGCAAACTCAGGAGATAAGTGAAGGATAGAGGAGCCAGACATGCTGCAGTCCAGGAGGACTCAATGCATCAGACTTCTCTTAGCTACTGACCAACAGCAGTTTATAAGGAAGAGTGAATTAGATACTAGGGCCCCCTAAAAAGTTAGAAATCCAACGTATTTGCTTTATGTTTGGGAGAGGTGACCTGCCATGTATTCAGTCAGTTCAGTCGCTGAGTCGTGTCCGACTCTTTGCGACCCCATGAATTGCAGCATGCCAGGCCTCCCTCTCCATCACCAACTCCCAGAGTTCACTCAGACTCACGTCCATCGAGTCTGTGATGCTATCCAGCCATCTCATCCTCTGTTGTCCCCTTCTCCTCCTGCCCCCAATCCCTCCCAGCATCAGAGTCTTTTCCAATGAGTCAACTCTTCGCATGAGGTGCCCAAAGTACTGGAGTTTCAGCTTCAGCATCATTCCTTCCAAAGAAATCCCAGGATCTAATCTCCTTCAGAATGGACTGGTTGGACTTCCTTGCAGTCCAAGGACTCTCAAGAGGCTTCGCCAACAGCACAGTTCAAAAGCATCAATTCTTCGGCACTCAGCTTTCTTCACAGTCTAACTCTCATATCCATACTTGACCACTGGAAAAACCATAGCCTTGACTGGACAGACCTTTGTTGGCAAAGTAATGTCTCTGCTTTTGAATATGCTATCTAGGTTGGTCATAACTTTTCTTCCAAGGAGTAAGCGTCTTTTAATTTCATGGCTGCAATCACCATCTGCAGGGATTTTGGAGCCCCCCCAAAATAAAATCTGACACTGTTTCCACTGTTCCTCATCTATTTCCCATGAAGTGATGGGACGAGATGCCATGATCTTTGTTTTCTGAATGTTGAGCTTTATGCCAACTTTTTCACTCTTCTCTTTCACTTTCAACAAGAGGCTCTTTAGTTCCTCTTCACTTTCTGCCATAAGGGTGGTGTCATCTGTATATCTGAGGTTATTGATATTTTTCTTGGCAATCTTTATTCCAGCTTGCGCTTCTTTCAGCCCAGCATTTCTCATTATGTACACTGCATATAAGTTAAATAAGCAGAGTGACAATATACAGCCTTGATGTACTCCTTTTCCTATTTGGAACCAGTCTATTATTCCATGTCCAGTTCTAACTATTGCTTCCTGACCTGCATACAGGTTTCTCAAGAGGCAAGTGAGGTGGTCTGGTATCCCCATCTCTTTGAGAATTTTCCAAAGTTTATTGTGATCCACACAATCAAAGGCTTTGTCATAGTCAGTAAAGCAGAAGTAGATGTTTTCCTGGAACTCTCTTGCTTTTTCCATGATCCAGCAGATGTTGGCAATTTGATCCCTGGTTTCTCTGCATTTTCTAAAATCAGCTTGGACATCTGGAAGTTCATGGTTCAGGTATTGCTGAAGCCTGGCTTGGAGAATTTTGAGCATTATTTACTAGCATGTGAGATGAGTGCAATTGTGCGGTAGTTTGAGCATTCTTTGGCATTGCCTTTCTTTGGGACTGGAATGAAAACTGACCTTTTCCAGTCCTGTGGCCACTGCTGAGTTTTCCAAATTTGCTGGCATATTGTGCGCAGCACTTTCACAGCATCTTTTTCAGGATTTGAAAGAGCTCAACTGGAATTCCATCACCTCCACTAGCTTTGGTCGTAGTGATGCTTTCTAAGGTCCACTTAACTTCACATTCAAGGATGTCTGGCTCTAGGTGAGTGATTACACCTTTGTGATTATCTGGGTCGTGAAGATCTTTTTTGTAGAATTCTGTGTATTCTTGCCACCTCTTCTTAATATCTTCTGCTTCTGTGAAGTCCATACCATTTCTGTCATATATCAAGCCCATCTTTGCATGAAATGTTCCCTTGGTGTCTTTAATTTTCTTGAAACGATCTCTAGTCTCTCTCATTCTGTTGTTTTCCCCTATTTCTTTGCATTGATCACTGAGGAAGGCTTTCTTATTTCCCCTTGCTATTCTTTGGAACTCTGCATTCACATGCTTATATCTTTCTTTTTCTCCTTCGCTTTTTGCTTCTTTTCTTTTCACAGATAAATGTAAGGCCTCCCCAGACAGCCATTTTGCTTTTTGCATTTCTTTTCCATGGGAATGGTCTTGATCCCTGTCTCCTGTACAATATCATGAACCTCAGTCCATAGTTCATCAAGCACTCTATCTATCAGAATTAGTCCCTTAAATCTATTTCTCACTTCCACCATATAATCATAAGGAATTTGATTTAGGTCATACCTGAATGGTCTAGTTTTTCCCTACTTTCTTCAATTTAAGTCTGAATTTGGCAATAAGGAGTTCATGATCTGAGCCACAGTCAGCTTCTGGTTTTGCTTTTGTTGACTGTATAGAGCTTCTCCATCTTTGGCTGCAAAGAATATAATCAGTCTGATATCGGTGTTGACCATCTGGTGATGTCCATGTGTAGAGTCTTCTCTTGTGTTGTTGGAAGAGGGTGTTTGCTATGACCAGTGCATTTTCTTGGCAAATTTCTATTACTCTTTGACCTGCTTCATTCCATATACCACGGCCAAATTTGCGTGTTACTCCAGGTTTTTCTTGACTACCTACTTTTGCATTCCAGCCCCCTATAATGAAAAGGACATCTTTTTTGGGTATTAGTTCTTAAAAGGTCTTGTAGGTCTTCCATAGAACCATTTAACTTCAGCTTCTACAGCATTGCTCGTTGGTGCATAGACTTGGATTACTGTGATATTGAATGGTTTGCCTTGGAAACGAACAGAGCTCATTCTGTTGTTTTTGAGATTGCATTCAAGTACTGCATTTCAGACTCTTTTGTTGACATGATGGCTACTCCATTCCTTCTGAGGGATTTCTGCCCGCAGTAGTAGATATAATGGTATTCTGAGTTAAATTCACCCATTCCAGTCCATTTTAGTTTGCTGATTCCTAGAATGTCGACGTTCACCCTTGCCATCTCTTGTTTGACCACTTCCAATTTGCCTTGATTCATGGACCTGACATTCCAGGTTCCTATGCAATATTGCTCTTTACACCATCAGACCTTGCTTCTATCACCAATCACATCCACAACTGAGTATTGTTTTTGCTTTGGCTCCATGCCATGTATTAGATCTTTATTTCTCTTCCTCCAGGTCTCATTCTAATTGAGTGCCACCTTCCCCCATGTTTCCCAGCCCAGCAGAATGCAAAATGCCTCCCATGTAAATAGCGCTTCCCCAAATCTAAGGTCAAATTGCTTTCTATTGACATATCATATTACATTGCAAGCCCTACAATGAGAAAAATAAAGGAAAACATGGTAAGAAAATTGTATTCCCTTTTTCCTACATTGTAGAGTAATATTTCTCTCTCTTTGACAGCTGCTCAGTCCTGTCCAACTCTTTGTGACCCCATGGAATTTTCCAGCCCAGAATACTGAGGTGGGTAGCCTTTCCCTTCTTCAGGGGATCTTCCCAACCCAGGGATCAAATCCAGGTCTCCCGCATTGCGGGCAGATTCTTTATCAGCTGAGCCACAAATATACTGAGCCCAAAAATCCTGGAGTGGGTAGCCTATCCCTTCTCCAGCAGATTTTCCCCACCCAGGAATCGATCTGGGTCTCCTGGATTGCAGGCAGATTCTTTACTGACTGAGCTATGAGGGAAGAGTAATATTTACATTTTACACCAATGATGTTGCTTATAAAACTATATTTAAAACTCCCACTATCTTTGCTTAATTTTGTATGTCTTCAGAAGATTTTTCTTCCCTGTATTACATTTTTGTGTGGTTTTAATACTCTCAGAAAACCTCCCTGCTAAATCCAAGTTAAGATATGGGTACAGAATGTGGACAAATATTATACTCAGAGAACCTGACAATTCAAGTTTGTGAGTTGTTTTGTTTTGCCATACACTTCCAACCAAGTGAACTGATTATTTCACAAAGGGATCATCAAAATCTCACCAATATTTGCATTTCAAACACATACACTTGTTTTTGCAGCTTTGGGCTGGGTTTTATGATTTGTGTCATCCTCCTTTATCAGCTTAACTGCTCCCAGTGACTGGCAGTATCTGCTTCACAACTGTGAGGAGTGAAAAGGCAACATGAGAAAAGAGAACGAGCAACTCAAACCTACCCCAGCCAGCATTAAAGTACTTCCCTTCCCCCTGACTCATAAAGAAGCAGCTAATAGTATGTCACACAGAGGTCACAGCATTCAGTGGAGACAAAATGTTCCTTCAAAATGAGCTAGTTTCATGATGACAGTAACAGCTCATCTGATTTTGCCTACTTTGTACATTTTGGGCTGCTTTAGTACATAGATAAATAAGCAAGTTATAGTAGCAGTATGGGTTCATAGAAGAATTGCTCATTCTCATAATGGGTAATATATCTCTTTTGCTTCCATAATGTCTCTTTCTTGGTTATTATGTTTAGTAACTGATATCAATCTATTTCATGTTGAGAGGAACATATGTATCTGAAGACAAAAGTGGATGATAATGCTTTGCATACAAAAGACAGGCATTCTTTATTATTTTTATCATGGCAAATTATTATTTTTCATAAACAAGCATCTTCTGTCTCCTTTTTCCCCACCTACATTGGATGTGATTATCATTACTGAGTACATGATGACATATTTAAAATACTTTCTTATAATTGCCAATTCATAAAATATGGAATGCTCATTTGAATAATTTCCACCTATGAAAACTTCATTAATTACCCTAAATTCAGCTCAAAAAGCATCTTCTGGGAAGTATTATTTTCTTCATATAGTTAATTTTTTATTCTATTTGGCTTCTGTAATCTATCATAAATTTAAATCTTGTGATACTAATCATATATTTTGTATATATTTAATCTTATGCTAAATTATAATCTCCTTGAAGGAAGAGATTCCTGTGTACTCTTGTTTACATTTGTTTTCACCTTAAGTACTAAACCTGGGCCTGGGAAGAAGAAAGCATTAATTAAATATTTGTAGCAAGTGCTGAGACATATTTTCTTTTTGGAACATCTGAAGATTTTGGATGAGCCGGCACTTATTTATAAAACAATTTTATAATTCCAAATTAAGGAATTATTTTCCATATATGCAGGAAGATTTATTTATTTAGATTATGCTGCAAAGCTTGTGGGATTTTAATTTCCCAACCAGAGATTGAACCTGGCCCCAGCAGTGGAATGAGGAGTTCTAACCATGGGCCACCAGGGAACCTGGAGGAATGATTGAGATAGACACAGGTACATGAATGTGAAGGCAAAGTCACAGGCTGCCATATTCACCAATACACACAAAGTGAGGTTTGCAGTTGTTTTTAAATCTACCTTCATTTACTGAACAGTTTTAAAGATAAGGAAAAGAAAATTGTAATTACAAGAGAAGTAGAGAAATGAAATATGTAGAATTGACACATACATGTGGAATCTTAAAAAAAAAAAAAGCAACTGATATAGATGATCTTATTTACAAAGCAGAAATAGAGGCACAGAGGTAGAGAACTAACATGTGGATTCCAAGGGGGAACTAATCAAACTAATCACATGAATCACAGCCTTATCTAACATAATGCCATGCCAAGTAGGGCCACCAAAGACAGACAGGTCATGGTGGAGAGTTCCGACAAAATGTAGTCCCCTGGAGAAGGAAATGGCAAGCCACTTTAGCATTCTTGCCTTGACAACCCCACGAACATTATGAAAAGACATGAAACTGCAAGATAAATTTCCCATGTCAGGCCCAATATGCTACTGGAAAAGAACTGAGAAATAGTTCTAAAAAGAATAAAGAGGTTGATCCAAAGCAGAAACAATGCCTAGTTGTGCATGTGTCTGGTAGTGAAACTGAAGTCCGATGCTGTAAAAAAACAACATTGCATAAGAACCTGGAATGTTAGATCCATGAATCAAGGTAAACTGGAAGTGGTCAAACAGGAGATGGCAAGAGTGAATATTGATATTTTAAGAATCAGCAAACTAAAATAGACTGGAATGGGCAAATTTAATTCAGATGACCGTTATATCTACTACTGTGGGCAAGAATCCCATGGAAGAAATGGAGTGGCTCTCATAGTCAACAAATGAGTCTGAGATGCAGTAACTGGGTGTAATCTCAAAACACAGAAAGATCTCTGTTTGTTTCCAAGACAAACCATTCAATATCACAGTAATCCAAGTCTATGCCCCAACCACTAATGCTGAAGAAGCTGAAGTTGAAGGGTTCTGTGATGATCTACATGACTTTCTAGACCAAACACCCCAAAATGTTGTCCTTTTAACCGTAGGGGACTGGAATGCAAAAGTAGGAAGCAAAGAGATACCTGGAGTAACAGGCAAGTTTAACCTTGGATTACAAAATGAAGCTGGTCAAAAGTTAAGAGAGTTTTGTCAAGAGAACACACTGGTCATGGCAAATACACTCTTCCAACAACAAAACAGATAACTCTACATATGGATGTCACCAGATGGGCAATATCAAAATCAGATTGATTATGTTCTTTGAAGCTGAAGATGGAGTAGCTCTATACAGTCACCAAAAACATGATGGGGAGTTGATTGTAGCTCAGATCATGAACTCTTTATTGCAAAATTCAGACTTAAATAGAAAAAAACTAGGGAAAAACCACTAAGCCATTCAGGTATGACCTAAATCAAATCCCTTACGATTATACAGTAGAAGAAACAAATAGATTCAAAACATTAGATGTGAAAGAGTGCCTGAAGAACTATGGACAGAGGTTCATAAACAGGGCACAAAACCATCCAAAAACACAAAATGGCAAAATGGTTATCTGAGGAAGCCTTCAAAGAGCTGAGAAAAGAAAAAAAAAAAAAAAAAGAGAGAGAGATAGAGAGAGAGAAGCTAAAGGAAGAGGAAAAAAAAAAAAGAAAGAAAAGGAAAGATATACCCATCTGAATGTAGAATTCCAAAGAATAGCACTGAGAGATACAAAAGCTTTCCTAAGCGAACAATGAAAAGAAATAGAGGACAACAATATAATAGGGAAAATTAGATATCTCTTCAAGATAATTACAGAAACCAGGGGAACATTTAATGCAAAGATTGACACAATAAAGAACAGATATGGTATGGACCTTCCAGAAGCAGAAGATATTAGGAAGAAATGGCAAGAATACACAGAATTGTACCAAAAAAGGTCTTAATGACCCAGATAACCATGATGGTATGATCACTCCCCTAGAGCCAGACATCTTAGAGTGTGAAGTCAAATGGGCCTTAGGAAGCATCATTACCAACAAAGCTGGTAGAGGTGATGGAATCACAGCTGAGCTATTTAAATCCTAAAAGAAGGTGCTGTGCAAGTGCTGCACCAAATATGTTAGCAAATTTGGAAAACTCAGCAGTGGTTATAGGACAGGAAAAGGTCAGTTTTCATTCTGATTTCAAAGAAAGGCAGTGTTAAAGAATGTTTAACCTACCACAAAATTGCACTCATCTCACATGCTAGCAAAGTAGTGCTCAAAATTCTCCAAGCCAGGCTGCAGCGGTACATGAACCAAGAACTTCTAGATGTTCAAGCTGGATTTAGAAAATGCAGAGGGACCAGAGATCAAATTGCCAACATCAACTGGATCATCAAAAAAGCAAGAGAGTTCCAGGAAAACATCTATTTCTGCTTCATTGACTATGCTAATGCCTTTGACTTTGTGGATCATAGCAAACTGTGGAAAATTTTTAAGAAATGGGAATACAAGACCTTTTTACCTCCTTCCTGAGAAACCTGTATGTAGGTCAAGAAGCAACTAAAGTTAGAACCAAACATTAAACAATGGACTGGTTGGAAATTGGGAAGGGAAGGTCAAGGTTGTATATTGTCACCCTGCTTATTTAAATTATGTACAGAGTACATCATGTGAAATGCCTGGATGGATGAAGCATAAGCTGGAATAAAGATTGCTGGGAGTAATATCAATAACCTCAAACATGCAGATGACACTACCCTAATGACAGAAAGAAAAGAGGAAGTAAAGAGCTTCTTGTTGGAGGTGAAAGTGAGAGTGAAGAAGCTGACTTAAAACTCAGAATTCAAAAAAAGAAGATCATGGCATATGGTCCCAATCGTCGATGGCAAGTAGATGGGAAACAATGAAAACAGTGACAGATTTTATTTTGTTGGGCTCCAATATCACTGCAGATTGTGACTGCAGCCATGAAATTTAAAAACTTGCTTTTTGGAAGAAAAGCTATGACAAGCATAAACAGCGTTTTAAAAAGCAGTGACATTACTTTGCTGACAAGGTCCATAGAGCTAAATTTATGGTTTTTCCAGTAGTCAGGTATGGATGTGAGAGTTGGACCATAAAGAAGGCTGAACAACTAAGAATTGATGGTTTAGAACTGTGGTGTTGGAGAAGACGCTTGAGAGTCCCTTGGACTGTAAAGAGATCAAACCAGTCAATCCTAAAGGATTCTGAATATTCATTGGAAGGACTGATGCTGAAACTGAAGCTCCAGTACTTTAGCCACCTGATACAAAGAGCCAACTCATTAGAGAAGTTCCTGATGCTGGGAAGATTGAAGGCATGAGGAGAGGGGGTCAACAGACAATGAAATGTTTGGATTGCATCACTAACTCAATGGACATGGGTTTGAGCAAGCTCCATGGGATGGTGAAGGACAGGCAAGCCTGGCATGCAAGCAGTCCATAGGTTGGCAAAGAGTTGGGCATGACCGAGTGACTGAATAACAGCACCAATCAAGGGGAAAGGGGTTAGGTTGGGATGAACTGGTGATTGGGATTAACGTAGACAACTACCATGTATGAAACAGATAACCAATGAGTACCTACTGTACAGCATAAGGAACTCTGTCTGTGGTGACCTAAATGGGAAGGAAATCCAAAAAGAGGATGTATATGTATATCTGCAGCTGATTCACTTTTGTTACAGTAGAAACTAACAGAGCATTTTAAAGTAACTCTATTCCAATAATATTTTTTTTAAATAAGGAAGTACCAGGAAACTAGAATTTGTCTGTGTGTGTGTGTGTGTGTGTGTGTGTGTGTGTGTGTGTGTGTGTGTGGCTGAGCTTTTATGAGATAAATGATAGCAACAAATGAAATTAAAGTATACCAGTAAAATCAAATTTTCCTGATATCTTTTGCTATTTATTTCTTCATGTAACATATAACAATAAGATATATGCTATACACATATAATAAGGATAATATAATAGTGATAATAACAACAGGCTCTTAGAATTACTTTGGGATGTATACATTTGTCCACACACACATATTTGTTCATATATAATGTTACATAGTCATAGAAGTTATCAAGCAATGATAACCCACAGAAAGACTTAACAAAGACTAATAGACTAATAAAAAGACTAATGAATTAACAAGCAGTCCTGTTTGGGAGTGAAATCTATGCTCCTTTGATCATCTTATCTTTCCTAGTTTTACTTTCCTCCTGCAGTGACAGACACTGGATTTAAAGAATACTGTAAAATATCAGCAGGGCTCTTGAAACATTCTTTGAACACATTCATTGTGAAACAAAACATTCCAACATCAATAAAGTTGCTAGAATTCCCTGAGGCATTCTGTCCTTTGTCCTCCAACTGACCTTAGTTATCTAGGGGACACCTGGGGAACAGAATATGCTTCTGAACTAGAGTATGACTGTATTCAAGTACTCGCATTTATACTTATAATATTGTAATTCTGGGTGCTTTCCAGAGGGTTTTTTTTTTCTTTTACTATTGCCCATAGTTTTAAAAATCACAATAATTATTCCCTTGCTGTTTGTAATGATGTCAAACCATACAGCTATGACTCATAATGATTAGTGTTTAATGTATATCCTGGGACACTTGAAATAAATATTCTCCTTTTTATAAAAATCAGTTTTAATTCATAGTAGTTATGGATGCTGCTTAGGAATGTAATATACATATATTATTCCCTGAGACTTACGTGGCCATGCATTCAACCAGGCATTACATAAAATTTGATTTACATAGATACTTAAATTGATTTCCTAAACTTAATTAAGAATGATTTTTATGATGATCTTTTGAGAGGTCACTGCGTTTAAAAATATTCCTTAGGGTATTACCAAACAGCTATTTAATGTTCAAGTACTCGGAAAAAATGTCATCAACAGCTTCAAGACATTAAGCTAGCCTATTTACTTTACAATAATAGCAGTGGGAAGAAAATCCAGTTGTCAACTGTTCTACTCTTCAAGTCCTGCATTTTCTTTTTAGCTCAGCATGCCAAAATCATACTCCTATTATTATGAAAGATTACAACATGGTACTTCAAAAATTAATTTTTAACAGTTACATAACCCAAGTTGCATTGATGCAAAAAATTTTATTATGATTGAAGCAGACTATTTTCACTTTCCATATGTCCATTTATTCAATTGCTTGCAAGATTATTACTGTGAGGTTTAATTACTTGTGTACAGTGAAACACTAGCAAAATACCTACATGTTCTTATATGAAGCAAGTTACTTAAAATTCTATTTTATTATAATTTATCATTTTCCTTTTCTTTTTTATATTTTATATGTTGGTACATTCAAAAGAAGTACTTATAGGAGTAAGGGATAAGAAAGTAAGTCAGAAAGAGAAAGACAAATATTGTGTATTAATGTACACACATGAAATCTAGAAAGATGGTACAGATGAGCCTGTTTACAGAGCAGGAATAAAGATGCAAACCTAGAGAACAGATGTGTTAACATGGGGATGGGGGGAGGGTAAGATGAACTGGGAGAATAGCATTGGCATATATACACTACCATGTATAAAATAGCCAGTGGCAAGCTGCTATTTAACAAAGGGAGCTCAACTTGGTGCTCTGTGATGCCCTAGGGGGTGGAAAGGAGTGTTGGATGGAATCTCAAGAGGGAGGGTATGTGTGTGTGTCTGTATATATATATATATATATATATATATACACCCCTCTTGATATATATATATATATATATATATATATATATAGTTGGTTCACACTGTTCTACAACAGAAACTAACACAATATTGTAAAAAAAAAAAATACTGCAATTTAAAAGAGAAAAATAAATAAATAAATGGCTAACTGAGGCATCCCATGTGTCACAGTAGGTTAAGAATCTGCCTACCAATATAGGAGAATGCAAGAGACTCCATTTAGATCTCTGGAGGAAGATCTCCAGGTTAGGAAGATCTCCTGGAGAAGGAAATGGCAAATCATTCCAGTATTCTTGCCTGGAAAATCCAACAGACAGAGGAGTGTGGCAGGCTATAGTCCATGGGGTTGCAAAGACTCTGTCAGGACTGAGCTATTGAGCACAAATTCACAAATGGCTAAATGTTGCATCTAGGATAAAGGAAGAGAAGATAAGAGTTATAATGTTCAGAAAATAGTTTAAGGCCAAAAATACCAGCAAGAAATTGTGATTAAAATATATATCCTAACTCCCACTTCTTTCTTCTCCTTTTCTCTCTGTTTCTGTCTCTTTCTCATCATACTCTCTTTCACACACACAGCGATTTAACATACATATGTACATATGAATACCACAGTGCATGTCTGATATAGGGTGGTTCAGGGCCCTTTTACACCAGTCATTGATGTTTAAATGAAAAAGTGTTGGGGATTCATTGGACTTCACCATTACCTACAAAGATATGTATAGTCCTGCACTGGTTCGCCACCATTCAAAATAACCATGTTGGAACTGAACCGCAGTGAAGACAAACACAAATAAGGACACAATTAAGAGGTGCCAGAAGTTAGGGGGAAGAAGAACAAAATATACTCTTATAAAATAAATCTGGTGAATGAAAAAATGGCAAAATGAAAAGAATTGTAAAAACACTCAAGGAGAAACTTTTAAAGTTAAATGACATAATAAAATATAATATTAAAAAAACCTCTTCAGATTAATTCAGAGAATAGTCACTGTTAATATGCTAAATAAAGCCTTAGATAAAAACAGGATATCTAAAAGTATAGAAGCTCAAATGTGAAGAAGGAAATAATAATGAATACAAAGGAAAATAAAAAACATAAAAATCCTTGAATGATAAATGCAGGAGTTCTAATATACAAATAAAATGACTTCAAAAGTAAAAAAGAATCAGAATTTTATACATAATCTTCTGTGTCCAAACAGAAAGAGAACAGCTTTTTCTTTTTCTCTCGTGGGAAACAATGTGATGACCACAGCAGCAAGACCATCTATAAGGAGAATAGGCCTAAAAACCAAGGACGCCAGGCTAAGCTCACATCCTACTGACACCTTGTAAGAAAGATTATCATAAGATTCTAGGCTTCAGAGAACACATCACTCGTGTTTCTAATCTAAGGAGGAGTATCAGACAAAAATCTAACAACTACCAGTGAGAACTGAAGATTTTAACATAGGAAAAGAAAGTAGAACAAAATGCTGCAAAAATGGACCTTGAGACATTTTTATGAATAAACCCATGCTTCTAAAATACAGAATTGAATCAAAGAGGATAATCTCAAACCCTAGGATATATATCTTACATTTTCAGCAAGAATATTTTTAAGAAGAGCCGTTTGCATGCAGAGTCTAAAACAGATTCAGAATTAAATATACTGCACTATCTGAGAAAAATCTAAAGGCTGTACTAGCTAAGAGAGGAGTTCAAGAGTTGAAAAGAAGGTAGGAAGATAAAATATCACAAAAGCATCATTTTATTGGAGACAGAAAATAGTACAGCAATTTAAAAAATTATCTCTCCAGATAGGGGAATCTTATTACTCATTCACATAATTGTAGAGAAATATGTTTAGTATTAAGACTTAGGAAAAGTAAAGTTATAAATAAAAGCCTCGAAAGCAATAATAGAATTAATGAATTAACAAGAAAAATAGATGAATAAATGACATCTTGATCAAACATATATAAAAGAAAAATATAAATAAATATATGTATAAAAGGCAAACATAAAGAAAAAATAACAAATAGAAAGTTAGATCATATATATGTATATATTCAAGTTTTCATTAAAAATAAACAGAATAAAATCTCTTACTAATATCAATGTCCAGTGATGAAAAAGGCATTTCATATGCTAAACAAAATTGAGTTTAGAAATTTACCTTTAAAGAGTAAAAGTTGAGAGACAAAGAGAGAGGATGAAGAGGTACATAAAAGGTCATCAATGGGACTTCCCTGGCCGCCCAGTGGTTAAGACTCTGAACTCCCTATGCAGGGGGCACAGATTAGATATAAGATTGGGGAAATAAGATCCCACATGGTGTGGTCAAAAAAAAAAAAAAAAAGAGAAGATAATCAGGAAAACACAAAAAGAGACAGTTATACAGTATATTTTTATTTTAATATCAGAAATTATAAAACAACATAAAATAAATGGACATAAAGATACACAAAATTCTATGAAACAGACATTAAATATGTTAGAAATGCAAGAGAAACTTGAAAAAGAAATTGTAGTCAGAAATTTATAGCCTTCACGTTAGAAATGATAGGGACAAAGTAAAGGGACAAAGTAGGTGATTAAGTAGTTAATCTCACTGTGTGTGCTTGTGTGTGTGTGTGTGCACGTTAGTTTCTCAATCGTGTCCAATTCTTTTGTGACCCTGTGGACAGTATCCCACCAGGCTCCTCTATCTGTGGAATTATCCATTCAACAATACTGGGGTGGGAAGCCGTTCCCTTCTCTAGGGGATCTTCCCAACCCAAGAATTGAACCTAAGTGTCCTGCACTGCAAGCAGATTCTTTACTGTCTAAGCCACCAGGGAAACCCTGTTAACCCTATTAAGGGATGATAAATAAAGAAAAAGGTAAGTTAATGATCCCTCAAGAAAGCAGGTTTCCTTAACCACAACACCAAGAGGGCTTGCTTAACAACAAAACCATGAAGCAGAAGCATGAGACATGCTCCCAAACAGTACAACAATGGGGGCAGGAGACCCACATCCTGCCCAGGCATGCAGTGAGTTCATGATCCCTAGGACATGTCCCTCTGCACACACTAAGTCTGTGTTGCAGCCCAACTTCAGCCCAAGCTTTTTTTCCTTCATCACAAGTGTTAGTTTCAACCCAAAGGCTAATAAATCTGCAAGCTTATCTTAATGTCAGAATTGGCTGTTCTAGGAGTCCAGTCTGCAAGCAGTTGTTTCCAGACGTGGCTTGAATAAAATGACTCTGGAATGAGATTTTATAGCTGGCACTCTGCACTACCATCACAGTCTCAGTAATCGCCATGGAATGGTGGAGGGTGGGGAGAACGGGGAGGGCTGTTTTCCATTGTGATAGCATCTCACCAACACCTCTTCTTCCACCCAGTCATGATCATCTCCCTTTCCTTCAATAGGTTGTGACTACAAAAGCATCCCTGAATGTTAAATCTTAACTAAGGTAACCAACCTGTGATTGTACATTTTTCACTGTAAAAAATGTAAGTGAGGGCCTTCCCCGGTTGCTCAGTGATAAGGAATCTGCCTGCTGAGGCAGGAGATGCAGACTCAATCCCTGATCCGGGGAGATCCCACATGCCTCGGAGCAACTAAGCCCATGCACAACAACCACTGAACCTGTGCTCTAGGGCCTGGGAGCCTCAACTACTGAGCCCACGTGCCGCAATAGTGAAGTCCACACACCCTAGAGGTCATGCTCTGCAGCAAAAGAAGCCACTGCAATGAGAAGCTCGTGCACCTCAACTAGAGAAAATCCTACACAGCAGCAAAGACCCAGCACAACCAAAAATAAATAAACAAAATTAAAATTTTAATATATAAGTGGATTTCAAAGATAGCAAAAATTATATTTTACGTCTTTCTCTTGAGGGTAGGGGTGAGTGTTCTACTTCACAACTGACCCTAACATACACAGATGAAGATGAAAGAAACCTATTAATCTCAACAAAAGCTTATTTTATGGTTACTTATATATGTGCAGTGAGGAAATACAGTTAGAGTTTGAGAGTCAGACAAGTATCATTAACTAATGAAATATGTTCTAAAGTACTGCACCTGGCCTATGCAATAGCAGAGTTTCTACCATATAGCTCTACTTCATGGACTATTTCCAATGGTAGGAAATTTTGGCCATTATAATTGATATAATACACATTAAAATAGTGTGTGGTTTTGTACTTGTTGCTTACTTTTCTAGCAGAGATATAGCATGCATGTTAATAATGGCGTCTATGTAGGTACTATACTCTTGCCCAGAAAATCCCATGGACAGAGGAGCCTGGTGGGCTGCAGTCCATGGGGTCACTAAGAGTTGGACACGACTGAAGTGACTTAGTGGTAGCAGCATGTAAGTACTAAAAATGCTTAAGATCTTATTTTACTTTTTGGGGGGTATTGAATGATTTTAGATGGCTATTCAACATGCAAAATGTTTTCTGAAGCAGACAACAGTGGATTGAGTTGTTCAGTGTCTCTGAAAAAGTCTAAAGGTACTACTTTGGTTTTTGGGTTCTCCCAGGTCACTAGGTTTCTTGGCAGGGTATTGAAACCTTTAACTAGTTTATATACCACTCTCTGAAGACAAACTAGTCAAAGGAGTAGCGTAGCTTTTGCTTTCATAAATACAATACATAAAGTCCTGCCTGAAAAGGAATATATATAATGTGAGGAAAAAACGCATTACATTTCTTGAGAGATTATTTAATTCTGAGGATTTAAAATTCATAAATGTAATTCAAATATTAAATTAATAAATTAAAACAATAAATTTTATATTTTTTTACCCACTTTATAAATGAAGAAGCAGAAACACAGAATGACATCCAATAGCTTCACTAAGATGTCCCAGAATCATGATTAGTTTTTACTAAAACAAACAATGCTTGGCCTCACAAATCCTTCTAATCATAGCAAGAGTTGTAATCTGACTGACAATCCCACTCAACCAGGTATTCAGTGACATTTTTCATCAAGCATGGATGGTTAACAGTTCATAGAAAATGTTTTGAACTCAGATATCTCAAATATTTTCTTGGGAAAGATTCTGCACATGAACCATGAGAGCAAAAATGTTCAATAAGGCTCTGAAAACAAAACCACAAAACTGTATTTTTGTCGAAGAAAAATATGAAAACATTTCAACATCTGCTTCCCAGCACTGTCCAGAGGCAGACATTAGAGATGACAACATTTAGAGCACTGGGATCATGGCAAATGTTCTCTACAGACCTTAATAAAAAACGTGAGTGAAATAGCATGAAAAATCACTTATATTAATGCTTCCAAGAAAATCTGGAAACCAGCTATTAGTTTGAGTTGGCAGGCATTTTTCTTACTCAACCATGATTTTCTTTCTTTAAAAAAAATCTACTTTAGAACATTCAGGAACCTAGTTTTAGCTTCATTGTGCTTTAGTTAATAGCTAGCCAAGGTCGAAAGAATATTTTTCTTTCTGAATACATACTCAAGGCAGTACTTTTTCCTAGATTCTAACTTGACAGAAGAAAATATAACTTGAGAGGAAAAATATGTGCAGAAATATATTAAGATAAAACCTGCCCCTCTTTGCTCTGTGACCTTGGTGTAATAACCTCATCAGTAAAATAATGCAGTGTTTTCAGGGATATTTTGCAGATTAGAAAAACTATCACCAAAGCATGTCTCAAAACTTAGAGAGGGAACCACATGGATTGAGGCTATTTGCTTTTCTTGTTACTGTTATGGATCTATTTTCAGTCTGAATGCATTTATCAACCTTTTTTTTTTTTGGTAGGACATAATGTATTATATTGCAACAAGAAATACATATAAAACTAATGAGATGAAAAATAATTTGAGGGAGAGTGTTTTTAATAAAGCCGCTTTTAAGTATGACACAGCTTTTTAAATTAATTTCAGCCGAGGTCAGTCAATCTATGCTCCTCCCAAGATTAATATGAAGTGCATCCTTGAGCATTTTTAATCATTGGAACCTAAGTGACCTTAGAGAAAAACAAAGTTTAGTTAGAAATTTTGCTACACATCAGCATTTTCTTTGAAGTTTAGAAATGCTGAGTACAAATGCCACTTATGAACCATGTGTATACTGTAAGAAGAAAGATATGAAATACATTTGAGAATACTTCTTTCATATACTTAAAGATAAACTAATTTGTATTGCTTTAAATCACTAATTTGCCAGTTCTTACAGAACATACATAATATCTAAACATATCTTATGAAAATAAACACTCCTGCTGCCAAGAAAAAGTTATATTAAGCTATCGTGTTTTGGAAGTGAAACTAGAAATGTATCTTTACTGATGTCAATACAGAGCTCAGGCAAAGACAAAAACCATCAAACAGCAAGCCCTGGCTGCATATGTGAATAAATACATGAAATTATTAATTTATAAACACTGAATCTTTTAGGATCCTTTTGCTTTTAGGTCTAATTGAAAAATTTGTATCTACTACACCTTGAAGAAGACTCACAAATCTGAGAACAGTCAGAGGCCCCTTTAATATAGGTGGAAAAATCTCAGTCTGGTAATGAAAATATGTGTAAGAAACTGAAAAAAATGACTGAGCTCCAGAAAATGACTAATAACTTGGTAGTCTTGCAAAAGACTGGAAAATGGTTTGGTTAGAGTAAATAAGCATATTAGTTCAGTTCAGTTCAGTCGCTCAGTTGTGTCCAACACTTTGCAACCCCATGAACTGCAGCATGCCGGGCCTCCATGTCCATCACCAACACCCGGAGTCCACCCAAACCCATGGCCATTGTGCCAGTGATGCCATCCAGTCATTTGATCCTCTGCCGTCCCCTTCTCCTCCCACCCTCAATCTTTCCCAGCATCAGGGTCTTTTCAAATGAGTTGGGTCTTCCCGTTAGGTGGCCAAAGTATTGGAGTTTCAGCTTCAACATCAGTCCCTCCAATGAACACACAAGATTGATCGCCTTTAGGATGGACTGGTTGGATCTCCTTGCAGTCCAAAGGACTCTCAAGAGGCTTCTCCAACATGACAGTTCAAAAGCATCAATTCTTTGGTGCTCAGCCTTCTTTATAGTCCAACTGTCACATCCATACATGACTACTGGAAAAACCATAGCCTTGACTAAAATGGACTTTTGTTGACAAAGCAATGTCTCTGCTTTTGAATATGCTGTCTAGGTTGATCATAGCTTTCCTCCCAAGGAGTAAGAGTCTTTTAATTTCATGGCTGCAATCACCATCTGCAGTGATTTTTGTGCCCAGAAAAATTAAGTCAGCCACTGTTTCCCCATCTATTTGCCATAAAGTGATGGGACCGGATGCCATGATCTTAGTTCTCTGAATGTTGAGCTTTGAGCCAAATTTTTCACTCCTCTTTCACTTTCATCAAGAGGCTTTTTACTTCTTCACTCTCTGACATAAGGGTGGTGTCATCTGCATATCTGAGGTTATTGATATTTCTCTTGGCAATCTTGATTCCCGATTGTGCTTCATCCAGCCCAGTGTTTGTCATGATGTATTCTGCATATAAGTTAAACAAGCAGGGTGACAATATACAGCCTTGATGTACTCCTTTTCCTATTTGGAACCAGTCTGTTGTTCCATGTCCAGTTCTAACTGTTGCTTCCTGACCTGCATACAGATTTCTCAAGAGGCAGGTTAGGTGGTCTGGTATTCCCATCTCTTTCAGAATTTTCCACAGTTTATTGTGATCCACACTGTCAAAGGCTTTGGCATAGTCAATAAAGCAGAAGTAGGTGTTTTTCTGGAACTCTCTTGTTTTTTTGATGATCCAGCAGATGTTGGCAATTTGATCTTTGGTTCCTCTGCCTTTCCTAAAACCAGCTTGAACATCTGGAAGTTCACAGTTCACGTATTGCTGAAGCCTGGCTTTGAGAATTTTGAACATTACTAGCATTTGAGATGGAGAAGGCAATGGCACCCCACTCCAGTACTCTTGCCTGGAAAATCCCACGGACAGAGGAGCCCGGTAGGCTGTGATCCATGGGGTCGCGAAGAGTAGGACACGACTGAGCGACTTCCCTTTCACTTTTCACTTTCATGCATTGGAGAAGGAAATGGCAACCCACTCCAGTGTTCTTGCCTGGAGAATCCCAGGGACGGGGGAGCCTGGTGGGTTGCTGTCAAAGGGGTCACACAGAGTCGGACACAACTGAAGTGACTTAGCAGCAGCAGCATGTAGGATGAGTGCAATTGTGCGGTAGTTTGAGCATTCTTTGGCATTGTCTTTCTTTAGGATTGGAATGAAAACTGACCTTTTCCAGTCCTGTGGCCACTGCTGAGTTTTCCAAATTTGCTGACATATTGAGTGCAGTTCTTTCATAGCATCATCTTTCAGGATTTCAAATATCTTTCACAGCATTGTTTTTCAGGATTTGAATAGCTTTTACAGCATCATCTTTCAGGATTTGAATAAGCATATCAGTTCAGTTCAGTTCAGTCGCTCAGTCGTGTCGACTCTTTGCGACCCCATTAATCGCAGCATGCCAGGCCTCCCTGTCCATCACCATCTCCTGGAGTTCACTCAGACTCATGTCCATCGAGTCCGTGATGCCATACAGCCATCTCATCCTCTGTTGGCCCCTTCTCCTCCTGCCCCCAATCCCTCCCAGCATCAGAGTCTTTTCCAATGAGTCAACTCTTTGCTTGAGGTGGCCAGAGTACTGGAGTTTCAGCTTTAGCATCATTCCTTCCAAAGAAATCCTAGGGCTGATCTCCTTCAGAATGGACTGGTAGGATCTCCTTGCAGTCCAGGGGACTCTCGAGAGTCTTCTCCAACACCACAGTTCAAAAGCAGCAATTCTTTAGCTCTCAGTCTTCTTCACAGTCCAACTCTCACATCCATACATGACCACTGGAAAAACCATAGCCTTGACTAGACGGACCTTAGTCGGCAAAGTAATGTTTTTGCTTTTGAATATACTATCTAGATTGGTCATAACTTTTCTTCCAAGGAGTAAGCGTCTTTTAATTTCAGGGATGCAGTCACCATCTGCAGTGATTTTGGAGCCCCAGAAAATAAACTCTGACACTGTTTCCACTGTTTCCCCAGCTATTTTGCATGAAGTGATGGGACCAGATGCCATGATCTTCGTTTTCTGAATGTTGAGCTTTAGGCCAACTTTTTACTCTCCTCTTTCACTTTCATCAAGAGGCTTTTTAGTTCCTCTTCACTTTCTGCCATAAGGGTGGTGTCATCTGCATATCTGAGGATATTGAGATTTTTCCCAGCAATCTTGATTCCAGCTTGTGTTTCTTCCAGTCCAGCGTTTCTCATGATGTACTCTGCATATAAGTTAAATAAGCAGGATGACAATATACAGCCTTGATGTACTCCTTTTCCTATTTGGAACCAGTCTCCTTAGCAAACACAAATAGTGTGTCTATATTAAATAGCCTTATAGGCGAAAATGAAAGTCATCTGAACTCTGTATCAAGCTTAGGCAGGCTCTTATTGGAATATCTTTACTGAAGTGAAAGATATATGTTCTTCTCTTTGCATAAAATATATCATAGAGAGACTGAAAAAATCACCCGTAAGTAGGTTTTATGTTATTTCAGATCCTGAATTTTAAAGCTATCATGTCTAAACCATAATTTAATACATCTACATAATATCTTTTAAAGATGTAACTCCCTTAAACTCTATTGTCTGGAAATACACATTGTTTAGAACTGAGACATGAGCAGGGTGAATGTTCACAGTATGGACGTGTATGGAATAAGCTGCATGACCTTTAACTCAGTAACAGGAATTTAAGGTTAAAAAAATACATACAAATGGAATAAAAATATCTATATACATTATCTCAAGTAATTCACATGATGTAGCTTTATCAAGGAGAAAGAAACTGGATATCACATTTTGGCAACATTTTTCTAAACTGGCATATTAAATGAATATTGAATTTGACACTCTCATAAAAGCTTGCATTTTTATTTATAGCATGTCACTTTCTAATTGCTTTTTTAATACTTTGCCTCCATAATAATTTCTTTATCCTGACAGTTTTTATAGACTAAGTTTGAAAACATTTCAAAAGATTATTTTTCTTCTAATAAGCAAGGAATTATAGCTGGACTTCCAAACTGCAAAGTCCTGGACTTCAAAAAATTCTTGTCCACTGGAATATATAAGAAGAATGTTAAAGACCTTTTAAAAATTCAATATATTAAGTTGATCTTTACCTGTGAAATTGATCCCGGTGTTCTCCTATAGCTTTCTTTCTTCTTATGAAGATAAGTAATTAAGAAATTGAGAAATCACTGGGTAATTACCTAGTGAAATATTCCACAATACTCCTCAATATTTTAAGATAGCTAATCTTACTTTTCCTGACTCTGATACTTATTAGCTATGTGATCTTTGACAAGGAACTTGGCCTCTTGAAGCCAAAACAAAATAACATATAGGAATAGTACCACCCATGGCTAAGGAGATGCTTTCAGATTATGTCTTTAAAGTGCCATGCACACAAAGAAAGTTCCACAAATGTTATTGTTATTGTCTTTTTCTTGTTATTGCTTACATTATTAATATAAATTTTAAAAAATGATAATAAGAAACCTAATATTTGCTAATATTCTATGTCCTTGTTTTGTTTTCATGTTTTATTAATCTCACACTTTTTTTTATGAGAGTTTGAAATGCAAGCCTTGGGAAAGAGCTTGAAAAATGGCAGGTATTCTTATCATAATAAACATCCCATATCTGTTAAACATATTAGTATGAAAGGAAGTAAATAGGTAGCAGGATAAAAATCTTATTGAAAGCTTCACAAAGACAAACAGACCAAAATGTTCAAATTTGATCTATAGTTATTTAAGATCAATATCAGTAAAAAAAATTACACAGATGTATTTTGCATATTCTTACCACTTCAATTGATTGCCAAATATTTTCAGCTCAAAGATGACAATATAGAGGACCATCGTTTCTTGATCTACATAGATATAAAATGTAAGAACATTTCTATGTATAATGAACATATTTTCAGTTAAAATATACAGACTGATGTGTAGTATGTAACTTTAAACCAATATGAATTTTTATGCTTTGCTGTCAAGTAAAGATGATAGGTCTATATTATAGGAGTTTGGACAGAGCACCATTATAATAAATGAGTTCATAAATAACCAATATTTCAGAAATAGAAACTGAGAGTTAAGTGGGGCAAGTTCATTTTTAATTTCATCTTCTTATATATTCAGTGTACTTCACACAGTTTTGCAAATGAGCTTCATAAAGGTTCCTGGGAGATACATCTTTGATTCTTAAATCTTTATGTTAATGTACCATCACCTGACTACACAGTATTCAAATATCAAAAATAATTTTTCTATAATATTACTGCTTTCATTCATACTGTAACTACCTATATGTCTGATTTCAACATTTTAAACAATTTCTGATATTTCTGAAGTTAGCTATTCAAAATAAATTAAAATGTACTCAAAATAAAATAAAGTAGCAATTATATCATTTTATATTATTTTGCTTCAGTCTTTTGATAATGTTGGGTAACTGCTTTCCTCATCAATGTTTGTGCATTATGATTTTTCCCATTAATAACTTTAATTTTTTAAATGTGGTTTACATGAAATGAGTGAGTGACTGAAAGACTACTATAAAGAAGTATAATAATGTTATAAATAAATGTAATTTGTTTTTGCTGCTATCTTTTTAGAATTTTTTCCAGCCATGTTGAGATATAATTGATATTTAACATTGTGTGAGTTTAGGGTTGTTATTTAGTTGCTAAGTTGTCTTCAACTCTTTTGTGACCCCATAAACTGTAGCCTACTAAGCTCCTCTGTCCATGGGATTTCCCAGGTGAGAATACTGGAGTGGATTCTTATCTGCCTGCCAATGCAGGAGATGTGGATTTGATCCCTGGAGAAGGAAATGGCAACACACTCAAGTATTGTTGCCTGGGAAATCCCACGGACAGAGGAGCCTGGAGGGCTATACATTCCATGGGAATGGAAAAGAGTAGGACATGACTTAATGACAAAACCACAACAAAGTTTAAGGTATATAATATAATTTTATATATGTCTATATTCAAAAATGATTGCAAAATGATTAGTACGGTAAGTCTGGTTAACACATTTATCACTATATTGTATATTTGCAAGTTGCTAAAAGAATAGATTTTTAAAACTTCTCACTACACACACACACACAAATTGTACATTTCAATTTTCTTTTTTTTTTAATTTTTAAGAGATAGAAACTTGAGAGCATTTATACTTAACAGATGACTGCAGAAAATTCATCTAGGAAAAAAGACTGAGAGTGTGATCTTTCTCTTTTGCTTGTTTATTTTGCGTGTTTTTGGTCTTTTTTAATGTGTTTTCTTTGTTTTTATTTTTTTATTGGAGTATAGATGCTTTACAACACTGTGTTAGTTTCTACTGTACAGCAAAGTGAATAAGACACATAGCTGTGGTACATATATATAAAGGAATATTACTCAGCCATATAAAAGGAATAAAATTAGATCATTGTAGATATGTGGATAGACCTAGAGTCTGTCATACAGAGTGAGGTAAGTCAGAAATAGAAAAATAAATATCATCTATTAAGGCATATATGAGGAATCTATAAAAAATAGTATAATCTTATTTATTTAGTTTGGACACACTGCATGGCTGTGTCATCCTAGTTTCCCCATTAGGAATTGAACCTGGGCCTCAGCAATGAAAGTATCAAGTCCCAACCACTGGACCCCCACGTAAATCCCCGTTTGATTAGCATGTGTTTGTGAGCCAGGTTACTAAACAGTCTGTGACCCAGTCTTTCACATCCATTTCCCAAATGCATCTTGTGTAATGTTTTTTTTCTTCTATGACATTTGCTTGTTGATAGGGAAAATGGAAGGTAAATTTAAGGGTTGTGAGGCAGAGTCTGGCCAGGCTTAGTAATGTGCCCATCCTCATCTTGGCCTTCACAGCAGGGAAGGAACTTTGCTCATCACCGCCTAGTAGCAAAGAACATGGTTTGTGTGACCAAGTGCAAACCACTGAACCTCTTTATCCCTCAACTTCTCAGGTGTAAAATGGGTAATAATAATAACATCTATCTCTTGAGGTTGCTCTGAAGACTAATTCACTGACTGGAAACACTATTTCAAGTAAAATCCCATTTATCTCTTTTTAATTTTTGTATAGTTAGAACATCTGATTCTCTTAATATGGGTGTTAAAAGGATACCAGGCAAAGACATAGGTGAACATACACACACACACACACACACACACACACACACACACTCTCTCTCTCTCTCTCTCTCTCTCTCTCCACGGTTAGTAGAAGGCACTGATAAAATACAAAAGAATAAAATAATCAAATATACTTAGAAGCTTGCCCAGTGGTTTATACAGTGTATACCTAGATATAGGCCTCCTTTCTGGTGGAACAGGGATATTAAGGAACTAATATTTAGGCCACAGAACAAAGCAGGGCTCCTTAAAGATATATTAGTATATAACTTTTTCTATATTTTATAGAAAAGAAGATAGGCTTATGTTAACATGGAGAGAACATATATTATTTACATATTCCCTGATGGATGCATTTTTTTTGTTTAAGAATGTGCTTAATTGTTTTCGTGATGAAAATTTCCGTAAGTGAAATGTAAAGCAAGTTATTTGTACCCCCTAAAAAAGGTTAAAGAAAATAACTGAATGTTGCTTTGGATTCATAAATTCTGTTCTAGGAAAAAGGGCTAAAAGAGATAAAAATAACACCCATTTTATAGAAAATAGGACTTATGATTCACCACTTTGGGCCTTCCCAGGTGGTGCTAGTGGTAAAGAACCCGCCTGCCAATACAAGAGATGTAAAAGACATGGGTCAGTCCCTGGGCTAGGAAGATCCCCTGGAGGAGGGCATTCCATTCTCCAGTATTCTTGCCTGGAGAATCTTATGGATAGAGGAACTTGGCAGGCTATAGTCCACAGGGTGGCAAAGAGTCAGACAGGACTTAAGCACCTTAGCACAAGCACATCATCACCTTTACCAAGAAAGCTGAACCAAGAGTGCAGGGCATTCTGGATTCTGAAAGGTTCCCACTTCTTGCCAGCAGACCAAAGCAGTGAAGGCATGTTTGAACAATTCCCCGAAAAATATTTGAGAGAATGTATGGATGTAAGGGTTGGACTGTGAAGAAAGCTGAGTGCCGAAGAATTGATGCTTTTGAACTGTGGTGTTGGAGAAGACTCTTGAGAGTCCCTTGGACTGCAAGGAGATCCAACCAGTCCATTCTGAAGGAGATCAGCCCTGGGATTTCTTTGGAGGGAATGATGCTAAAGCTGAAACTCCAGTACTTTGGCCACCTCATGCGGAGAGTTGACTCATTGGAAAAGACTATGCTGGGAGGGATTAGGGGCAGGAGAAGAAGGGATCAACAGAGGATGGGATGGCTGGATGGCATCACTGACTTGATGGACATGAGTCTGAGTGAACTCTGGGAGTTGGTGATGGACAGGGAGGCCTGGCGTGCTGCGATTCATGGGGTCACAAAGAGTTGGACACTACTGAGCGACTGAACTGAACTGAACTGAAAGAGTCACTGTTTTTTTTTTTATAGGATATCTTAATTTGTCCACCAAATTTTGATCCAAGGCATTAAATTATAGTCAGTATAACCCAGAGAAGTACAGAAACTACAGATAGAATGAAGCATCTGGATTCTTACTCACTTTTTTTCTGGTAAAGAAATGAACATATATGTGCCTTTTTCTAAAGAGCCATTGAGTGTTCAAGAAGCTTTCTCAGCCCAGAGCAAACAGAATGAACACCAGGAGGCTTTCCTATCTCCACAATTGTGTTATCTGAATCACAGCTCTGAACCATCTCAACATCTTATTTTACCTTTAAAATCATACACTAGAGTGCTAGTTTTTCTCACTGCAAGGTCTGAAAGGGGCTTTGAAACCATATCCAACTGTTTCATCATATCACCTTTACAACAGAATCATAATCTTCTTCTACAATTCCTGTAATTAAATATATTTTTTGGCAAATCAAAGCAATTTGCTCCTCAGTACAAATATGCATAATCACACAGCTTCTTTAATGTAACTTAGAATCTTGACTATAAATCCATGGGTAGTACCTTACATTGCATAATAAGTAGTTAAAGTTTTGCCTACTGACATAAACTATTTTCACATTATTTTTAGAAATAAGATTTTTAGATAGTAAAATTGGGGCACTGTTAAATGTACAGTTCTGAATTTAGGTTCTTCTTTCTCAGATGGGATCGGTGGACATGGAAACATGTTATTGCCATGAAACATGGGCATTTCTAGTGAATTATCACTTGTTCCTGACTACAATTTTCAATGTATCCTGTTATATCTAACGATTATGGTATGGTTTCTGTTGAGCTGAAATCACTTTTAAAATCTGCATGGTGATATAGTCACTCTGATGAGAGATTTCATGAGGACACTGTCATAACTTGATAAGAAACTTTCAGGAAATGGAGAAATTTGAAAGAAAAATTTGAACTCTCTTTTGAGATCTCTAACAATATTGATAAGTCAGATCTAATTATGACAAAATGACTGATCTAACTGATGTGTTATTGACAGTGTGTTAGTCAATGAAGTGCAGAATATATTTCTCTCTCATCTTTACAATGCTAAAGTAAACATTAGAATTGATTTTTCACAGACGAGGGCATAGGAGTTCTGAAAAGTTAAAGAAGTACTTCAGGTTATCATAGTTAGTGAAAAAACAGAGAAATCAGATCAAACTGAGAAAATCTTGAACAAGTTCTTGAGGTTACTCAGGATTTTAAAGTGATTCTTTCTAATCTGTCTAATTTCAGTCCTGTCAGGTGAATTACACCATGAAGTCTGAGAGAATTTAACCTGGGTTCACCTGAAGAGTATTTATTTGACTGCAAATATTTCTTGGCTACATTTATTTTGATGCTACATTTGTTTTAATCTTTCAATTAAAGTATTGTGCTCATCTGCATGTATAAACACAGTCATTTAATTTTTTAAAGCTTGAAAGTCTTTCATTGCTACATATTGAATCAACTGATGTTCCCACTCCATCCTCAGCCTGTTCAGTGTATTAAAAAAAAAGTCTATTCCTTGAACTTATTTGCTTGAAGATCCAAGGTTGATTATTGCAGATTACAGACTTGCAAAACAACTAATTTTTTTTTTTAATCTTAGGTATTTTCTCCATGGCTACAATGGAGTTTGGTATAAAAACCTCTTGACCTGAAGTCAAACTCATTAATTCATTGCACATGATGGGCTAATATCTAATGAGCGCTTACAATGACTAGTCATGGTTTATAGAGCATTATATGTATAAACTGGGCTTCTCTTGTGGCTCAGATGGCAAAGAATCTGCCTGAAATGCAGGAGGCCTGGGTTTGATCTCCGAGTTGGGAAGATTCCCCTGGAGGAGGGAACAGCTACCCACTCCAATATTCTTGCCTGGGGAATTCCATGGACAGAGGAACCCGGCAATCTACAGTCCACGGGGTCGCAATGAGTCAAACACAACTGAGTCACTCACATTTTCACTTTTTCAATTGCATATGTATAAATTAACTCTTACAAGAATCACAAGTTCTAGCTCCACTGTGAAGATGAATTAACTAAAGCACAGTGCTATTTAAAAAGCCCATGCTCATGTAGGCAGTTAGGCTCCAGAATCTACCATCCGGACTATAATGTTGCTTGTGCTAGTTTTATGCCCAGGTGTTGAAGCACTTGCTTGGTAGTTCATGGTGAGCCCTGTCCACTTAGAGCTTCAGACCTGGTTTTGGATTTCCACTCTAGACCTATTTTTTTTAAACAAAATTTATTTGATTTTCTTCTACTCAGAGATCACAATAATACCCTCTTTAAATCAAATTTTATAAACATTATAAAATTTTAACATTTTATATTAAAATAATAAATATTACTCAATCTTAAGCAGGGATGATAACAAAGGCTTTAAAGTTTTAGTTATACAAGATGAGTAAATTCTACAGGTCCATTGTACAATGTTAACAATGAAACTTTAGTTAACAATACTGTATTGTATGTTTGAAGTGTGTGAAGAGGGCTTATTTCATTTAGCATAATGTCCAACAGTTTCATCCATGTTGCTGTATACGATAAAATGTCTTTCTTTTTTAAGGTTGAATAGTATTTCTATATATGTCTATACCACATTTTCTTTATCCATTCATCCATCAACATTTACGTTGTTCTTTCATATCTTGACTATTGGAGATAATGCTATAAAGAATACAACAGTGCAGATGGGATCTTCAAGATCATGGGGACTTCTCGGATGGTCCAGTGGCTAAGACTCCAAGCTCCCAATGCAGCGGCCTAGGCTTGATCGCTGGTCAGGACACTAGATCCCACATGCTACAACTAAGACCTGGCACAGCCAAATAAATAAATAAATAAATAAATATATATATATATATATATATATAATATCTTGATTTCAATTATTTATAACATATATGCAGAAATAGGATTGCTGGATTTTATGGTAGTTCATATATTTAATGCATATTATTTAATAACTTTGGAGATATGCACACATATCCATATATATGTATATATATATATATTATATATCCATAAAATCAAAAGGTCTTTTTCTGTCCCTTTGATAATGTATATGTGTGTTTTGGTGAGGACACTCAACATGAAATTTACCCATGAAACAAAATTCTAGATAAACAATAGTGAATTGTTGAACACAAACTTTCTGGGAGTTGTTTATTATACATCACTGAAACTTTATACCTGTTGAATAAAAAATCTCATTTTTCCCTCCTCTCAACCACTAATAATCACCATTTTACTCTTTGTTGCTATGAGTTTGACTACTTTAGAGACCTCATATAAGTGAAATCACAGTGTTTGTCCTGCTGTGACCCACCTAATTCACTTAGCACATCAAGTATACCTCAGTAAAGCTGTTTTTTGTTTGTTTGTTTGTTTTTTAACTTTTAAAAGGGTAGATCTCATGCTGTGTTCTTAACAAAATAAAATTAAAATTAAAATTAATAAAGGAGGATCATGATGTCCTTAATCCTTAGACATAAATCCAAATAGAAAAAAGAAATCCATGAGGTTGTCATTGTTCAGTTGCCCAGTCATGTCTGACTCTGCAATCCCATGGACTGCAGCACTCCAAGCCCTCCCCTTTCTTCACCATCTCCCAAAGCTTGCTCAAGTTCATATCCATTGCATTGGTGGTGCAATCCAACAATCTCATCGTCTAATGTTCTCTTCTCCTTCTGCCCTCAGGCATCAGGAACTTTTCCAGTGAATCAGCTGTTCTCATCAGATGACCAAAATACAGGAGTTTCAGCTTCAGCATCAGTCCTTCCTATGCATATTCCAGGTTGATTTCCCTCAAGATTGACTGGTTTGATCAGGAGTCTTCTCCAGCACCAGAGTTTGAAAGCATCAATTTTTCAGCATTCCACCTTCTTTATGGTCCAGCTCTCACAACCATACATGACCACTGAGACCACAGCCTTGACCTCTGGACCTCTGTTGGCTGCCTAATCTTTCTGCTTTCCAACACACTGTCTAGGTTTGTCATAGCTTTCCTGCTAAGAAGCAAACATCTCCTGATTTCGTGGCTGCAGTCACTATCCACAGTGATTTTAGAACCCTCAAAGATGAAAGAGGTCACTACATCCACCTTTTCCCCCTCTATTTGCCATGAGGTAATGGGCCATGGATGGAGGAGCCTGGTAGGCTGCAGTCTTATGAGGTAGCGAAGAGTCGGACATGACTGAGGGACTTCACTTTCACTTTTCAGTTTCATGCATTGGAGAAAGAAATGGCAACCCACTCCAGTATTCTTGCCTGGCTACTTCCAGGGACAGGGGAGCCAGGTGGGCTGCCATCTATGGGGTCACACAGAGTCGGACACGACTGAAGCGACTTAGCAGCAGCAGCAGCAATGGGCCCAGAGGGGCTTCTCTAATGGCTCAGTGGTAAGGAATCTGCCTGCAATGCAGGAGCTGTAGGGAGACACAGGTTTGATCCCTGGGTCAGAAAGATCCCCTGGAGAAGGGCATGACTACCCACTCCAATATTCCTGCCTGGAGAATTCCATGGGTAGAGGAGCCTGGCAGTTATAGCCCATGGGCTTTCAAAGAGTCAGGCTCAACTGAAGTGACTTAGCATGCAGCACAAATAGGGCCAGATGCAATGATCTCAGTTTTTTTGTTTTGTCTTTTAATATTTGGTTTTAAGCCAACTCTTTCACTCTCCTCCTTCATCCTCAAGAGGCTCTTTAGTTTCTCTTCGCTTTCTACCATTAGAGTGGTGTCATCTGCATATCTGAGGTTGCTGATGTCTTTCCCACCTATCTTTTCAGCTTGTAACTCATGCAGCCCAGCATTTTTCATAACGTGCTCAGCATATAGATTTAACAGGGTGACAAAAGACAACCCTGTCATACTTCTTTTTGAATCTTGAACCAATCAGCTGTTCAATACAGCATTCTGAGTGTTACTTCTTGACCCACATACAAGTTTCTCAGGTAAGATGGTCAGATATTCCAATTCTTTAAGAGTTTTCCACAGTTTTTTGTGCTCCACAGAGTCAAAGGCTGTGGCATAGTTGATGAAACAGAGATAGATGTTTTTCTTGAATTCCCTGGCTTTCTCTGATCCAGCAAATGTTGGCAATTCAAATCTCTAATTCCTCCTCATTTTCTAAACCCAGCTTGGACACCTGGGAGTTCTTGGTTTGCATAATGCTGAACCCTAGCATACAAGATTTTAAGCATGACCTTACTAGAATGGGAGACGAGTGCAATCGTCCAATGGTTAGAACATTCTTTGGTACTATACTTCTTGGGAACTGGGATGAGGATTGAACTTTTCCAGTCGTGTGGCCACTGCTGAGTCTTCCAGATTTGCTGACATAGTGAATGCAAAACCTTGATGACATCATCTTTTAGACTTTGAATAATTTTACTGGAATTCCATCCAATCCACTAGCTTTAATTAGGAAGCAGGGCTTCCTAAGTCCCCCTTGACTTCACTCTCCAGATTGGCTCTGGGTGGCTGACCACACCATTGCAGCAATCTGGTTCATTTGGATCTTTCTTGTACAGTTCTTCCATGTATTCTTGTGTACATGAGGTTAACAGTATTCAAATTTCTATATGCTTTAAAAACAAGAAAAAAAAACAAGAAGAGATCTCAAAACAATGTATTGAAAAACAAATGTAAGAAATAGCAATTAATTCTAGACAAATTTTTAAAAAATATATCTTTTAGTAATAAGCAATACATAGATACATATATGTATATATAAATGCAAATATAATTATCCTTGCTTATATCAGAGGTACTTGATATGCTTACAACTTTAAGAATAATTTTAAAATGTCAAATTTGTAGGCATTGAAAATGATATAATAAAGATTACTTGTTTCTAAACAATAGCAACAAATGTTTGCTTTACATCTTTTCTGCTATTTGTCTGTAACATTAGAAAACTAATTAGAAAATTGGAAGATATTACCAGAAATAAAACAGAAAGAGTGTTTTGTTATTTTAAGACATGCCTTAAGGATAATGAAAATTAAATTGACAAAAGCACATCTTGGAGAAATACTCTCTTTATTGCATTTGAATCAGATGATGAACAGAAGAGAATAAGTTATTTTAATCTTAGAAGAAAACATTTCATTATCTCTTTCATATTAATTCTAATTTCTATCAGCTGGAATAGCACAGGAATGTAATTTGAAATCTGTTGGGAAACATTGTATATTAATCGAAAGGCGTTTTATTTATCAATGTCCATTAACAATTATAATATTCCCTTGGTGGAGTTACCTTTTTATCACCCCAGAGATCACTAACTGTAGCCATCACTCCAGCAAAATTCCTCAACAAAGTATAGTTTTAAAAATTACATTTTCAACCACAACCAGAAAACCAACCAAAATATGTTAAATTTAGATGATATTTGAGTAAAATAAAATTACTGAAGGAATTTTCCTGTGTTTATATACTTTGAAAATAGAATCTAATGAGCTTCGGGTTTGCCATGTGATCTTAGAAAAGACAATAAATCTGTCTCAATATCTCTAACATATAAAGTTGGGAATTTAGCCTTCAATATTATTCCAAAGATGAAGTTCATCAATTTGTTTTAATGAATAGCCTTGTTATTTGAATATATACTTTTGTTTAATAATAATGAAAAAAATAAAAAGCTTAGAGAGTCAGATTGTAGATTAGCTGCATTTTATGGTTCATTGTGTATGTTGATTTATGACACTCCACAGCTTTAAATCTGTCCAACGATATCAAGAACAGAAAGTCATATGAGGGAGAGGAAGATCAACAGAAGCCTCATCATGTTTGAAAATAAAATTTAACATAAAGGGTTGTAGATTGTTTGAGTCATCCGGTTGAAAATCTTAGGAATTTATAATAGGAAATTGAAAAGTGTTTGTGCTCATTCAGTCATGTCCGACTCCTTGAGATCTCGACTGCAGCCCAGGAGGCTTCTCTCCCCATGGAATTTTCAGGCACGAATACTGTAGTGGGTTGCCATTTCCTCCCTCAGGGGATTGTCCAGACCCAGAGATGGGACCTGATTCTCTTGCCTCTTCTGCGTTGGTAGGTGGTTTCTTTACCACTGAGTCACCTGGGAAGCCCAAATATGTATAGATCAATAATCATTTGAGTTAATCAATTCATTTTATGTTAGCTCAAATTAAGTGGATACATTTTTTTTCTTCAAAAGAAATTGTCTGAGCATTCAGAATATAATATAAAAAATATTTTCTTAAGTGACTTTTTGAAAACTATAGTCATAATTTTTGTAGTTTTTAGCACATAATAAGCAAAGAGATATTTAATCACTTTTAGGAAATTTTTGATTAAAGTATCTGGCTATGAATTAAATATACATATTCTAAGAATCTTTTTTTCTTTCAAATAAGAAAATAAAATGATGGAAAAGATTCTAGGCATAAATACAAAATGAGAAACAAAAATTTTGTAGGTAATGATTGTCAGCAGTATAACATATCAAAAGAAGCAAGGCAAGAGAGTCCAGAGGAAAGTTAAACCCAAGAGTTTGCTTGTTTTAAGAATTTTAATGTTTCAGATTAAAAACATGAGATTCAATGGCCATTAAGAAATGAATAGAAGGAAATGAGAGGATTAAGATCCGGGAGAAAGAGTAACCTACTTAGCAGTCCTTAACCTCAAGGGAAAATGGGGAACTAATTCTAAGCATGTGGGGATTATCCTGTGATGGAAGGAAGGACCTTTTTTCTTTGAAAGAGTTGAGGAGCAAGCTAAGAAACAGAGGTTCATCTCTTTGCAAGTGTAATTTAAAAAGTTGAGATATTTTGCTGATTTATATTTTCCTCTGAGTAAAACTGGCATTTGCCTGTGGTGAATGAGGGTTGGGCTGGTGGAAATTTTTAATATCTCCAGAGATCTTGGAAAGACTAGAAACAGATATAAGTTAACGATGCAGTCTTGTGACATCTAATGAGTCAGAAATAATTGTATACAGTACCTGAATATGTAGTTTTACACTGGAAGTTTACTAAATTCTAGGAATAGAAATGGAAAAAAAAAAAAACTATTGGTTGAGTCAGACATTGAATTTTTGAGAGCAGCAGTGAAAGGGTTGAAGCAAGGGAGTTATTAGAAGACTGATTGGTTTGACCAACATTTATTCTGTTGATTTGATATTACTTTATCAGTGTGGAGCCCAGGAGGCATTCTAGTCTCTTAAATTATTCAATTTGTTTTCTAATGGTTACTTACCAACCCATTTCCATTACTTATACATTCACTTTAAAATCGTTAGCTTTAATTCCCTTGTGTGGTTTCCCTTCCTTGAAATCTGTATTGCAGATGTTAGTAGTTTTTGGACAACCATAGAGAGAGGAGGAACTTTCCCAAGTGGCACCATGGTAAAGAATACACCTGCCAAGCAGGAGACTTGGGTTCAATCCCTGGGTTGGGCAGATCCCCTGGTAAAGGAAATGGCAACCCACTCCAGTATTCTTGCCTAGGAAACTCCATGGACAGAGGAGCCTGGTAGGTTATAGTCCATGGGGTTTGCAAAAGAGTCAGACACGGTTTAGTGGCTAAATAGCAACAATGAAAACAGCAAGAGTAAAGACACTATCAATCCATGGTCTTTGCCCATTAAAAGCGTCACAGCAATTTTCCATTTCCCTCCAAGTCACAATTCTCTCTCAATCTTTATGGTATCATTTACACTATTACTGGTAATTCATTAAGCTCATCCAAAATTTACTATGCAATACAAATCTAGTATGGAAGACACTTACTTAAAAAGGTCACATTTATCAACATATTGTAAGTTCTCTGGCCAGATAAGGGTAATATAACACAGGGACACGTAGCAGACGCAACTCACTCAGAAATGTTGAGTCAGGGAGACTATATATTTTCTACACTGAGACTCCTGTAATTAGAATGATATATGTATATTGTCAGCCTGCTTATTTAACTTATATACAGAGTACATCATGAGAAATGCTGGACTGGAAGTAGCACAAGCTGGAATCAAGATTTCCAGGAGAAATATCAATAACCTCAGCTATGCAGACGACACCACCCTTATGGCAGAAAGTGAAGAGGAACTAAAAGCCTCTTGATGAAAGTGAAAGAGGAGATTGAAAAAGTTGGCTTCAAGCTCAACATTCAGAAAACGAAGATCATGGCATCTGGTCCCATCACTTCATGGGAAATAGATGGGGAAACAGTGGAAACAGTGTCAGACTTTATTTTTGGGGGCTCCAAAATCACTGCAGATGGTGACTGCAGCCATGAAATTAAAAGACGTGTATTCCTTGGAAGAAAAGTTATGAGCAACCTAGATAGCATATTCAAAAGCAGAGACATTACTTTGCCAGCAAAGGTCCATCTAGTCAAGGCTATGGTTTGTCCATTGGTCATGTATGGATGCGAGAATTGGACTGTGAAGAAAGCTGAGTGCTGAAGAACTTATGCTTTGGAACTGTGGTGTTGGAGAAGACTCTTGAGAGTCCCTTGGACTGCAAGGAGATCCAACCAGTCCATTCTAAAGGAAATCAGCCCTGAGATTTCTTTGGAAGGAATGATGCTGAAGCTTAAATTCCAGTACTTTGGCCACCTCATGCGAAGAGTTGACTCATTGGAAAAGACTCTGATGCTGGGAGGGATTGGGGGTAGGAGGAGAAGGGGATGACAGAGGATGAGATGGATGGATGGCATCACGGACTCGATGGACATGAGTCTGAGTGAACTCCGGGAGTTGGTGATGGAGAGGGAGGCCTGGCGTGCTGCGATTCATGGGGTCGCAAAGAGTCGGACACGACTGAGTGACTGAAATGAACTGAACTGATCTTGCTAAGCAGTGGGAATGTCAGATGATTCTAGACAAAGTAGATGGTTCCAACATCAGAGCTACCATGATGCACCAAAAAAAATTTGTAGTTGCAGAAGCACATCATGAGATGTCAGGGCAGACTTTGGAGAAGCATCTCTGTGAAGATGTTCTTTGATATACAAAAAGCAGTTAGTTTAGTGAAGTAAAAGTTCCTAGAAAGAAAGAAAAACATGATCAAAATCATGGGAAAATTAAATGTCTCTCCTTGAATATCCATGTGGTCTACTCTGGCATGTTACAGCCTGAAATCTCATTGCAGATGTTATTATATCTGTGAACTATATTTTTAAAACTGAATAGCCAAGGTTTATTAGAAAAAATAAAAAGAAGAAATTGAAATCATGTGTCATCTCATCAATGAGTTGTCTACACTCAACAGTTCAATAAATTTCCTTCCATTAATTTTCTAGGCATATGAGAAGATATCATTTTATACAGTCAAGATTACTTCTCCAGAGGTATCCATTAGCCCCTAGGAACTCCAGTCTTTCAGTTTTACCAAAGATGGTGAATCCTAAAAAGTCACAGGAAATTTTTTTCATCTACATATATGTAAATTTTATGTAATGATAGACTTAAGAAAGCCAATTTCAGATTGAGGCTTATTTCAGCACATTTTTACCTAGAAGATATCTCCAATGTAATTTCCTCAGAGGTCTTCTCTTGCAAATGAATATCCTAAGTTGTGGCTCCAATATGTTTTCATCAAAGGGCACTTAGGGCTGCTTTGAAAATTGCTATGATAATTGTCAAAATATTTGACCACTTACAATCTCTTGATGAAATTGTACTAATCACAGTTTCCCTGCCTCTGCTCTGTCACTCCCCCTCTCTCTTCTACTCTGTCATTCTTGCAATTAGACCCTACTCCATCTTCTTTCAGCCTGGACAAAAGTGAAAATGAAATATCACAGGCCACATAGCATCTATCCTTTTGTCTATTAAATACAATTTAAAAGTGTAAAGTATATAAGAGAATATGTGTTCTCCACTGACAGCCATAGGTTGCGTGAAAGTGTGCCTTCTCCTTTCATCATCCCTAGTGAATTTTGGTTTAAGGCACAAAAGAAACACAAACAAAATTTGCTTTGGAAAAGAAAGATTTTGGTGTAAATCAGGCCTTCACACATACCCTGTGATATTTAGCGATTTGTCTGACTTCATATACCCTCTGCTTCCACATCAGTAATTTGGAGTTAATAATTCACATTAGAAAATTGTTTTGAATACAAAAAGCTGCTGTTATAGTTGAAGTGTATGCTACAGCCTAAGAACTCAAAAATAGTACTTCCTTCCAATTTTTGATCTTAAAAACCTGTTTCTGAATCCACAAGATTCAATTATGATGTCTCATACATAGTTGATACACATTGAAAGCTTGTTGTACTAAACTCAGCTAAAATATTTTCATGTAGATCCATTTTATGGTTTATTAATTCTATATAAGATATTTATTAACCTGTAAACTTTTACCTTTGTCAACATCCTAATAGTACCTTTCCCATAATGTTAAAAAAATGCATTTTATAATCTCCTAGCCTAAATGCCTACTTATTATTTAAAAGTTAGCTCAAGGTCAGCTCACAATACACATTTCCAGCACCCTCAGTCTTTCTAAGAACCTTGACTCCCATCTTGTCATAATACACTATTTCTCTTTCATACTCTACCAAATTATAAAATAACATTTTAACCTCGCTGGCTGAATCTACCACTAAGCAGCTCTCCTCAAGAGAAATGTATTGCTATAACTGCAGTGTATGGCACAGAGAAGGCTGTTAATTGTGATTCCTAGCAGCTGAAAGACTACAGATAAAATAATTAGAGTTATGAAGAAAAAGAAAAATAATTTTGAGAGATAAAAAAGATAACCACGTGAGTGCATTTAGTAACTTTAATTATTTGATAAATAAAGATACCAGCTATGCTATTTTAACAGGCAAGATTAACAATTTGAAGCTGTTTTACTTAAAACAAATATCTTTAAAATATTCCACAATTTAATATGAGTTTACTACTTTGGTGATTTAATATGATATATACCATTTTTTTCTAAATGAAAAATGATTTTATGTAGATGTCCTAGTGATTTATTTGTGATTATTTCACCAAATGAGAAAAAGTTAACATCCTTAACAGTCTAATCAAAGGAGTTTTGACAGATTGTATTATGACTTCCTTTCCTTCCAGGCTGGGATGAGAAAGTAGTATTCTGTGTTAGATTAAATCTTGTTCAAGCTTTGTTTTAAAATATACAATAGATAAAAAAAAAAAAATATTTTCCTACAGGACAACATGACTTGGCTAAAAGCTTTTGTTTCCTCATAGCAACCAAACTCTGCCTGCATAAATTGAGGCAAGAATAATAAACTTTTGGTGTCATGATTAGGACATTGAAGGAAAAAAATCCATATGTTTGATATAAAATGGTTTCAGATGTATCAGTGTTAGTGAGTACAGTTCAGTTCAGTTCATTAGCTCAGTCATGTCTGACTCTTTGCAACCCCATGGACTTCAGTACATCAGGCCTCCCTGTCCATCACCAACTCCCAGAACTTACTCAAACTCATGTCCATCAAGTCGGTGATGCCATCCAACCATTTCATCCTGTCGTCCCCTTCTCCTCCCGCCTTCAATCTTTCCCAGCATCAGGGTCTTTTCAGATGAGTAAGTTCTTCGCATCAGGTAGCCAAAGTATTGGAGTTTCAGTTTCAACATCAGTCCTTCCAATGAATATTCAGGACTGATTTCCTTTAGGATGGACTGGTTGGATCTCATTGCAGTCCAGGAGATTCTCAAGAGCCTTCGCCAACATCACAGTTTAAAAGCATCAATTTTTTGGCACTCAATTTTCTTTATCGTCCAACTCTCACATCCATATAATCACTGGAAAAGCCATACCTTTGACTAGATGGACCAGTTTTAGTGAAGAGGGATCCTAAAGGGAAGAGGGGGAAGAAGGAAGATGTTTGAGACCAGTGTTCTTACTCTGGAGGTCCAACAGAAAAATTTAGCGTTTTTAAATGGTCAGTATATCATCACTAGTGACACCGGTGATTTAATTGTTCTGGAACTGGGAAAGACATCCATATTTTCTTAGAGCTTACCAAGCAATTTCAAGAGGCAGCTCAACTTGAGAGCCACTGAGTTAGGGGAAACAAGGTAGGACTCTCAGCCAGAGACTGGTGTAGTCCACTTTTTTTTTTTTTTTTTTTTTAAGCTGTTTTGATTGACTCTTACCTGTCTCCCTCAGAGTAAGAACCAGTCAAAAGACCAAGGATTGGATATTAGGGGAATGGTGGTACGATGGGATACATGCATGTGCTGTTGTCTTTAATAGTTTATTTCTATTTACTGTAATTTACCTAATTCCTTCATGGCAACTTTCCAGAATAAACTACATTTAGCCACAATTTTATGGCTGCAGGTTAATCTCAAGATCTAGAGTCTTTATCTTTTATTAATTAACTTTTATTGGTGTTTAGTTACTTAACAATGTTGTATTAGTTTCTACTGTACAGCAAAGTGACTCAGTTACACACACACACACACACACACACACACACACACATATATATATATATATAGCCCCTCTCTTGTGTATTTCCTTCCCATTTAGGTTGCCACAGAACATTGAGTAGTTCCCTGTGCTATACAGTAAGTCCTAATTAGTTATCTATTTTATACAAATGTCAATTCCATGTGTATTGCTTTATTCCTGTCTAAAAGCACAGATTTGGTGAGTTCCCTCTGCCTCTCTCTCTCTTTCCCTCTTTTTTGATGCCATATACAAGTGGATTATATTGATAAAATAAAGTTTAAATGAATGAATTTGTATGTTTGTATTTATGAAACAAATTATTTAATGACCACTCAGTGTTATAACTATGAGAATATGTAATTGCAATTATTTGATTGAAATTAAAAGTTTTTTGCATTATTAAGCATAAAGTAACAAAAATAGATGACTTATCAATGTGAAGAGCAGTATGGTGCTGCAGTTGCCTGTGTGCTCAGTCATGCAGCTATGTCCAACTCTTCATGACCCCACGGACTGTAGCTCACCAGGCTCCTCTCTCCATGGGATTTTTCAGGCAAGAATACTGGAATGAACTGCTCTTTCCTTCTCCAAGGGTACTTCCCACCCCAGGGATCAAGCTGTCATCTCCTGCAAAGACTCTTTACCACTGAGCCACCTGGAAAGCCAATGGTACATCAGTTTGTTAGTCTATTAATTTCTAAATAAAAGACTGCAAACAATATAAGTTATATTCACACATATTTTAAAGTTCTGTGTTTAAAGTTTTTCAGATAAAACTGGCCATATGCAAATTGTACTTTTAAACATTTCACATGCAAACAAATCATTAGATTAATTTCCTTTCCTAAATTAATGGATTATCAGTCTGACACTTGCAGAAACAAATAATTATAGCCTAAAAGAACCTGACTTGTCAGGCCTTCATATATGTTATCAACATTTGTTAATTCCCAGCAGACTGTTCCATACCTACTGTTATTATAACAATAAATCACACTACAATCTCTTCTAGCTCAACAAGATTGTCAGCTCCTAATTACCATTCAAACAACTTAGGAGGAGAGTGATTAAAGAAAAGTGAGAAAAAAAAATCACTGAAGAATTTGAGGATGTAGAGATATTTATAGTGGAAGGCTGAGGGGATGATATGAAACCCAGGGTTTCACCAGAAGAAAGTAAATGTAAAGAAATAGATTATTGGATCTGAAGTATATATAAGTAATGTCATGAATATTAGAAAGATTTAGGACATAGGATTAAGCAATCTTTCTACGTAACTGGATTTGGGGACTGGAGGGAGATATGTTTATTTTTTTTTTCAAGTTTCTATTTGGTAAAATCATGTGAATAATAGTGTGCCTGCACCTACTGTAATATATATTCCATTTTAAAAATTATTAGGTAGAACATGAATTGTCATTAGCCCATATAATACCTCATGAATAAAAAACTAAGACCTAGATAAGGTGAGTCATAAACACAACTATGTTCACCTTCAACAAGCTAACAATTATGACAAAATAACTGAAATAGAAACGGGAAATAGGCAGCTTAGTACAGAAATATTTTTCATACAATTTCATTTAGGGCCACCATACTTTTATTGTAATATACTACAGGGTTAATTGACACAACAGTTAAGATGATTTTTTATAAATTTATTTGATGTATGAAGTCAAGAGAATGAAAAGTAAGGTTTGATATAACTGAACACTAGGGATTTTCCCCCAAATTCAGAGACTTTTGGTGAAGATTCTAAGGAATTGAGTAAATTAAGAGTATTGAAAAAAATGATGAAAACTTTTCAATCACAAAGTTTCAGTTGGATTAAAAAAAAAAAGTACACTTGAGATTTTCTTGGCTCAATCTTTGATAAGCAGTTGGTGTTTCTGTGAAAACCTATTTATAACAGAGCGATATATTTGAGAAAATGGGAACAAGATGTTTTTATTAGATCTATTCTCCTTCCTTAACATCCCTGGAATAAAAAATGTTATTGGTTATCTAGGTAAAAAAGAGGTATTTCATATTGTAACTATGTCTAGTCATTTCACTTATACATGTACATGAAATAAATATGTATACAGAAAAATTATTAACCCATGCTAAAAAAATTTAATCATGTTTATTTCCTGACATGCTGGTAAAGCAAAGACTGTTTCACACAGGTAGTTGGTAGTATTTTTTGTTTACTTGTTGTTGTTGTTGTTTAGTTGCTAAGTCATGTCCAACTCTTTGTGACCCCATGCACTGTAGCCCACCAGGCTCCTCTGTCCATGGGATTCTCCAGGCAAGAATACTGGAGCCGGTTATGATTCCCTTCTCCAGAGGATCTTCCAGAGCCACAGATCAAACCCAGGTCTCCTGCATTGCAGACAGATTCTTTATCATCTGAGCAACCAGGGAAGACCTTTTCTTTCCTTACTTTTGTTTATGTGCTTATATTTTTTATTCAGGTAATTTTATGTACAGTGAAAGGAACAGACTGTGTGTGTAAAATTTGACATTTAAAAAATTTCAAGAAGTCTACAACCACAAATACAATCAAGATATGAACATGTTCTACACCTTGGAAAGTTTTCTCCTACTCCCTTCATTTTATTGTACTCCAGCGGCAAACACTGTGATTATTTCCAGCAGATCTTGCTTCCATACCTACTTCACCTAAATAGAATTATGCATATATTCTTGATATGTCAGTCTATTTACCCTCAACATAATGATTTGAAGAAAAATCTCACTGTGGTGTGAAGCAGTAGATTTATTTTATTGCATAATATACAACAATGTGCTTACACCCTCATCAGTTGAATTTTTTTTTAATTTCTAGTTAAGATTTCAAAGAAAGATTTTATTATTATGAATAGGTGTTGAATTTTCAAGTGATTTTACTATAGCTACTGAAATAAATATCTTTCTGTCTAATAAGTGAAATTTTATTCAGTTAATTTTAAATACTAAATAAATTCTTCATTCCAGATATAAATCATACTTGATCATGTGGTATTACACTTTTAATACAGCACTGAATTATCTTAAATATATATTAAAAAATTCTTCATAAATTATCCCAGAAATTAGAAGAGGATGGAGTTCTTGCTACATTTGACAGGGAGAACATTATCCTGATACTAAAATCAAGTAAAGTCCTTAAAACAAAACTATAGATTAATTCATTCATGAACATATACATAAATGTGGTTGATTTTATTTTATAGCCTTTCAAATCCAACAACATGTAAGATGCATAATATATCATTACCATGTTGGTGTTTTCCCAGGAATGTAGGCTGGTTTACCATATGAGGAAAAAAGTAAAAACTAAACTATTTAACTTTATATGATAGATTGAATAATTTTGGATCCAAATGTCAGCATTTGAATTCCTGGAACGTTTGAAGATGTTCACTTACATAGTCAAAGGGATTCTGCAGATGGTATTAAGCATCATGAGATAGGAAAATTGTTGTGAACTATCCAAGTGGCCCCTAAATTTTATTACAGGTGTCTCTATAAGAGAGAGAGAGAGAGCTTTAACCCCAGAATAAGAGTGCCAGAGTCATACAGTACAAGAAAGGCTAAGCAGTAGCTAAAACTCTGTAGTACTATTATGGCAATAGACAAACCAAAGAAACAGGGTAAAAATTTTAGAGGGAATGTCCATTTAAAAATTTATGATATTAAAATAAACTGAAGTTTAGAAATAAAAGATATTATAATATATAATATAATGATGCTGAAGAAGAAGTACTGAAGAAAAATAAGTTAACCTCTATTTAACCCCAAAATAAATTACATAAGAGCAAAAAAAAGAAAAAGAAAAACTCACCTTTTCTAGGCTTTGAAGATGGAGAAAGGGGCCATGAACCAAAAGACTGAAGGTAGTCTTTAGAAGGAGGAAGTCTTTAAAAACCAAAGAAACAAAATCCCCCTAAAGCCTCTAGCAGGAAAAAAGTCTTGCCAACACTCTGATTTTAGGCAAATGAGATCCATTTTAGATCTCTAGGACCACAAGAAAATTCATGTGCATTGGTTTAACCCAAAATCATTTTTTAACACTATTTTGGGTTATATTACAGCAATAATAGGAAATAAACCACATTAACAGACTAAATTCAGGAAAGAGCAAAGAAATAAAGTATGGTTAATAGAAAATACAAATAAGATGGTTAATCTTATATAATAGTATGTCATGTCATGTGAAATTTGCTCAGTCATGTCTGACTGTTTGCAACCCCATGGACTACACAGTCCATGGCATCCTCCAGGCCAAAATATTAGAATCCTGGAGTGGTTAGCCATTCCCTTCTCCAAATGGTGATCAAGATAAAGGAATAAGTGTAGAACACTCTGATCACAAATGTTGATCAATTTTGGTAAGATAAAAACTAGATCCTCTTAAATGATGTATGGTACAGGATGGAATAAAATTCAAATAATTCCTGAAATTAACCATAAGATAAAAAGTGAAAGTGTTAGTCACTCAATCTTAGTGGACTCTGCGACCTTAGGGACTGTAGCCTGCAAGGCTTCTCTGCCCATGGGATTCTCCAGGCAAGAATACTGGAGTGGGTTGTCATTTCTTCTCCAGGGATCTTCCCAACCCACAAATTGAATCTAGGTCTCTTACATTGCAGGGGAATTCTTTAGGAAGCCCAATAGGGAAGTCCACCAGAGAAGACCAATAATATGCTATCGTGCACCCAAAATTCTATTATTCTGTTAAGAGGATAGCTCTTATGTTATGTGGTCTTAATAAACAAAACAAAGTGATACAAGAAAACTTTTAAAGGTGACGAATATCTTTAGTATCATGATATGGGTGTGTGCATATGTCCCTGTGTACTAAGTCACTTCAATCATGTCTGACTCTGTGCAAACTTATGTGCTATAGGCTGTCAGGCTCCTCCATCCATTAGATTTCTCCAGGCAAGGGTACTGGAGTGGGTTGCCATGCTCTCCTCCAGGGATTCTTCCTGACCCAGGAAATCAAACCAGCAACTCATGTTTCCTACATTGGCAGGCGGGTTCTGTACCAATAGCACCACCTGGAAAGATTGTGCATATGTCCAAACTCATCAAACTGTATATATTGACTGTATGCAGTGTTTTGATTATCAGTTATGCTTTAATGAAGCTGTAAAATAGTTTAAAGAAACACCACTTCTCCACTTTCAGTAACTGAGAGAGTGTTTATTATTGCGCTAATAGTAATGTTAGGTAGCATCTAGCTCCTGTATCAGAGGAGAGAGTGTTTCCAACAATTTGGTCCCACTTAAAAATTGCTGTAATTTCTGAGTCTTGAAAGTACAGACATCTGACTTGCAAAACTGGCGACATTGGCCTCAAGAAATTCTGGGATCTTTCAATATCCTTCTAATAAATTTTATTATCTTGCTTCAGGTACCTAAAGTCAGTTTTTAGTTCTTGTAACCACAGATTCTGTCAGATGTGAAATGCAATCATTGGTCATAGTTATAAATTACACATCTCATATATCATCCTTTATTGTAGATAATAATCTTTCTCTAGCGGAATTCATTGAGAAGTAAGTTCCAGTCCAATGATGCTTCTAGAAGAGCAGCTTCCCAGAATCATATTTTGATATATATAGAAAGATATTAATTTTGCTTATCACTTCAAGGTTTTTATTTTTAAGGACTGTGGAGGCTTTGAAAGGGAGCTGGGAGGTAAAGCAGTATTAAGAAAGATCAAAAGTTTTCTTTGTTACATCAAAGTTTATTTATCATGGGGTCACTAATAAAGCAGAAGATGACTGTTTCATGAATTTCTTCAATTACTCTTAGAATTTCAGTATATATCAGTACTAAAACAAAAACTCTATGTTTGTTCTTTTTTGACTTAGGAACGTCATTACCCCAGGTCTTGCTTAAAATATGTTCATATGTAGCTGTTCTCATTTTCCATTTTATGACTTTTTCAGACCTACATGCATGTGTGCCTGCTCAGCTACACAATCATGGCGAACTCTTTGTGACCTCATGGACTGCAGCCCATCAGGCTTCTCTGTCCATGAAACTCTCCAGGCAAGAATACTGGAGTAGATTGCCATTTCCTACTTGAGGAGATCTTCCTGACCTTCAGGTTATGTTTATTCTTACTTGAAAAGGAAATTTGATTGTTGACGCCCATATGGTACTACTCCCTGAATTGGGTTTTGCTACTGCTGCCATAAAGGCTCTTCAACTAACAACACACGAGAAAGAAGTTCCATCTTCATGGCTACCCAAAGCTTCTAGGTAACATGATGTTAGCCAAGAGACAGGAATTAGGTTGTGTAAACAAATGTATATAAAATCTTACATCATAAGCAAAACACTGGTAACCACAGCCAAGAGATAATTACAATAAGAGTCAGTAAAAGCATTAAGCTTTAGCAAGCAAATCTATTTTTCAACTCTGGCTCTGCTGATAACAAAATAATAATAATCCACAATTACAATTTTTAAAAAATATGCTCATTTTCAGGATAATTGAAATATTTTCCTTAATTTTAAAACTATCTTGTCAGTTTTCTTATTAGAATTGTTGTTACCTTTTAAGTATATTTTCTGTTATTAAATAAACTCACATGACAATGATTAAACAGTATTTGCAGTAACCAAATAATTTTTTCCATGATATGCTTCCAAAGATGCTTGAAAAAAGCTTAATATTGCCAGGAGAGTCACTAGTCCTATAAAAAAGAAATCTAACATTACTTGCATATGAACATGTCCAATCCATTATATTTTGTGTATATAAGGGGGGAAGAAACACAAGATTCCACATGTTAGAGAGGGATCAGAGTGGAATGATAAGAAAGTAAACTGGCATTTGTATTCATATTTTTAGCATATGCCAAGCATGGGATTGAAACAGTGTCAGATTTCAATTTATTGGGTTCCAAAATCACTGTAGATGGTGACTGCAACCACAAATTTAAAAGATGCTAACTCCTTGGAAGAAAGTTATGACAAATCTAGACAATGTATTCAAAAGCAGAGACATCACTTTGCCGACTGAAGTCTGCAAAGTCAAAGCTATGGTTTTTCCAGCAGCCATGTATGAATGTGAGAGTTGGACAATAAAGAAGGCTGAGTGCTGAAGAATTGATGCTTTCAGACTGTGGTGCTGGAGAAGACTCTTGAGAGTCCCTTGGGCTTCAGGGATATCAAACCAGTAATTCCACAGGAAATCAACCCTGAATATTCATTGGAAGGACTGGTGCTGAAACTGAGGCTGCATTACTTTGGCCACCTGATGGTTAGAACTGACTCATTGGAAAAGACCTTGATCCTGGGAAAGATTGAAGGCAAGATAAGGGGATGACACAGGATGAAATGATTGTATGACATCACTGACTCAATGGACATGAGTTTGATTAAGCTCTGGGAGATAGTGAAGGACAGGGAAGCCTGGTGTGCTGCAGTTCATAGGGTCATAACTGAACAACAACAAGCATCACCCCAATACTTACAGAAATTATCTTTTAAGGGGCAGGGAAAATTACTGGAATTTACCATCAGGAGCTACTATCTAACACAGCCCTTAGAAAGAAACAGACAAGAAGAATGTGAGCAGGAATTAGTGAAGATCTGTGTTGCTCCATGCCCAGCTTCTCCAGTTTAGATGCTATCACTGCTGTCAATGAATGATTTTTCTGAGCTATTACAAGCAAATGTCCTATACAATTTGAAAATAAATAACCAGGTCAGATGATTCATCACTCAAGAGTAGTTTTAGAAATAAGAATTTTGGAGTTAAGAAATTTCCAAGTGTATTCATGTACAGTACAAATATTTTTAGTGTTTTTCCCCCAGAAACATAGTGCCATAAAAGAGGAAAAAACTTAAAAAAAAGAAGCATGAGATGTTTAGCTCTCATGATGTAAAGCCTCATTTAGCTTTATTTTTTTTTTAGTAAATATCCCAATGCCAATGTTAGTCCAACTCATTCTTCATGTGGTTTCCCTCAGTTACATTGCACTTTAATTCATTATACTCTTTATTCCTCATCCAGGGACATTATGTTATGGTTGTGCTAGAGCTCACATTTCAGATTTCTCTTAACTGAGTCAAAAATGTGGCTTGTTGGGCTTAATGACATCTGGGATTTGAATTTCAAGAAGTACAACCACATTGTTGCCAGGGGATGTAGAACTATGGGTACATTTGCATATTTTACTTTAATATTTTATTACTTTTTGAAGAAAATGCTAGAAGCATAAAATCTGGAGAACATGTACTATTTGTCCAACATAAATTTTGTTGTTGTGTGAATTGTAACAGAGATAAAAAATGCTTTATGGAGCTACATAGGATAAGTAAATTCAAAAGAAGATAGCAAATTCATCTCCAATCATCTTTTTTGCTGGTGAAATACTTCCTCTCAAAATCAACGACGAATATCAAAGCCATTTTCTGAGTGGTATATTTAGCGAATTTCTTAATCAAGGAGATATGTGGATATAATGAATATTTCCTACTTACTCTTTATTGACCAAATATCTTTATGCTTTCTATGATTCTACAATTGTTTAAAATGAAGTCTAGGATGAAACCAATCCCTGGTATATGTTCTGTAAAAAAAGAAAAAGTTCTTTAATCATTATATTCAAGAACACATGTATTTGATGGGATAAAACCATTTTCCATGTGTCTCTGGCACTTCTGTAGGACTAGACATTCACATTCCTAAAAGCTTGAGATGGGGTATCCATGTGGGGCAGTGAATAGATTTATTTGTATATGGAGATATTTCAGGACAAGTATTCCTCCTTCTTGTAGCGGAGGTTTGTTTACATTCCAGGGGGAAATAATATAAAATATTCCTCATGAGCAAAGTGTAAGCAGGTTTGTCAACAGTATCTGATAAAATCAGGGGTCCCTAAGCTGAATATTCTTCCATTGTGATACAGATCACTCTGTACTAATCATGCACCCAGGCACACTCTGCATGTTCCTGCCAGGCTTGGAGAACAAAGGAATCTAATGTGAACATGTGCTGTAATTTTCATGAATATACAGAAGAACTATACAAAAAAGATCCTCATGACCCAGATAACCATGATGGTGTGATCACTCACCTAGAGCAAGACATCCTGGAAAGTGAAGTCAAGCGGGCTTTAGGAAGTATCACTCTGAACAAAGCTAGTGAAGGTGATGGAATTCCACTTCAGCTCTTTCAAATCCTAAAAGATGATGCTGTGAAAATGCTGCACTCAATATTCCAGCAAATTTGGAAAATGCAGCAGTGGCCAGAGGACTGAAAAAGGTCAGTTTTCATTCCAATCCCAAAGAAAGACAATGCCAAAGAATGTTCAAACTACTGCACCATTGCACTCATTAAACAAGCTAGCAAATAATGCTCAAAATTATCCAAGCCAAGCTACAGAAGTATACGAATTATGAACTACCAGATGTTCAAGCTGGGTTTAGAAAAGGCAGAGGAACCAGACATCAAGTTGCCAACATCTGTTTGATCATAGAAAAAGCAGGAAACTTCCAGAAAACATCTACTTCTGCTTTATTGACTACGCCAAAGTCTTTGAATGTGTAGATCACAACAAACTGTGGAAAATTCTTTAAGAGATGGGAATACCAGACCACTTGACCTGCCTCCTGAGAAATCTGTATGCATGTCAAGAAGTAACAGTTAAAAGTGGACATGGAACAACAGACTGGTTTGAAATTGGGAAAGGAGTACATCTAGGCTGTATATTGTCACCCTGCTTATTTAACTTTTATTCAGAGTACATCACGTGAAATGCCAAGCTGGATAAAGCACAAGCTGGAATCAAGATTGCTGAGGGAATTATCATTAGCCTCAGATATACAGATGACACTATCCTTATGGCAGAAAGTGAAGAAGAACTAAAGAGCTTCTTGACGAAAGCAAAAGAAGAGAATGAAAGTGCTGGCTTAAAACTCAACATTGAAAAACAAAGATCATGACATCAGGTCCCATCATTTCATGGCAAATAAATGGAGAAGCAATGGAAAGAGAGACAGCCTTTATTTTCTTGGGCTCCACAATCACTGCAGGTGGTGACTGCAGCCATGAAATTAAAAGATGTTTGCTTCTTGGAAGAACAGTTATGAGCTACCTAGACAGCACACTAAAAAGCAGAGATGTTACTTTGCTGATCAAGGTCTATCTAGTCAAAGCTATGGTTTTTCCAGTAGTCATGTATGGTTGTGAGAGTCAGACCATAAAGAAAGCTGACCATCCAGGATGTGATGCTTTTGAACTGTGTGTTGGAGAAGACTCTTGAGAGTTCCTTAGACTTCAAGGTGATCAAACCAGTCAATCCTAAAGGAAATCAGTCCTGAATATTCACTGGAAGTGCTGATGCTGAAGCTGAAGCTCCAATACTTTGGTCACCTTATGCAAAGAATTGGCTCCTTGGAAAAAACTGTGATGCTGGTAAAAATTGAAGGAGGAAGGAGAAGGGAATGACAGAGGATGAGATGGTTGGATGGCATCACCGACTTGATGGACATAAATTTGAGTAAGCTCCGGGAATTGGTGATGGACAAGGAAGTCTGCTGGAGAAGGCAATGGCACCCCACTCCGGTACTCTTGCCTGGAAAATTTCATGGACAGAGGAGCCTGGTTGGCTGAAGTCCAAGGGGTTGTGAAGACTCGGCCGTGACTGAGTGACTTTCCTTTCACTTTTCACTTTCATGCATTGGAGAAGGAAATGGCAACACACTCCAGTGTTCTTGCCTGGAGAATCCCAGGGACAGGGGAATCTGGTGGGCTTCCCTCTATGGGGTCGCTCAGAGTTGGACATGATTGAAGTGACTTAGCAGCAGCAGCAAGGAAGTCTGCAGTCCATGGGGGTCACAAAGAGTCAGACACGACGGAGCAACTGAATTGAACTGAACTGAACTGAAAGTGACATAAAGTTCATGTTCTCTTCTGTGCCATGAGCAATATTGTCTCTAATTCTATTTGAGCTCGTTATCTTCTTACCACTAATTATGTGTATTAATATTATGTCTATACACACAGAAATATACATGCATATGTATATCTTACACATTTCAGAATTATTGGGTTAGTCAAAGAGTCCATTCAGGCTTTTCTGTAACATCTTATGGAAAAAAACAGAAATAACTTTTTGGCTAATCAATATAATGTCCTATAAAGGTTATCTAAGATACCCAAATCAACAATTTAAAGCAATATTTTAAATAAGCCTCATTTAAATTATCAGACTATAATTGAACAAAAGAATAATGATTCACTGAAAGTATAAAAACCCCAAATCCCATATGTTTGCAATTATAAAAAGCAAGAACAATATAAAACCAACAAAACCTTTAAAAAGTTATGAATTAGAGAAAGAAAGGATTAGCAATGGACCTTTTCCTTTTTCTTAGAGAATTATCATGGAAGAAAAGTGGTTCAGTAAAATGCCTTTAAAAGCATGCCATTGACAGACCTCACAATAATATTTAAAAGTGAAAGAATTCTTACCTATATAATATTTTACTTGAATATACCTACTTTCTCTAGAATTCTTATAGCAAGCAAACCTGGGATCTATTGGTTTATGTGTTGATTCTTTGCAAAATATTATTAAAGTGTGTTAGTCAGTCATGTCCGACTCTTTGTGACCTGATGGACTGTAGCCTGCCCAGCTCCTCTGCCCATGGGATTCTCCAGGCAAAAATACTGGAGCAGGTTGCCATTTTCTTCTCCAGGGGATCTTCCTGACCCAAGGATCGAACCCAGATCTTCTTCATTGCTGGTGGATTCTTTACCATCTAAGCCACTAGAGAAGCCCAAAATATTATGAAATAATCAAATCATCAGATTGCAAAATGGGAGAGGTTTGTTAAAAAATATTTTCCTTCTGTGTAAAATACTATTTGTCAACCTGTTATGTAAATACTGTCCCATGTTGGATACTAATATGGCTGGTAGAAATTGGGTGCTGCGTTGGCTGTTCTGACTTATATTCTATTTTTTGTTTTAATTTACAAATGCTTGTGTTCTCAAAATGATTAGTAACACATGATATTGGGCAAAATTTCTGTTTATTTTGAATCCAATTTATCTCAAATCAAAAAATGTTACCTGTAGTTGCAGAATACCTTAAACTAATAATGTTGAGAAAATCATATATAACAAATCAGAAGAGACTACTTGTTAGGTGCAAGAGTACTTTAGCCACAGTGCTTAAGTTTCAGTTAAGTCCTTTCACTCTGAGACTCTATGACCTGGAGAAATCTTGGGAAGACAAAACACTATAGTATTCAAGGTCCATTTAAAAAACAGAAACCACGATATGCAATTTTTTTTTTAATTGGAGGATAATTGCTTTACAAGGTTGTGTTTGTTTCTGCCATATAAAAATTAAATCAACCATAAGTATTGATATGTGCTCTCGTCTTGAGTCTCCCTTCTACGCATCCCTCTAGGTCATCACAGAGCTCCCGGCTGAGCTCCTTGTGTTTTGCAGCATCTTCCCACTAGCTATCTATTTTACACATGGTAATGCATGTATTTCAATGCTATTTTTTTAATTCATTACACCCTCTCCTTCTGCCGCAAGTGTCCACAAATTAATTCTCTATGTTTGCATCTTTATTCTTGCCCTGCAAATATGTACCATTTTTTAAAGATTCCATATGGACAAATTTATACAGGATATTTGTTTTTCTCTTTCTCAATTATTTCACTAGATCCAGTTACACACTAGACATTTTAAGAGAGAGAATGGAATGTTAAGAATTGTTTATTTGGTTTCGGACAACTGAAAGTTGAAAATGTAACACTGAAATAATGAGGAAAGAGTAACTGCTAGAGATAAGTCATGATATGGTTAGGAGAAAAACCGAGGTGTGACTTGGACTTATTATAACCTAGAAATTTGGAAAAGGGTCCTGTGGATATGGAACCCAGAGCTCTGAGGATGATCAAATTCCAGAACACTGACTACATCAAATACTATAGAGAATGTGGAGCAACAGGAACTGATGGTGTACCTTACTGGTGGAATGCACTAGTGGCCAGAACAGTTGAGCAGTTTCTTATAAAACTAAGCATACTCTTACCAGAAGCGATCCAGAAATTGTGCTCCTTGGTAATTACCCAAACGAGCTGAAAATGTAGGTTTACACAAAAACCTGCACACAGATGTTTATAGCAACTTTATATTTAATTGCCCAGATTTGAAGGCAACCAAGATGTCCTTCAGTAGGTTGAATGAATTTAGTGTAGTATCTCCAGACAATGGAATATTGTTGTTCAGTCTCTGAGCTGTGTCTGACTCTTTGTGACCCCATGGACTGCAGCATGCCAACCGTTCCTATCTTTTGCTATCTCCTGGAGTTTTCTCAAACCCATGTCTATTAAGTCAGTGATGCCATCCAAGCATCTCATATTAATCAACACTAGAAAGAAATGAGCTATGAAATCATAAAAATACATGGAGGAATCTTTGATGCATATTACCAAGTGAAAGAATGCTAACATGAAATGGTCATGTATGATTCCAACTATAAGATATTCTGGATAAAGCAAAACTATGGAAACAAAAAAAAAAGATCACTGGATGCCAGGAGGGGTAGTAAGGGATTGTATAGGTGGAGCACAGAGAATTTGCATTATAGTGAAAATACTTTATATGACAGCATAGTGATGAATACATATCATCATGTATTTACCAGACTCATAGAGGGTACAATATAAAAAGTGAAAGTGAAGTCGCTCAGTTGTGCGACCCGTGGACTGTAGCCCACCAAGCTCCTCCATCCATGGGATTCTCCAGGCAAGGATACTGGAGTGGGTTGCCATTTCCTTCTCCAGGGGATTTTCCTGACTCAGGGATCGAACCCAGGTCTCCCACATTGCAGGCAGACGCTTTAACCTCTGCATCACCAGGGAAGCCCTTAAATACAAGAATATAGTCTCTCAGAAAACCTCCTATAGAGACACAGAACTTCAGATCTAAGTACTAACATAAAAGATTTCAAGGGAGGAAAGGAAGCCAGGTTGAAAGAAGAAGGGGGAAGAGGCGAGAGAGAGGGTACAAAAGGGGTGGCCTTACAGACATCTCCTGCCACCTACAGATACCCAGGCATTATGGGACTTTTCCCTGGGCCTCCAGAGAAGGAAGGACTGGAACTCGGCCCTACAAGAAATCAGACCAGACCAGAACCAGAATTCGAGTTCTCTGTCAAGAGGAGGTGATCAGTCTCCAATCCTCAGCTCAGGCTGAGGGCCCTTCGACCAGATTCCTGCATCCAGGACCAGGGGACTAGAAAAACAGGGAAGGATAGGAAGGATTAAGGAGAGGAAAGAGAGAGCGAAGGGGAGAAAGGTCAATAAACTCTCTTGTTCCTTACTGGTCGGGGCACTCTGGCCAGTTGTCCGCGTCAGGAGGAGACCAGGGACAAAAGGGTCCCAGTTGTGGCCTCTGGGTCTGGTCCATTGGCAGGCAAGCTGGCCTCTGAGTACCCCATGTGGTCAGGATGTCAGTCTCAGCGAAGAAGAGTCCCCGCCAGAGTTGCCATTTGTTGCAGGAAGGTGGACCTCTTCCAGGGCCCGAAATGAATTGTCCGAGGAGACACATGTGCTGACAAAGGAAAAGATTTTATTGGGAAAGGGCACCCAGGTGGAGAGCAGTAGGGTAAAAAGTGAACCACAATGTCAGCTATGGACTTTGGGTGATTGTAAAGTACCAGTGTAGGTTCATTAATTGTAAGAAATATACCGCTCTGAAGGAGGATGTTCATAATGGGGAAAATTATGCATGCTCCTGGGTAAGGAAATGGCAAGCCACTCCAAGTATTATTGCCAGGGAAATCCCATGGACAGAGAATGCTGGTAGGCTACAGTCCATGGGGTCGCAAAGGAATCAGATAGGACTTAGTGACTAAACAACAACAAATGCATATGGAAGGGAATGCGTATATGGGAAATCTCTGTACTTTTTTCTCAATTTTGCCATGAACCTAAAAGGTAATGAGTAATAATTTAAATCTTTCTTAGTTCTCTATATATCATCTTACTCTAAAAATATATCTAAACAGAATAATTTTACTAAATATACATTTATGTGTTTAGTTAGTTTCTTGTTTTCATCTTCTTTAATGTGATGCTGCTGGGTTTTTTTTTTTCTGTTTTACAAATTTATTGTTTTGAAATGATCTTGTGGTTCTTTTATTTAAAAGCTATTTTATACAAAATGCCATCTTTTGATTGATAAAAAAATGAGACTTTTTGATTAATCCTACTCTGCGGAGCATGTTATTAGTTTAAAAATTGCATGTATACTATGCTTTTTCTGCAAAGCTCATAGAAAATTGTTCAAAATAGAACATACTTCATTTTTCTTTCTGATGCAGATATATGTATCACTCAGTTCAGAAGCTCACTCGTGACTGACTCTTTGCCACCCCATGGACTTCAGCAAGCCAGGCTTCCCTGTCCATCACCAACTCCTGAGCTTACTCAAACTCATGTCCATCCAGTCAGTGATGCAATCCAATCATCTCATCCTCTGTCGTCCTTTTCTCCTCCTTCTTTCAATCTTTCCCAGCATCAAGGTCCTTTCAAATGAGTCAGTTCTTCCCATCAGTCTGCCAAAGTATTGGACTTTCAGCTTCAGCATCAGTCCTTGCAATGAATAAATATTCAGGACTGATTTCCTTTAGGATGGACTGAATGGATCTCCTTGCAATCCAACAGACTCTCAAGAGTCTTGTCCAACACCACAATTCAAAAGCATTAGTTCTTCAGAGCTCAGCTTTTTATAGTCCAGCTCTCAAATCCATACATGACTACTGGAAAAAGCATAGCTTTGACTAGATGGACCTTTGCTGACAAAGTAATGTCACTGTTTTTTATTATACTGGCTAGGTTGGTCACAGCTTTTCTTCCAAGGAGCAAGCATCTTTTAATTTTAATTTCAGTGCAGTGATTAAATGATGTCTTTCAGTGCAGTGATTTTGGAGCCCCCCCCCCCCCCCCAAAAAAAAATAAAGTCTCTCACTGTTTCCATTGTTTCCCCAACTATTTGCCATAAAGTGATGGGACTGGATGCCATGATCTTTGTTTTCTGAATGCTGGGTTTTAAGCCAACTTTGTCATTCACCTCTTTCATTTTCATCAAGAGGTTCTTTAGTTCTTCTTCACTTTCTGCCTTAAGGGTGGTGTCATCTGCATATCTGACGTTATTGATATTTCCCCCAGCAATCTTTGTTCTAGCTTGTGCTTCATCCAGCCCAGCATTTCGCATGACGTACTTTGCATGTAAGTTAAACAAGCAGGGTGACAATATACAAACTTGAGGTACTCCTTTACCGATTTGCAATTCATCTGCTGTTTCATGTACAGGTCTAACTTGTTTCTTGACCTGCATACAGATTACTCAGGACATAGGTCAGATGATCTGGTACTCTCATCATTTTAAGAATTTTCCACTGTTTATTGTGATCTACACAGTCAAAGGCTTTGGTGCAGTCAACAAAGCAGAAGTAGATGTTTTTCTGGAACTCTTGCTTTTTTGATGATCCAATGGATGTTGGCAATTTGATCTCTGGTTCCTCTGCATTTTCTAAATCCAGCCTGAATATCTGGATATTCACGGTTCATGTACTGTTGAAGCCTGCCTTGGAAAATTTTGAGCATTACTGTGCTAGCTTGTGAGATGAGCACAACTGTGTGGGAGTTTGAACATTCTTTGGTATTGCCTTTCTTTGGGATTGGAATGAAAACTGATCTTTCCAGTCCTAGGCCACTGCTGAGTTTTCCAAATTTGCTGGCATATTGACCGCAGCACTTTCATAGCATCATCTTTTAGAATTTGAAATAGCTCAAGTGGAATTCCATCACCTACACTAATTTTGTTCCTAGTGATGCTTCCTAAGGCCCACTTGACTTCCTATTCCAGGAAGTCTGGCTCTAGGTGAGTGATCACACCGTTGTGATTATCTGGGTCGTGAAGACCTTTTTTGTTCAGTTCTGCGTATTCTTACCACCTCTTTCTTAATATCTTCTGCTTCTGTCTAATCCATACCATTTTTGTCCTGTACTGAGCCCATCTTTGCATGAAATGTTCCCTTGGTATCTCTAATTTTCTCAAAGAGATTTCTAGTCTTTCTCATTCTATTGTTTTCCTCTATTTCTTTGTATTGATCCCTGAGGAAGGCTTTCTTATCTCTCCTTGCTATTCTTTGGAACTCTCCATTCAAATGGATATATCTTTCCTTTTCTCCTTTGCCTTTAGCTTCTCTTTTCTCAGCTATTTGTAAGTCCTCCTCAGACAACCATTTTGCCACTTTGCATTTCTTTTTCTTGGGGATGGTCTTGATCACTGCCTCCGTACAATGTCATGAACCTGTCTATAGTACTTCAGGCACTCTATCAGATCTAATTCTTTGAATTTGTTCTTCAGGTCAACTGTATAATCATAAGGGACTTGATTTAGGTCATACCTGAATGGTCTAGTGGTTGTCCTTACTTTTTCATTTTAAATCTGAATTTGGCAATAAGAAGTTCATGATCTGAGCCAGAGTCAGCTCCCGGTCTAGTTTTTGATGACTCTATAGAGCTTGGCTCCCCACTCCAGTACTCTTGCCTAAAAAAGCCCATGGACGGAGGAGCCTGGTAGGCTGCAGTCCATGTGGTCACGAAGAGTTGGACATGACTGAACGACTTTACTTTGACTTTTCACTTTCATGCATTGGAGAAAGAAATGGCAACCCACTCCAGTATTCTTGCCTAGAGAATCCCAGGGATGGGGGAGCCTGGTGGGCTGCCGTCTATGGGGTCGCACAGAGTCGGACACGGCTGAAGCGACTTAGCAGCAGCAAGCAGCAGCAATAGAACTTCTCCATCTTTGGCTGTAAAGAATATAATCAATCTTATTTTGTGTTTACCATCTGGTGATGTCCATGTGCAGTGTTTTCTCTTGCGTTCTTGGAAGTGGGTGTTTGCTATAGCAGTTGATTCTCTTGGCAAAACTCTTTTAGCCTTTGACCTGCTTTGTTTTGTACTCCAAGGCCAAATTTGCCTGTTCCTCCAGGTATCTATTGAATTCCTACTTTTGCATTCCCGCCCCCCTATAATGAAAAAGACATCTTTTTTGGGTGTTAGTTCTAGAAGGTCTATAGGTCATCATAGAACCATTCAACTTGTTTCTTCAACATTGCTGGCTGGGACATAGACTAAGATATATACATATATATGTATATACATATATATATATATATATATTTGTGCATATATGTGTATTTAGACTACAAAGGCTGAATATTTTAAGGTGACTTATTTTCAAAGGTACTTAGTTTTTCCATCTGAGCCACTAGGTAAACCATATTAAAGATGGAAAGATATTTATTTTTATACTCAGAAAATATTTTCTTAAAGATATTTATAGTATACAGGAGAGATCTAGTTGCTGTATCAACAACAAAATGTTCTAGTAATAATCAAATATGTTTTCAAAAATATGGATTAAATTGTGAATATTCTTGAATTCACAACACTTTTATTAAAGTCCCATAGATTAAAAACAACATTGCTAGAAGTAAAACATAATTCTTTGGCTTTAAAAGAATGTAGTTGCCAGAAACTTAATTTAATGTGCTATTTAAGGTTCTTCTTCTAGTCCTTTCTTGTATCCAGTCTTTACTAACAAGATTACAAAAGTGTATTTGATAATTTTATTAAAAATTTATTTTATATATCTAAGCTGGAATATGATAATCATTGTTAAAACAATACATGTCAAAATAATATATTTATGTTTTTAGGACCTGTAAATATAATATTTATAAGTTGAAAAATGTTACTTGACTTTATTTTCCTTGTATCTTAAATTTTGTTTTTGTCTAATATGCATAAATTTGTTTTCTAAGTGTCCATTTGAATTTCCAGCATCTAAAGATATTCTTTGGCTCAACTGAACAGAAATGTTTATGTTTGCTTCATTTAAGACTTTGTTATGCTTCCCAATTCATTGTCCAATAAACAGATGGATTTATGAAATGTGATAGCCATGACTTTTTTAAAAAAAGAATGAAAAATTTATAATTATTAAAAAAAACAGCATTTGGTTAGAAAAAATGGCAATGCTTTCTATGTTTTTTCTTATGTTCTTACCTGTTTCTTATGTTCAAGATGTGGTTAACTGGGTTACTGATTCTAGTTTTCTACTTAATAGTAGGCATCATACATCTAAACACTTACCATGCCCTTAAGGTGGCAGAATGTACTTCCTCTTAACTTTGTGCTTGACCGTATTTTTTGTTTGGGTCAATTTAATCTTTATGGATGTGAAACAAATAAAGGCTTCAAAAACACTTATGTGCTTGGATTGTTTTCTTGACTTATGAGAAGATGTTCTCTCAGATCTGAGAGTTACTTATCAGAGACCTGAACTCAACCCACAGCTTGGAGTCAAGTGCCTCTGTGCCTAGGACAGACAAAACAATCAAATTGCAAAGCACGATGAAAAATAAACTCTTTATAGGCGATTGTCATCAACAAAGAAAAGATTATCACCTGCAAACAGTTCCATGACACCGGCAAAGAAATGGGTATAATGAACATGCATGGACAGGGATTTTTTTTTTTTCCCTTAAAGTGTTGAAGAATGCAAAATGTAAGGAAGGAAGAATTTTAGCAAGCAATCTGATGTTTGCCTGGTGGCTCAGAAGGTAAAGAATCTGCCTACAATGCAGGAGGTTAGGTCAGATCACTGGGTCAGGAAGATCCTCTAGGAAAGGAAATGGCAATGCCTGAGAAATCCCATGGACAGAGGAGCCTGGCAGGCTACAATCCATGGAGTAGCAAAGAGTCAGACACAAATGAATGACTAACACCAGTGTTTTGTAGTAGGGTTAAAATGTGGATAATTTATGATAAAGCAACCTTAACCCCAGGTATATAACCTAGAGAAACTCACAGGTCCTTAGGTTTGACATAACAGCATTATTTATTTTAGGCAAAATCAAGAATCACCTCACAAATTCACCAAGAGCTGAGTGTATAACTGAACTGTTTGTAGAATTAGATACTTGACAACAAAGAAAACAAACAGTAGTAATAGGCTGCAACACAGACATTCAAATAAAAGAAAATGGGTAATCTCTATGCATTTATAAAGGTGGCAGGCATAGAGAGATTTCTGTAGTCTTGAAAGTTACAGTAATTCTCTGGACATTTGCATTTCAAGTACTTTTAAATATCTCTGCCAAATATTTCAGCTTGAAAAAGAAGAAATGTGAGTGTACATCAAGAAGATGGACATCTAGAAACCAGGAAATAAATCTACTGGCATTATGATCTTATATTCCCCGGTCTTCAGAATCATGAGAAATAATTGTGTTATAAAGCAGTCTGCCTATGATAATTTGTTTAGAACACCTCAAGCTAAGACAGATAAATCACTGAATATGTTTGATAAAGCTTTATTTTTTATTTTACACACATTTTCATAATATGGAAAATGTCTATGATAACATCATAATAATACCTACTTAGTTAAGAAATAATTTATTGAAATGTTTTATAAAGTAGTACAGTATCCTGTTTTTTAAATCAATGTGAGTTTAATGAATCCATATTATCTACCTGTGGAGTTTACATTTACCAATAATTGAATTACACTCTTTCTTTCTTCTTTCAACTTATTGAAGCTTGAACTCCCTGTCAAAATAATGCTCATGATTTAAAGATATTTCATGGCCTTTCATGTACCTATGTGGACTCAGTCAGGGGTCAGTTTTCTCCATCTCTTGAATTTTTTTCTACATATTCTTCTTAATTTTCTCTCTAGCAGATCCTCTCTTTCACTCTTTCTCAATCCTTCAAGCAATTTAATCAATTGCTCTTCTAAATTTTCACATTACATTGCTGCTATCTCTATCATAGCATTCATGTCATATTGTAACTATTTTGCATGAATTCAACCCCACTAGAATATCATTCTTTAAAGGTTAGCAACTATGTTCTTACAAAGTACTGTTTATAGAGTTCAGTTGTAAGAAATATTACATTTAGTTATTTCTCCAAAGTAGATTTCATATTTTTCCACTCTGAATCACAAGTTGAAAGGGAATTTATTTTCACTAATTAAGGGGACTGCTCTTAAATATTTCATGAGATCATATTATCCCTTCTGATATAAGTGGAAACAATGCAAGGGGAGAATGACCCATTTACCTTTGCTGTTTCTGCTCAGGAGTAAATTTCTATTAAGCATTGGTCTCCATCATGGGATCTGGTTCTGGGATATTTGTATTGCAAATATGCTTAACATACCTATCCAAGCAATCTCCATAGTGAATTTGTATTTATTATCACATTGTCATTTCTCCATCAGTGGCTCTCTTATGCAAGCATGGGTCCCAGCCTCTGGAAAATGGTCCAAAATTCATACATAAACTAAGGTAACTTTCCCAAACATTCTGTTAAAGATTTTTATTTTGTCCCTCCAAAACCCTAGATCTTTCCCCTACTTCTCAATTAGCCAGTTAGCTTAATTACTTCAAGTAATTATAAAACACACATCATCCTGTTTTTTCCTTTTCAGCAGATGGAACATAGATACGGAGTTTTGAGCCCTATCCTAATCTTTAGGAAGAATGACATCTTTCTAGGTATAAGGTGGGGGAAGTAGATGCTAAAGCAAGTCATTTTTCATTAATAGCTTTTACAGATACTTCTGAATCTCTTGTACTTGGTTCAATGTACAGAGTTTACCATGCTTGACATGTGCTAGGCTCTCTGTTCATGAAATGTCCTCCTACTGTGAATTTAATCACTTCCTTAGTTTAAGGGCCATTCTACTCCTTTGCGAACAAGGTTCTCATGAAAGAAGACCTCCCTGATTCTTCCATCTCTTGTTCTTGCATGAGTATAATGTATAAAAGTTCTGATTCATATTATAATCACAGAAGGAAAATTTATTAACAATGACTGGTTCATATTTTTGTCTTATCATTGTTAAATCTTAAAGGATGAAGTCTTAAATATATAATAGATTTGTGGGCAGACTATCAATATATATTTTCAAATTAAATAATACAATTTGAAAGCCATGCAATCTTCTACAAGGTTACAATTAGAATATCTTAGAACTGACCTTCACCCTTTGGACAATTTCTTCATAACATCCCCTGTCCTGTCTAGCAATAATCACCATTGTGATTTTTACTTTTTTTTTTTTTTTTTAGTTTCATGTTATTGGTTTTTATTTTTTTTTATTTTTTTTTCATTTTTATTTATCTTTATTTTTTTTTTAGTTTTTTATTTTTTAAATTTTAAAATCTTTAATTCTTACATGCGTTCCCACAGTTGTGCACATTGTGTTATAATAAGCTATATAAAATATATACTTGGATATTACCTGGGATTGACTTCATTAAAGTCTAACCAAGCTATTATTCTTGAAGAGATGGGAATACCAGACCACCTGACGTGGCTCTGAGAAATCTGTATGCAGGTCAAGAAGCAACAGATAGGACTGGGCATGGAACAACTGCCGGTTTCCAAATTGGGGAAAGGAATACATCAAGGATATATATTGTCAACCTGCTTATTTAACTTATATTCAGAGTACATCATGTGAAATGCTGAGCTGGATGAAGCACAAGCTGAAATCAAGATTGCTGTGAGAAATATCACTAATCTTAGATGTGCAGATGACAGAACCCTTATGGCAGTAAGTGAAGAAGAGCTAAAGAGTCGTTTGATGAAGGTAAAAGAGGAGAGTAAAAAAGGTTGTTTAAAACTCAACATTCAAAAAACAAAGACAACAAACAAAAAACATCCAGTCCCATCACTTCATGGCAAATAGATGGGGAAATAATGGAAACAGAGAGAGACTTTACTTTGGGGGGCTCCAAAATCACTGCAGATGGTGACTGCAGTCAGGAAATTGAAAGAGGCTTGCTCCTTGGAAGAAAAGATGTGACCAACCTAGACAGCATATTACAAAGCAGAGACATTATTTTGCCAACAAAGGTCCATCTAGTCAAAGCTATGGTTTTTCCAGTAGTTATGCATGGATGTGAGATGTGGACCATAAAGAAGGCTGAGTGTGGAAGAATTGATGCTTTTGAAATGTGGTGTTGGAGAAACTCTTGAGCGTCTTGGACAGCAAGGAGGTGTCAAACCAGTCCATCCTCAAGGAACTCAGTCCTGAATATTCAATGGAAGGCCTGATGCTGAAACTGAAGCTCCAAAATTTTGGCCACCTGATGTGAAGAACTGACTCATTGGAAAAGACCCTGATATTTGGAAAGATTGAAGGCAGAAGAAGGGGATGACAGAAGATGAAATTATTGGATGGCATCACCGATGTAATGGACATGAACTTGGGCAAACTCCGGGAAATGGTGAGGGACAGGAAAGCCTGGTGTGTTGTAGTCCATGGGGTCACAAAGAGTCAGACATGACTGGGTGACTGAAAAACATAACCAATTCACTTTGTTGTATGGCAGAAACTAACACAAAATTAGTGTTGTACAGTGCAAACTAATAAAGCAATTATGCTTCAATGAAAAATAAAATACATTAGGGTGATAACATACACAATGGGGGTTCAAGATGGGGAACACATGTACACCCATGGCTGATTCATGTCAATGTATGGCAAAACCACTACAATATTGTAATGTAACTAGCCTCTAATTAAAATAAATAAATTTATATTTTAAAAAGAATTGTCATAGTTTTATTATCATGTATAGTCACAAAGTTTATCCATTTTCAAATGTTCACTTACCATTTGAGTTTTATATTTTGTGAAGTTCCTGTTAAATCTTGTGCATATTCTTCTGTTAAAGTATACATTTTCTTACTGATTGTAATGGTCTTATATGTGTCAGGGATATTAGCTTCATTGAGTTTTGCTTTTGTCAATTGCAATGGAAATATATATCCCACTCTGTTGTATGTTGGTTTGCTTCCATTCCTGAGAAAATCTATAAGTAATAATCTATAAGATAAATAAAGAGAATCCATTTTCTATATAATTTCCATCATTTCTTTTCAGTCTTACTGAAACATTTTTTTCTTTTCTTGACATAATAAAGATATCTTCCAATATTACATTATGTAATTATATGTAGTTTTTTATATGTTAGTCTTTATTCAATTTGGAATTTATATATAGTTTTGGAGATAAAGTAAAAAGACAAAAGTAGTTGTGTTTTTTTTTTTAATGTATGTACACTAATGCTCTGGTTCCCCTTATTGAAAAGTTTGTCCTGTCCATTCTTTTTGTAATGCCTTTCAACCTCATGTTATTTCTCCTTATATCAGTGTACCTGGCCTATATTCTGTCTCATTAATTTGTACTTTACCTATACTTATTGATTATCCTTTTCCCTTTGAATTACTGTGGCACTTTTGTCAAAAATCAATCTTCAGCACCGAACAGACTTTAAAGAAAAGATTTTAAGATAACATTTAAAAAAAAAATGTTTAGTGACCCTTAGCTATTCTTAGCTCTTTCTATTGCCAAATATATTTTAAAATAAGTTTCTCAAGCCCAGAGAAATACTTTTATTAACTCTTTTACAAAAGAGTTGCATCAATTTAGATCCACATTAGTGGTGAATAAGAGTTTCTATTGCCCACATCCTCAACAAAATACAACAATCTGTGCTTGTGTAGTGGTATAATGATGACACAATGTAGTGAGAATGGACATCTCATTTGTTCTTGATCTTGGATCTTTGTTGTTTTTCAGTTGCTCAGTTGTGTCCAATGCTTACAACTCCATGGACTGCAGCACCACCAAGCTTCCTTGTCCTACATCATCTACCAGAGCTTGTCAAATTCATGCCCATTGAGTCAGTGATGCCATCAACCATCTCATTCTCTGTCGCCTCCTTCTCCACCTGCCTTCAATCTTTCCCAGCACCAGGGTCTTTCCCAACAAGTCAATTCTTCCCATCAGGTGACCAAAGTATTGGAGCTTCAACTTCGGCATCAGTCCTTCCAATGAGTATTCAGGGTTGATTTCCTTTAGGATCGACTGACTTGATATCCTTGCAGTCCAAGGGACTTTCAAGAGTCTTCTCCAACACCACAGTTCAAAAGCATCAGTTCTTCGGAGCTCAGCTTTTTTTATGCTCCAACTCTCACATCCATACATAGCTACTGGAAAAACCATAGTTTTTAACTAAATGGATCTTTGTCAGCAAAGTAATGGCTCTGCTTTTTAATACGCTTTCTAGGGGTTTGTCAAAACTTTTCTTCCAAGGAGCAAGTGTCTTTTAACTGCAAGGCTGCAGTCACCATCGACAGTGAATTTAAAAAGTCTGTTACTATTTCCATTTTTTCCCCATCTATTTGCCATGAAATGATGGGACCGAAGGCCACGATCTTATTTTTTTTGGCTATTTTACCTTTAAATATAAATTTAATGATTTTTTTAAAAGACATCATTTATCCACAAACATACTCTATATTTTCTAATTCTAGTTTGTTAAATGTTAATAGCACTTCATTAGAAATTGTCTTAACTTTAATTGCTTTCTCTACATCTACCAAAATGAGCATATATTTTTAACCTGTAAATAATATAAGAGATTTTATGATTTGCTTTTTAAAGTTTGAAATGTATTTTTATCCTCGGAAACCCAAGTTGGTCATAATTTATTGTTCTCTATTATATTGCTATATTTAATTTACTAATATTTACTAGTATTTTGCTTTATTTCTATATATAGTCATATATTTATGAATATTTGGGTCTATAGTTCTCTTCTTGTAGAATGTTTGTCTAATTTTGATATTGAAATTTTACTAACTTCATATAATGAATTAAGATGATTTACTTCTCTCTTGGTATAGTTGCTTCTTCTCTATTTCTAATAATGTGTAGAATTAAAGAATTATAATGAGCAACACATATCTGTCTGTTGAGATATTAGGACATTTGGGAAAAAACATGCAGGCAAGGAGATTTTATCAAATTAATGTATCTGTTCAGTTCAATTAAGTCGCTCAGTTGTGTCCGACTCTTTGTGACTCCATGAATCACAGCACGCCAGGCCTCCCTGTCCATCACCATCTCCCAGAGTTCACACAGACTCACGTCCATCGAGTCCGTGATGCCATCCAGCCATCTCATCCTCTGTCGTCCCCTTCTCCTCCTGCCCCCAATCCCTCTCAGCATCAGTCTTTTCCAATGAGTCAACTCTTCACATGAGGTGGCCAAAGTACTGGAGCTTCAGCTTTAGCACCATTCCTTCCAAAGAAATCCCAGGGCTGATCTCTTTCAGAATGGACTGGTTCGATCTCCATGCAGTCCAAGGGACTCTCAAGAGTCTTCACCAACACCACAGTTCAAATGCATCAGTTCTTCGGCACTCAGCCTTCTTCACAGTCCAACTCTCACATCCATACATGACCACAGGAAAAACCATAGCCTTGACTAGACAGACCTTTGTTGGCAAACTAATGTCTCTGCTTTTCAATATGCTATCTAGGTTGGTCATAACTTTTCTTCCAAGGAGTAAGCGTCTTTTAATTTCATGGCTGTACTCACCATCTGCAGTGATTTTGGAGTCCAAAAAAATAAAGTCTGACACTGTTTCTACTGTTTCCCCATCTATTTAATTATTCATAAAATTGGAGTTGAGCTCAGGAATCTCATACATGTTTTACATCACTTTAGTTCACTTCAGTTCAGTTCAGTCACTCAGTCATGTACGACTCTTTGCGACCCTATGAATTGCAGCTCACCAGGCCTCCCTGTCCATCACCAACTCCCAGAGTTCACTCAAATTCATGTCCATCAGGTCGGTGATGCATGCCATCCAGCCATCTCATCCTCTGTCGTCCCCTTCTCCTCCTGCCCCCAAACCCTCCCAGCATCAAAGTGTTTTCCAGTGAGTCAACTCTTTGCATGAGGTGGCCAAAGTACTGGAGTTTCAGCTTTAGCATCATTCCTTCCAAAGAAATCCCAGGGCTGGTCTCCTTTAGAATGGACTGGTTGAATCTCTGAATGGTTGTTGTTGGCCCCTGGAGGAGAAGAATTTAATCCAGGACCAGAGACAAGGCTTGATTGCTCAGAGCTTTTGTGTAATAAAGTTTTATTAAAGTATAAAGGAGATAGAGAAAGCTTCTCACATAGGCATCAGAAGGGGGTAGAAAGAGTACCCGCTTGTTAGTGTTAGCAATGATGTTATATACTCTCCAATAAATCCAAAGAATGTCTGGAGGTTGTAAAGGCCTCACCAGACCTACTCCCATAATGTACATTTTAAGATAACAGAATTAGCCAGAAGGCTTAATCCAGAGACTGTCCTCAGGCAGAGTACATTATTATTATATAATCCTTGTAAACAGCAGGTATACTCCCATAATTTACAGAATTAGCCAGAAGGTTTAATCCAGAGACTGTCCTCAGGCAGAATATATTGTTATTAGATAATCCTAAGGAATGTAGAGAAGGAAAAAAGTTTGTCCTTTCTCTTTGAGAATTCCAGAACCCTCTCTCCTTGGGGACCCCTAGACTTCTTATCAACCTGCCTAGGAAATGACTCTCTCAATCTCCTTGCAGTCCAAGGAACCCTCAAGAGTCTTCTCCAACACCACAGTTCAAAAGCATTAATTCTTTGGTGCTCAGCTTTCTTCACAGTCCAACTCTCGCATCCATACATAACCACTGGAAAAACCATAGCCTTGACTAGACAGACCTTTGTTTGCAAAGTAATGTCTCTGCTTTTCAATATGCTATCTAGGTTGGCCATAACTTTTCTTCCAAAGAGTAAGCGTTTTTTAATTTTATGGCTACAGTCACCATCTGCAGTGATTTTGGAGCCCCCCAAAATAAAGTCTGACACTGTTTCTACTGTTTCCCCATCTACATCACTTAGGAGATCAGTATTATAATGCAGCCATTCACAACAACCATATCTAAATATCTTGGAGATAAAATTTAAGTTCTAAAATGTATACAGTATTTTCTTTTATTAAAAAAATAAGAATTATTATTATCTCTTTTGTTGTGTTTGAAGTACTTTTCTTTCCTTTTACAAGTAATATGGATATATCCTAGTACTCTGCCTAAAAGTAAAAGCTTAATCTGAAAGAAAAACTATAATTGTCAAGACATTCAATGTCAATTATTATAATTGATTGATTTCTAAAATGTGACAAAGGGCAAGACTGAATTAAGGGAGATAGATATCAACTGCCAATTTATTTTTTTGCACTAAATTATCTGCAGTAGACTTAGCAATTCTATGTTTATTATGAGTTTATAAGCCATCCTTTGAATTAACTTGGAGAAGGGCATGGGATTAATGTTCAGATGAAATATAAAGGAGTGTGTTATGGTGTAGTACTCAAATATATTCATACAGTTGAAATCATACTCTTCAAACAATTGAAATATATGTGTTTTTTATTATAGACAAATCTTTTGTGACTATTTCAATAAATAATCTGGCAGTTATAACAACTACATGATGATAAGAACCTGTTTGAAATGAATTGCCCTCTATTAAATGATTGCTTAAGTTAATTTATTAAATTGATCATTATTTTGATTCCACATAGGCAAAGATGACATTCAGTTAATCAAAGTAGGCATTTGAGATATCTGTTTCCCCTTTAAACTCTCATTTTCAACTTCATTTCATTTGAAACAAAGATAATTAGTATAATTTGGAAACCAACTTGTGTGTGTAATATATATGCATTTGAACACAATGATACATTAAAAGTTAATTTGCTTGTATCATAATTCAGGATAAATTGGTTTTCATTCTTTCTAAAAAATTATTGTACCTCATTCCCTGGGAATATTTTGTATAGTTTTAGTCAGTGGCATTTTATGCAATGAAAAATTTCCAGTCAAGATAATAAAAATGATAAGGATGAAAAGAGTGATATTTTATGAAACAGTTTCTCATTAAGAAATCTTTTTGCAAAGACAAGAAGATGCAGATAATTTTATGTCATGAAAGAGGAAACAACAGAATTAAGAGGCATGTCTTTATATTGTGGATCCAGAAATTATTTATAAGAGCATCAGTTGCTATACAGTAATTTCCAGTGGATATACAGGAATGAAATAAGGCAGGCATAAGAAAAAAGATCAATAAATTTGTATATATTGATAAATACAATCTGGCCATTTAGATTGGTGAGACAAGTAGAGGATTGACTGCAGTTAAGAGTTTGTTTTTCAAGTGATGTGGACCAGTTGAACAAAACAATCAGAGGTTAGAAACATTAGAAATAGTAGCAGGCTAGAAATCTCATAGGCACTAGAATGAATTAGTGAAGGGAAATAAGTGGAAGTGATAGTCGCTCAGTTGTATCCAAGTCTTTGTGACCCCATGGGCTAGAGTCCACCAGGGTCTTTTGTCCATGGAATTCTCCAGGCAAGAATACTGGAGTGGGTAGCCATTCCCTTCTCCAGGGGATCATCCTGACTCAGGAATTGAACCCAGGTGTCCTGCATTGCTGGAAGATTCTTTATGATCTGTGCCACCAGCCAAGCCCTAAATGAATAAGTGGATCATTGCTTGTATAATTGACCTAAAAATGCTTAAAAAGAATTATGGAAATGAATCAGGTAGATCATAACCAGAGTACTGATGACTGAGCTAAGTGAGTAACTGACTCTATGGTTTACACATTTATATATATGAATCTGAATTACTTTAGAGATTGCTGTTGATTTGTCTCCAAGTCACCTCCAATGTTTCGTGACCCCATGGGCTGTTAGACCCCTAGACTCCTCTGTCCATGAAATTTCCCAGGCAAGAATATTAGAGTGAATTGCCATTTCCTTCTCCAGAGAAAATTTGTGACCCATGGATCAAACTTGCATGTCCTGCATTGCAAGCAGTAATTTACTACTGAGTCACCAAAGAAGCCCACCTTAGGGGTTAGGAGGAAAGAAATGAAAATAGAGATCTAAGAATTTGGTAGGTGGAAAACTGATGCCACAGCTGGTGGGTAAACTATTTGTGTAGGGACCTGTAACCATCCTACATTTAGGAAGTAATCTTGAGGAGAAAATTTTGAGGAGGAAATTATAAAGTGTTTGGTTGGTTATCTCTGTGAATTTTAGAATGATATGTATTTAAATGAATGACCACCACAAAAATGATAGTCTTTGTTTGAACATAGCATTCATCACAAACAAGAAACAACTTCTTCTGTTGAAGAGATGAGTTATAAATAACTGCACATTCTTAAGAAAAATAATTAATTGCAATGTGGGACTGTTAGACCTGGGATCATGGTAGTGGTATTAACCAGAGAAGAAGGTACATCCTTCATCATTAAAATGAAGTACCATGCTGTAAGAATATAAAATAGGTCAGGCAGTACATTATTTGTGTTTTGTTTGTTGTCAGATTATAACAGGAAAATTTCACAATGAAATTGAATTGATTTCAATATTGCCTGTGATTTCAGTAAGTATGTGTACTAGCTAACCACACAATATTACCTGCAGATTGCCCTTTTCTGGCATGAAACATCAGCTGTATCAATTTAAATCATAATGTGGAAACTTAATTTGCTTTCAAAATTAGTTCTATTCAAAAGTATTCAGAACATGCTCTTCTATTGCAAGACAAACTGCAATTAAAATTCTACATTGAATGTAGAGTGTCACCCAGGCCAAATCACTTTCTACCCTTTTTACACAAGCTGTGTGATAGGATTGTGTTCTATACTCTGATCTGTAAGCCTTGCTTTTATTCCCACCGTGATGGCTGTACTCCAATTACTAGGAAGTAAATGGATTCTGCGCTATAATTGCATAACTTTGTGAAACTGGGACACCTGTAATCCTTCAACTAAGGAAGAAATATGGAACTGATATTTTGAAAATAAAAATAGATCTTGGGATGGTAGTAAAGAATAAAGAATTACCTACAAAGTAAAAACAAAATGCAGCATCCTAATGGGAAAACTGATGGCTATTAGCACAGCAGTTAGTGCTTCTCACTGTTTATCTCCCAATACTACTGTATAGGGGATTTCCAAATGGCACAGTGATAAAACCAGGAGACACACATTTGTTCCTGGAGTCGGGAATCTCCCCTGGAAGAGGAAATGGCAACCCACTCCAGTTTTCTTGCCTGAAAAATTCCAGGGCAGAGGAGCCTAGCCCGCTACAGTCCATGGGATCACAAAGTCTCTGACACAACAGGGCACAGCACAACACTCTTGTATAGAGTTGATTCTCACCAAGTAAGCAGCTTTCTGAAATATCTTGGAGAATCAGATATATTCAGTCAACAAAACATTTTGGTATTGGAGAAACAAGTGGATGAAATTAAGACACAGTGAAACAGACCAAATGCTAAAGAATAGACATGTGGAGATTGTCTTGTATGAGGTGCAATCTGCATGAGAGAGAAGAGGGATAAATATTTGGGAATATTTTAATGAGATAAAAAAACTTTTTATAAATCTATTTGATTTTGCAATTACAAAGCCAGTAAAGCAGGGAGAACTTGCTTTTCTTACTATAAAATCAGAGGGAATTGAATTTTATTTGCTTTAAATTCCAGAGAGATTAAGTGGTTCTCCAGTTCAAATACCATAGGTGATTATAGCACCAAGCTTTCACTTAAAAAACATCAGAGGTACCACTGGATCTGAAGGAAATAAAATTCTTTCCCTTAATGATTCAAGAGCATAGGAAACATTTTAAAGTTGGTTTAACTCTTCCTCTTCCAAGATGTCAAAGATAATAAAATTTTCTACAAACTTGGAGAAGGATTAGGGGCTTCCCAGGTGGCATTATTGGTAAAGAACCTGCCTGCCAGTGTAGGAGATGTAAGAGATGCGGGTTCAGTGCCTGGGTTGGGAAGATCCCACGGAGGAGGGCATGGCTGCCCACTCCAGTATTCTTGCCCTGAGAGTCCTGTGGACAGGGGAGCCTGGTCGGCTACAGTCCATGGGGTTGCAAAGAGTTGGAAACCCTTAACATTGATGAACACAGGAGAAGGATTACAGGCAGAAGGGAGACAGCAGTTTTGATTTCATAGAGCATCTTGTTTTTCCCACATAGACAAATTAAAAAATAGAAAACAAATATATGTTTTAAAAGTCCTCTTAAAATTTGTCTCAACTTCATAGATAATTATTCCAATACCCTTATATTAACTTTATATAAATATAGCACATTCACTGACAGATGAATATGTATTGAGAAATGTTATAAAATAAAATAGAAAGCATATTTTGATATATTGTCAAAAATAAATGGATAATTGTTTTATAAATTTTTTTTGTTGATTCAAAAATATTTATCATACTATAAAACATCAGATTTCTTTTAAACAATAGACTACATCTGCCAGCTTGGAAAATAGACACAATTTAATGTAAAATAAGACTAGTTTGAGAATATGAAGAAAAACTCCCAGGGATTTAGAAGTACAGAAAAAGGATAGTTGAACTGTTTAAAAAAGTAATAATCCAGTTAACCAGGTAACATTCCTATAATTAGATTAAAACATTACATTGTGAGCTTGACTTATACAAACACAACTAATGCCTCAAAACTGCCTAGCCCACTCTCAGACTGGACACTGGACATCTAAATCATGCCTTAATGTCTACATTAACATAATTTTGCAATTCCATTTTCATTACTAGTATTTCTTTACTCTTACAGAACTGTTCTGTTGAGTAATGGTTCCATGGTTCATTAGGAAGTTCTTGGAAAAATATCAGCTCCTTATTGGAAAGCTTCAACAAACAATTTACATTCCCAGGTTATTTGAATACTTTTTTCAAAATTCTTTCCTAGCTACTTCCACAAAGTCAGGACTAGTCTATGTAATTCTCTCAGTCCTTATCAAGCTCCCACAATTTGAAACCATCTTATTCCAAATTTACAATTCTTTTTTCTTTTCTTTTTTTTTTTTTTGGAGTATAGTTGTGTTAGTCAGACTTACAATCCTTAATAAATTCTGACCTCCTCCCCAACTCTTACTCCTGTAGACACCTCCAAAGTTTTGTAAGTTGGTATTTTTCCTTAATCGATAACCTGAGCTTCATCTAATCAACAGATTTTGATAGTTATATTTCAGGAGTCAGATTTCCACACCACCCAGGAAGAAAGAAATACTTCAATTATTTTCTCAATGCATTTCAGTTTGATCAAACAACGTTCTTGAAAGTCACAATTACTTTTTATTCTGTGTGACATATTAGAAAGGCAATTTTTTGAAACTACCTATTTGATTCATTTAAGATACAACTGAAACAAAAATAAAATGTAATAAATTAACCATTGTAGTGTATATTTATTTTATTCAAATATTCATTTTTATTATATATTCATACACACACATGACAATGGCTTCCTTCAGAGAGCTGCTATTTTTCAGATTTATAAATAAGTAGGCTATTAGTAGGTAATATGGTGACAAATGAAGTCAGAAAATATAAACCAAATGACAGAAATAAAAAAGAATGATTGAGGAGGGTTTGTTTTGCAGAGTGGTCTGGGAAGGCTTCTGTAATAAATTAGTGCAAACAAACTAAATCAAAAGTGTATCTGGCCAATTCAAGGAGGACAGTTCCCCAGCAATGGATTCAGGGAGATCAGAATCAGGAAGTGACATCAGAAAAATGGTGGTGGGGAAGGGTTTGGGTTTTCTTCTACTGGTCTTCTTTGTTCTTGAAGATTTTTTTTCTCTAAGTGATTTGAGTAGTCACTGCAGGGTTTGGAAAAGAACAATCTTATAATTTAAGTGGTTTTTAAAAGTTCACACTGGCCACGTGTAGAGCAAACTAGAGACATAAAAAAGGCCAAAGGCAAGAGAATATAATCAGAAGGTTATTGCAATAATCCAGGGCAACAGATAATAGTGACTAGGACCAGGTTGTACAAGAAGAAATTGTACAAGATATTTTCTGTTCGTACCTTTGTCAACTACAAATTGGCACTTGCCTGTCAACTAGAAATTGCCACTTGCCAAGAGCATTTACCAGTGACTGAACAAAACAGCAACAAGGGCATTTGCTGTCTATCTCTGCAGAGATTGAACCTTGTGCTGGTGTGTGTCTTGACTTTCAACATCCCCTGAGGGAGTTCAGCGTGGAGTGAGGCCCTCTGCTCCAGGGAATCTGGTGGAACAGGTCTTTAGATAATTAGATATTTTCAGGAACTGATTTCATGATCCCAATCCTTGCATCCCTTCATAGCCAGAAAATCACTATATCCCTTCATGGTAACATCAGCTCAACATGACTAGGAGAAAACTTTTTGTAAAGTAAGCACTTAATTGCATTGAACTCCCCCTTCACCAAAATCTTATATATTGACCTTCTCTGACTGCCCCTTTGCAGTAGTCTCTCAGAGGTATCTGAGGAGCTGTCTCCAGGGCTGCAGTCCTCATTTTGCACCAAATTAAACTTAACTCACGACTCTGAAGCTGTGCATCTTTTTTAGTCAACACTTTGAAGGTTGAACTGATAGCACTGCTGATGGTGAGCTGTGGAAATGAGTGATCCAGAAGAAATCCTAAATGTTTTTTTAGATTGTAGTTTGAGCTAACATTTATCCAGCTGTAAACACTCTAGGAGGGGTTATTTGGGGATTTGGAGACTATGATTTTGGTTTAGATTTGAGATAAACACAGGTGGAGGCATTAGAGGTGCTTATATATTGAAGTTTTAATTTTAATGAAGACATCAATGAGATATTACAAATCACTGTTAGAGAAAGTGTAGAAAGAAAAGCAGCCCTAGATTATTCAAACTCTGACATGTGAAGATGAGGTAGAAATTGCTAGCCAGTTAGCATAGGGCTGAGACCTCGGTTCTTTTTTCAATTTCAGCTCTTTCTCCCATACAAATATCTCACTCAATTAACCTAAAGCTATACATGTTGTTACAGTTTCAACTATATATAGTAGGAAACCACATATATATATATATATATATATATATATATACACACACATATATATATATATATATATATAGTAGGAAACAACATAGATATATTAAAAAAAAACTTTGCAATTACCTTGTTTTATGCTTTCAAGTTTTACAAATCAAATGCTTTGCTTTTAATAATTGTTCAGCAGAAAGTAAGTCAGATATAAAGAGGTTTATACTGCATAATTCCATTTATATGAAATTCAAGAATAGCAAATGAAGCTATAGCAATAAAAATCAGAACAGCAATGGTGGAAAGAAAGTGAATGGAAGGAGATCTGCGGGCACTTTCAGGAGTGTTCAAAATACTTTTTTAATCCTGATTAGAGTGTGTTCAAATCCTGAAAGATGATGCTATCTATGAAAGGGCTGTACTCAATACACCAGCAAATATGGAAAACTCAGCAGTGGCAATAGGACTGTAAGAGGTCAGTTTTCATTCCAATCCCAAAGAAAGGCAATGCCAAAGAATGCTCAAACGACCGCACAATTGCACTTATCTCACACGCTAGTAGTGTAATGCTCAAAATTCTCCAAGCCAGGCTTCAGCAATACGTGAACTGTGAACTTCCTGATGTTCAAGTTGGTTTTAGAAAAGGCAGAGGAATCAGAGATCAAATTGCCAACATCTGCTGGATCATGGAAAAAGCAAGAGAGTTCCAGAAAAACATCTACTTCTGCTTTATTGACTATGTCAAAGCCTTTGACTGTGTGGATCACAATCAACTGTGGAAAATTCTGAAAGAGATGAGAATACCAGACCACCTAACCTGCCTCTTGAGAAGTCTGTATGCATGTCAGGAAGCCAACAGTTAGAACTGGACATGCAACAACAGACTGTTTCCAAATAGGAAAAGGAGTACGTCAAGGCTGTATATTTTCACCCTGCTTATTTAACTTATATGCAGAGTACATCATGAGAAAACCTGAGCTGGAAGAAGCACAAGCTGGAATCAAGATTGCTGGGAGAAATATCAATAACCTCAGATATGCAGATGACACCACCCTTATGGCAGAAAGTGAAGAGGAACTAAAAAACCTCTTGATGAAAGTGAAGGAGGAGAGTGAAAATGTTGGCTTAAAGCTCAACATTCAGAAAACAAAGATCATGGCATCTGGTCCCATCACTTCATGGGAAGTAGATGGGGAAACAGTGGAAACAGTGTCAGACTTTATTTTGGGGGGCTCCAAAATCACTGTAGACGGTGATTGCAGACATGAAATTAAAATGAGAGTTAGACTGTGAAGAAAGCTCAGCGCTTAAAAATTGATGCTTTTGAACTGTGGTGTTGGATAAGACTCTTGAGAGTCCCTTGGACTGCAAGGAGATCCAACAAGTCCATTCTGAAGGAGATCAGCCCTGGGATTTCTTTTGGAAGGAGTGATGCTAAAGCTGAAACTCCAGTACTTTGGCCACCTCATGTGAAGAGCTGACTCATTGGAAAAGACTCTGATGCTGGGAGGGATTGGGGGCAGGAGGAGAAGCGGATGACCGAGGATGAGGTTGCTGGATGGCATCACAAACTCGATGGATGTGAATCTGAGTGAACTCCGGGAGTTGGTGATGGACAGGGAGGCCTGGCATGCTGCGATTCATGGGGTCGCAAATAGTCAGACATGACTGAGGGACTGAACTGAACTGAACTGAACTGAACTGAGAATGTGCTCACATTCATCAAAACTCATTAAACTGTATACTTTAGATCTGTACATTTTACAGATCTAAATTTATATCTCAATTTAAAAGAAATGCTTTAAAGAATAAAAAAGGAGATAATTATTTGAAAAGATGCTGTTTTATTTCACTTTTTTTCAAGTCTGTAAAGGCTAAAAACAAAAGTAAAAACACACAGAAAAAGAATGAGATTTATTTGATTGTGTGATGAAGTTAGGTAAACTTGCTCAGAAACTCCTTCAAAATATATATGTGCTCTCTGCTTAGAGGATAGACTGTAAGTTAGATAAGAACTCCAGCAGCGAGTCTTAGAGTGACCCTTTTCCAGCTACATCGTTACTCTCAAACTTACTTGTATTTCTGAAATCGCATTATTTTGACTCAAAATACAGTACTGAGTGTAAAGCACTTCAGGGGCCAATGCCAATACAAATTTTTTAACATCCATGGATGTATATAGAACAGGTTTTATTAGAACCTTGATTGAGAATGTTTTTCATAACTCTAAGTTAAGGTGAAAGAGTGACTCATGATGTCATTCCTCACAGATCACTTTTATGATTTCCCCAAAGTCATTCAATATATCTAGAGTAACATTTTTCTTTCTAAAAGAAAAAAGTTTGCAAAAGTGAGGACACAGTGCTTTACAAATTGCTCCTCAAAGAGCTCATATATCAAAGAGAGTATATTCCATTGTTAGGAAGCTAAGTTGAACTATGAAGAGTAGCTAACAGTGTGGTTAAATTTGCCTGTGAAAGCAAAGAAAATACTGCAGCACACCTGGCTGAACAATCTATCAATCCACACAGTACTGTACAGAAATCATAAATCCTACCATAGCAGCGCTGTTCTTTCAGAGAAATCATACACAAAATATTACTGGAGCAAATGCTAGGGGAAGACAACTTGTATGGGGCATGTGGGCTGGCTGGTATTTCCTTTCAAAGCATTTTCATAGTTTAATTTCCAAACACTATAAATCTAACAGTTTAAGGTAAACAATTCTGATTTTAAAAAAAAGCAAGGAGGCAACTGGAGTGCTCACACTATCTGTGAAACAAAGAGCAGTATAATGTAGTATGAATCTTGCAGGGTTCATATTGAATATTGGTGTGTTACTTTGCTAGGGCTACCAAATAAAGTACCACAGATCATATGGCTTAAACAATAAAAATATTTGTGTCATAGTTCCTGAAGCTGGAAATTCAAGATTAAGGAGATGGCAAGATTGGTTTCTTGTGCCTCTCTTCTTGGCCCTCCTCGGTTATCCTCTCCCTATGTCTTCATAGGATACATCCCTTATTTCCTCTTCTTATAAGGACACCAGTCAGATTGGATTGGGATCAACTTCAATGACAAAATTTCAATTTAATGACCTTTTCAAAGAGCTTATTTCCAAATGCAGTCACATGTGAGATTCTCGGGGTTGGAGCTTCAACCTAAGAAATGGGATTAGCACAATTCAATCCACAACACTGAGGAAGAAAAGCCCAAAGAAGGTGAGCTGAACAGTGCTGCTTTATTTTTTTAAGTTTTAAATTTGTTTATTTTTAACTGGAGGCTGCTTTTAAATGCTTTAAATATAGGACATGTATCTTTTATCCCCTTGATTTATTATATTTGAGCATATTTTAAATCTAATATTTATCTTTCTCTAAAAAGTAATGAACATTCTTTTTTTTTTTTAAATTTAGAAATTTCAGGAAATTCAAAGATATTATAAGAGAGAAAACATCCCATTCATTTCTGTCATGAAAACTTTTTAAAAGAAACAGTTCACATAAATATCAGGTTGTGTACATTATCTGTATTGCTTCTGTATTTACCAGTATAATATAAACCATTTCCCTTTCATTATAATCATTGATATTTTAATGATTGGATATTTTATGGTGGTTAATTTTAATTGTGCATGTCAACTTGGTTAAACTATGGTGTCACGTTTTGTCAAACCCCGTATAGATTTTCCTGTGACATACATTTTGAATATAATTAATATTTAAATCAGCAAACTTTAAATAAAGCAGATTTGCTTCCATGATGTGGGTCTCCTATCAGTTGAAGGTCTTAAGATGAAGTTTCTCATATAAAGAAGAAATTGTGCCATCAGCCAGACTTTAGACTCAAGATTGTGACATTAAGTCTTTTTTGACTCTCCAGTGTACTGGTCTGACTTGCAGATTTGGGATTTGCCAGTCATGCAATTGCGTGAGTCAACTGCTTAAAACCTCTGTCTCTCTCTTATGCACACAGGTCGATATATACATCCTACTGGTTCTGATTTTCTAGAGAAACTATTGACTCTGACTTTAAGTTGTTCTTTGTGTTGTTTGAATTTAAGCTTTTCTCCTAATTTCTACACAAAAATATGATGATGAACATCAATATTCACAGAACTGGGAGGGCTTTCTGCCCTGACCTTCCTACACAACTTGTAAATGTAGCCTGCAGTTTCAATGAAACCACACTCTATTTCCATTTGATATTTTCAGACCATCAAATTTCCTTAGCCATAAATTTTTGTCATGTTATTGATTCCTTTATTATCAATTTATTTGCATGTTTATTTGCAAATTTCTATGCTTCTCTTTCTTGATTTATCCTAGAACTATTCTTATCTGTTTCTATTCTTCTGGAATTCTCCAAACCAAAATCAATAGTAAATAAACACTTTGTTACCAAGTTTTATTACAAACTGTTCTTTCTACTTCCTGGTGGCAACTGAAACTCAAATCTCTAATACTGCTTCAGCTTGCAAATTCTTATAAATGGAAGCCACATATTTTCACAGATTCTAGAGGTAATTTGGGGTTTCATCTAGGTGTTCAGTAAACATTTCTAAATCAAAATTCCTGAGTTGAACATATATATAAAAGAAAAAAAAATCCTTTCAGACATTGGGTAATGCTAATGTCTAATCCTAGTTTCCATCATGAATGATTACGGTTTGGTCATTCTCCATATGTACAGAAAACACTGGGGACTTCCCTGGTGCTATAGTGTATAAGATCGACCTGCCAATGAAGGGGAAGATTCCACATGCCTCAGAGAAACTAAGCTGGTGCACCACTTACTAAGGCTCAGCTACTGAGCCTGTGTGCACTACAGTTTGTGCTCCACAACAAGAGAAGCCACCACAATGGAAAGTCCTCACATTGCAAGAAAAAGTAGCCCCCACTCACCAGAACCAGAGAAAGCTCATGTGCAGCAATAGAAACTCGGTGAAGGCAAAATAAATAAATAAATAAAAAGAAAATGTTGGTTCCCATCTCAGCAATCATTTGCATTCAAACGTACATTGAAATTAACACTTGTTCAATATCACTTATTTCTTTTCTCTTTTTTTTTTTCTTTTTTAATTATTCTTAAACATCCTGATTATCTAGCACAGTTCACAGCAAGACTTTCTGCCAGGGTCCAGCCTCGGTGGATCCAGGGAATTCAAAGCGGGGACGGAGTTGGCGAGGAAAGACTTATTTATTTATTAATATAAGATTAGATTAGGAAGAAATAGTGTAGTAGGAAAATTTAGGTGGAGAAAAGGAGGCTGAATAACTTGGCTTACAGGGAAAACCAATAAAACTCCAGACAAGGTTTTGCACCATCTACGTTAGGCCACTGGTGTCCGTTTGAATATCGGAGGGTGCCCCGTCTTGGGCTCTCTCTCTTACAGATCTTAGCAGCTGGGACAAGTAAGTAGACATGGTGAACCTCCCCGCTCCAGATGGGAATTCAGCCAGAAAAAGAAAAGAACGACATGGGGAAGCCCAGCATCAGTGCAAGACCTCAAAAACTATTTTTCAAAATCAGCTTATATACCCCAAGTTGTACATAATGGAATATGCAGAGTAATGCAGGGGCAGCAGTCCTGACCCTCATTGAGACAAGGCTTTCTTTTTGCATACCCTCCCATATACAAAATGTCTCAGGTGGTTTACATTATCTTCTGGCCAAGAGGCTCGTTAACATTTTTATGGCTCTCTTCCTGGATAATTGTCTATCAACCAGAAAACTCCTTTTCCCTAGAAGTGTTTTTTCTTTACTCTGCATCACCCTCAAAGTATTAAATAAAGTTACATTCCTGTAGAACAAAGGTGCAGTGGGTTATAACAAAGAAAGTACTTAACTCAAAGATCTAATGTTGCTAATACCAGGTCTACTACCTGTTTTTCTATATACCAACTATATCTAAAAATAAAAGATATGAAAATTTGGCAGCAAGTATTGGCTCAACAAATGCAACCTTTAATCAGTCCTATTCTAATGATTTTGACTCCTTGGAAGTCCCTACATTCCTAGGATGTTTTAAGCTTCCTGTGCCTCCGGCAGTCAGGAGGCCTCAAACAATAACATGCGCAGCTGTACGAGTCCTGTAGGCAGGCTAAAAAGACATCAGAGGGGTTTTTGAATTGAAACACTCGTATTATGCCCAGGAGATATATTATCTAAAAGCTCTAATTTTTTCCAGAGAAAGGTGGTGGGGGGACAGTCCCCTGTTAATGACGGAAGAGTAGGTGGAAAGCATAACACAGTAAAGCAGGCAGATTATGGTCTTTGGGGGTGGATGCTCAGGAATTTCCAGGGGGAATCCCTGAAGCCGATCACGTCCTTGCGTTTTGTCAGGCTTCCTTCCGCAAGACCTTGTCACGGGTGGGATTCCTCATGCTGACTCCCGGCAACTTTCACAAGTCATTATACAATAAAATTGGGTAAATAGATTTTACTAACGCTAGTATTATACTTTCAGATGTGTACCTTGTGCTTCATGTTCTACTACTTTAAATGTTAAGGAAGTAATTCCTTTTGATATAATTTTTCTTTAGTAAAATATGTTGTGCATGTGTGCATTCAATGCCACTTTGAATACTCATAGGATATGTGTTCTACTATGTAAGAAAACATAACATTAAATTCTGTTTCTCAGCTAGACCTGATCTTGCCTTTTAGTGGAGATTTGCAGTATAGAAATACACTTTTAGTTGTCACAAATAGAGAAATGCTACTGGCAATCAATTGCTTAAATCACTCCTGCTACTAAACATACTACAATGAATAGGGCAGCTTCTCAAAACAAACACATGAAGAACACTTACCTGGAACAAAATATCAGTAGTGCAGAGATTGAAAAATCCAGTATTAAAAGTACTACCCAGTTTGAAACAAGTTTTAATGGACATGGTTTGTTTTATGATGCCTTACTGTCTGCAATTTTCTTTTCATGAAGCTTTCTCTTGGTGTGCAGCATTTTAAGTTGCTCACAATATATGTAAAGTAGCAGCTGACTTCTGAGAAGAATCTACACTATTAATTGGATTTCTTTGACCAGCCTGTACTTTAATCATCTGCACATTTAATAATTGATTCAAAGGTTTGACAATTTTATGTCATGGAAAGATGCTTCTAATTCCAGGTGACAAATCAGCAATAGTTTAATGTCTTATTTTTCTCCCATGTTGATATATTTTTATCTTGGATCATTACTTTCCACAACCAAAACACATCTTGACTTTTTCATGCATCTCTAATGAAGACAATTAAAATACTTGATATACATTATATGGATGGGATCTCTTTTTAATTGTGCATTGTTTGCATTCATAGTGATCAACTATATTAAATGAGCCTTGACATTAAAGAGCATCTTGATGTTCTGGTTTTAATTTATCATTTCAGGTGATACTGACTGCTATTAATGGTTCAGTCAAGGAGCTGAAAGACTGTTGATACTCAACACAAGTATTATAAATAACAAAACATTTCAAGTAGATGCAGAGAAAATTTTCAAAGTTAAAAGAGGCATCTTTAGTCTCAGAAAATATGACAGCAAATCCAGTAAAAAATCATAAACTTTTATTCTTCCAAAAGGAATTCATTCTAATACCCTTAAAATTCTATGTTTCTCAAGTAATGCAAGGTATGCCTCCAAAAAATAATCATTTAACCTAAATCAATGAAGTAGGAGGAAAGAAACAGTACAAGCAAGATAAGGGGCAAGTGACACTGACCTGGATGCTGACAGTTGTTAAGGAGCAGGGCAGACCATGGCAAATAAAACTGAGCTTGACAATCTAAAGCAGGGAGTTCATTGCTTCCATTTGGTGACACATGAATTTTTCAAGACAAGCAAGTTTTCTGGGTTTCTACTTAAAAATCTTTTGATTTATATGTTGACCATTAGTCATCCTGAAAGCACTCTGTGATTCAAAATTGTGAGGTCAAACAAAGCATATCTGCTATCTACATACGACCAATAAGTTATTATTTGTCATTTCCCTTTCGTTTTAATGCATTTCAAGACTGGTCCTCCATCTGAAGATAAGAATAATATATTAAAATTTGTATTTATATTTTCAAGACTTTGGACTGGAACTCTTCGAGTCTCCAGTAGATTTTGTACTTAACAGCCTCCACAACCACATAACCAATTTTTAAAAAGATATATATATATATATATATATATATATACACACACATACACACACACACACACATCCTATTGGTTCTGGAAAACCCTGGCTTATATATCAAAATACAGAAAAATACTGACATCATCATGTGTCATCCCACAAATCAGAGTTGCCTACACTTAGCATTTCAATAAATGTCCTTCCATTAATTTTCTAGGCATATATGTTATGCTAACTTGCTTCAGTCGTGTCCAACTCTTTGTGACCCTGTGGACCATAGCCTGCCAGTCTCCCCTGTCCATGGGATTCTCCAGGCAAGAAGACTGGAGCAGTTTGTCATGCCCTTCTCCAGGGGATCTTCCCCAACCAGGGATCAAACCCGCATCTCTTACATCTCTTGCATTCGCAGGGGTGTTGTTGATGGACAGGGAGGCCTGGTGTGCTATGATTCATGGGCTCGCAAAGAGTCGGACACGACTGAGCGACTGAAATGAACTGAACTGAACTGAATTTTAATAATGGAGAAGGCAATAGCAACCCACTCCAGTACTCTTACCTGGAAAATCCCATGGACGGGGGAGCCTGGTAGGCTACAGTCCATGGGGTCGCTAGGAGTCGTACAGGACTGAGCAACTTCACTTTCACTTTTCACTTTCATGCATGGGATTAGGAAATAGCAACCCACTCCAGTGTATGAGCAGTGTATCTCAAGGAACCACTCAGCGTCAGTCTGAGTCTTATCATAAACACAGTTAACTCACAGATGTATGAGCAAAAAATAAAGATTTGTTGCTGAAATCTATGAAATTTTCTAAGTGATTATTATGAAACATCATGACAAAAATTCCAGGCGAGAGTACTGGAGTGGGGAGCCATTGCCTTCTCTGTTATTTAGGTATACCTGGGATTTCTTTGGAAGGAATGATGCTTAAATTCCAGTACTTTGGCCACCTCATGCGAAGAGTTGACTCATTGGAAAAAACTCTGATGCTGGGAGGGAACGGGGGCCAGAGAAGAAGGGGATGACAGAGGATGAGATGGATGGATGACATCACTGACTCGATGGACATGAGTCTGAGTGAACTCCGGGGGTTGGTGATGCAAGAAGGCAAATAAAATCATGCAGGCATATTCAAAGTGTTTTATCAGGTAAAATGTATGTCATTATCATATTCCACTGGCAAAACAAGCCAAAGAGCCTAGAGGACAATAAAAGATTATATGAATGGAGGAGTAAGGGAAAAAAATGTAATCTACCATAGTCCTGTAAGAAAGGACATACTCATCAAATTTAAGAAGTTGTCAGGGGTAAACTCCCTATTCTCTTCACCTTTAGTGGAAATCTGTAGATTTTTTTAGTGAAAATTTGCAGTTAAACAGACATATATACTGGTTAACCAATCTTCGTAAAGTTATACTAACAGCTATACAAAAGTTTTTTTTGAAAAAACAAGAAACCTCATAATTAACATCCAAGGCGAGCACAGAGGGAGGCTTATATCCGAGTTTGTACACCTCCTTACCCACAGCATAAGGTAATATATCCGTACTAGAAAATAAAATTCATTTTAAATTAATTTTAACCATTTTTAAATTTCAAATCTTTTTAAAATATGAATTCATCTTATTAAAATTGCTGCTGCTGCTTCTAAGTCACTTCAGTCATGTCCGACTCTGTGTGACCCCATAGACAGCAGCCCACCAGGCTCCTCTGTCCCTGGGATTCTCCAGGCAAGAACACTGGAGTGGGTTGCTATTTCCTAATCCCATGCATGAAAGTGAAAAGTGAAAGTGAAGTTGCTCAGTCCTGTACGACTTGCCTGGGGAATCCCAGGGAGGCAGGAGTTAGGTGGGCTGCCATCTATGGGGTTGCACAGAGTCAGACAAGATTGAAGTGACTTAGCAGCAGCAGCAGCATACCTAAAGGGTATATTGTTTCGTGAATAATAAGTGACTGTAATAAAACAGGTATGCTAGAAAGACATTAAAAATGTAGTTTATACTATTTTACACTAAACTTAAAAAAAAAAAAAGAATTACTGAATAAGTCACAGAATGGATTTTGGAGCCATAGTGAAAATCAACACAATAGATGAGTGAAATTAGAAATATACTTAATATGTTTGCATTCTGTTAAGTGACAATTTCAATAGATATCACTACAAAGAGATAAAAGAATAAATTAGGCAATATTTGTAAAACTGCACGCACAATATTGAATGATGCAAATTGTGACATCAGTAGTATAAATTTAGAGGAGGGATAAATGTGTACAGTTTTCATACATAGTTGAAATTTTGTTTATATCAACTTAATGTGGACTACTGTAGCTATAAGATATTTTGTGTTAATCTCTTCAAAAACTGCAAAGTAAGAACACTTAATAGATTCAAAAAAGTAAAGAATCAATGTGTATCCTTTTTTAAAAAATCAATAAATTACAAAGGAAGACAACAGATAAGAAGAAAGTAAGAAAGGTACTTTAAAGTTGTCAAAAAAGAAACAATACAATGAAAATAGTAATTTCATATCAATACCTATCAATAATCACGTTAAATGTAAATGGATTGAATTCCACATTTGAAAGACACAGACTAATTGAAAGGCTAAAAATAACAAGATGCAACAATATGTTCCCTACAAGAGAATCACTTTAATCTTAAGGACACACTCAGGTTGAAACTGAAGTAATAGATAAAAGTGTGCCATGCAAATAGAAACAGAACAGTGGTGGCTATACTTATATACAATAACTTTCCACAAGTAGACTGACTTCCATGGGTCACAAGAGACAAATAAATCACAGTATAATGATAAAGCAGTCAAATTATCAAGATAACAGAACATTATCACTGAGCTACATGAACAAATATTGATAGAACTGAAGGGAGAAATAGAAAGAAAACAACAGAAGAGGGATTGATTATTCCACTTTTATTAGTGTAGAGATCATTCAGACAGAAAACCAATGAGAAAACCATCACTGAATGATATGATAGACTAACAAACATGTTCAAAACAGCAACAGAATACATATTCTTCTCTAGAGCACATAAAACATTCTGCAGAATAGGTCATAAATTAAGATACAAAACAAGTCTTACAAATTTAAGAAAATTGACATTATATAAAGCATTCTTTATAGCTACAATGTTATAAAATTTAAAAATGATGAAAAACAGAATATTGGAAAAATCCTAATTAAGTGGAAATTAAACAACACATTTCTGAACAAGCAATGGATCACAAGAGAACCAAAAGGAAAATCAAAAAACTATCTTGGGACAAACAAAACTGGAAATACAAAATATGGAAACGTGGAATGCAGCAAAAGCAGTAGAAAGAGGGAAGTTTATAGAGATAAATGTATACATTAAGAAACAAAGAAAGAAACAGCTCTCAAACATCTAATTTTATAATTTAAGGAACTAGAATAAGAACAAATTGAGTTCATAGCAGACTAAAGAAAAATTTTAAAATGAATACAAGTAAATTAAACAAAAATTTAGAAAACAGTAGAAGAGAACAACACAACTAAAAACTGTTTTTTAAATATATAAGCACAATTTATAAACTTTTATCTTGACTAAGGAAAAAAGAGGGAGAATGATTTAAATAAAAGTACTGGGATAACCCAGAGGGATGGTATGGGGAGGGAGGTAGGAGGGGGAGTGGGAACTTATGTACACCTGTGGAAGATTCATGCTGATGTATGGCAAAACCAAACAGTACTGTAAAGTAAAAAAATAATAATAATAATAAAAATTTAAAAAATTAAAAATTAAAAAAATAAAAAATAAAAAAGTGTATATATATATATATAAAGAAACATTACAATGATTTCATAGAAATACAAAGGGTCAAGACTACTATGAAGAAGCATAAGTGAAAAATTAAATAATATAGAGAAATCAATATAATCCTTGAAACATACTGCTTACCAAGACTGAATCCTTAAGAAATATAAAATATGAACCTGCAAATAAGGAATGAGATTAAAATATGAATTAAAAATCTCCCAATGAAGAAAAGTCAAGGACAAAATGGTTTCATAAGTAATTTTATCAAACATTTAAATAACTAAAGTCAATCTTTCTTAAATTCTTCCCCCAAAATAATGAGGTGGGATTTTTTTCACTCATTTTATAAGGCCTGTGTTACCCTTATTCCATAATATAGCAAAGAAGAAAATCAACAAAATGCAAGAACTTCCAGAATAGGAGAACATATTTACAAACCTTATATATGATAAGGGGCTAATATCCAAAATGCATAAATATTGCATACAACTCAATAGCAAAAAGAAAGAATAAGTCAATATTTAAATTGGGCAAAGGACCTGAATAGGCAAGTTTCCTCAGAAGACATCCAAAAGGCCAACAGGTAGACAAAAACATCACTGATAACCTAGGAAATACAAATCAAAACCACAATGAGTTGAAATGATTATCAGAAAGACAAGTAATAACAAGTTTTGGTGAGGATGGAAAGAAAATTGAACCCTGATACACTATCAATGCCAGTGAAAATTGGCATAGCCATTATGGAAAATGGAGGTTCCTCAAAAATTAAAATAGAAGAACCATATGATTGAGCAATCCCACATTTGGGTATACATCAGAAGGAAATAAAATCCGTATCTTGAACTGCTATCTGTGCTCCACCTTCCTTGTATCATTATTCACAAGTGTCAAGATGTAAAAAATTAAAGTAAGTGTCCATCAACTGATGAATAAAAAACTTATATATATATATATATACACATATATATATACATATATATATCAAATCATCACAATGTACACCTTAGTAAAATTACACAACCTGAATATATACAATTTTTTCCAGTCATTTTGAAAATGAATAAAAGAAACAAGAGCCGCTATGCATGCATCACTCACCACAGCTTACATACCCCAGTAGAAAGATTTCTTTCTGCCCCCTGTAATAATAGTACTTCCCAGGTGGTGCAGTGGTAAAGAATCTGTCTGCTATTGCAGGAGACATAGGAAATTTAGGTTCAATCCCTGTGTCGGGAATAACCTCTGGAGTAGGAAATGGCTATTCACTGCAGTATTCTGGCCTGGAAATTTCCATGGACAGAGGAGACTGGTGGGTTACAGTCCATGGTGTCACAAAATGTTGGACACAACTGAGTGAGCATGTATGCACTGCAACAAGATTCCAAGCATTTGTGGCCAATGAGCAATCACAGCCATCCTCATTTTTTTCCTTTGTCCTATAAAGCAGGAGTCCCCAACCTCCAGTATCTAATGACTGATGATGTGAGGTGGAGCTGATGTAAAAATAATAGAAATAAAGAGCACAATAAATGTAATGCTCTTATATCATCCTGAAGCCATCCTCAACTCCAGTTCATGGAAAAGTTGTCCCTGATGCTAATAAGGTTGGGGACTGCTGCAAAGCAAGCCCCTTTCCTCTGTTCTCAGAACTTGTTACCATAGTTCACCATAGTTTGCTTGTCCCAAATTGCAATTCTCTCCTATTCCAGAATAAATGACTTTTGTTGGTAAAATAACTAACTCTTTTGTTAAGGTCAATACATTCATACCTTATTAAAATTAAAATAGGAAAAATAAAGAAAGCTCATTGTTGCTGTTCAGTTGCTAGGTTGCATCCAACTCTTTGTAACCCCATGGACTGCAGCCAGGCTTCCCTATCTTTCACCATCTCTCAGGGTTTGCTCAAACTCATGCCCATTGAATCAGTGATGCCATCCAACCATCACATCCTCTGTTGTCCCCTTCTCCTCCTGCCTCCAATATTTCTCAGCATCAGGGTCTTTTCCAATGAGTCGGCTCTTTACATCAGGTGGTCAAAGTATTGGAGCTATGGTATCAGTCCTTCCAATGAATATTCAGGGTTGATACCCTTTAGGATTGACTGATTTGGTTGCTTTGCAGTCCAAGGGACTCTCAAGAGTCTTCTCCAACACCACAGTTTGAAAACATCAATTCTTCGGTCCTCAGCCTTCTTTAATATATATAAAACTCCTAATATAACACAAGTTCTATGAATAAATGTTTGAATGTATCAGTAAATTGATAACAGACTAATGAATGAATGGAGTATTACATATGTATGAGTGTCACCGTGGGTACATGCATGCACATATACAGATATACATATGTACAATCTGTGCATGTGTATGCATGGATAAATGATTTAATTTATCAGTAAATATTATGAGTTATTACAGAATAGCAGTATGGCATAAATATCATTGTCCTATTTATTTTAGCTACATTTTATACTCTGTTGAGTACACTACATATGCTCTTATTTTTCTTTCTCCTTCTTTTGTTCTCCAACCCCCTTTTTTTTCAGGTATCTCTTCTTTAAAATCATTTACATCTTTGGGATACACTAAACGCTTACTGTAATGCCAAATATTCTGAGGTATTCTGTTACCCTAAGTAATGTAAGCTCCAAATACCAAAAGCCTTAGAAAAATTATTATTGAATGCTGACTGTAGCACAATGAATTAACATTAATAGAAATAACAATCATATATACTTAAGCCTATTTGTGGAGGTATGCACTTTCTTCTATGGCTCCTAAGCAACTACTGAATTTGTGTAAGCATTTATCCTGCTGTTTGGTAATTGGTGATTTACTTCTTTAGCTCATGGTTTAGATTTCTACCCCTTGGAGAGTATGGATTTTTTCATTCATCAATCTAAACTCTGAACCTAGTAAAATGTTTGGCACAAAACAGTCACTCAGTTGACACATGTTTAATTTAATTGTTCCTTGTTTTTTACAACTATTGCGCATTTGCTCAAGGTCATGTATGGCTCTGTCTTCATAGTCAGCATTCTTCCCTGATTCATTAGATTTTACTATTATTTATCCTCATACAAATCCAACATTTTTTTTTTTTTGGTTTATTTCATTTCCAGCCTTTTCTAACTCAAAGCAGTTCATTTTCTCCTTTGTCCAACACTTGTTTAAATCACACCTGAATTCCAAAGCACACAGGACTGATGTTGTTTCCTTGCTTTTTTTCTTTTTCTTTTTCTTTTTTTAACATTTATTTTTAACTGAAGGATAATTTCTTTACAGTATTGTGTTGGTTTCTGCCAAACATCAACATAAATCAACCATAGGTATACATATGGCCCCTCCCTCAGGAACCTCCCTCCCCATCCCACCCCTCTAGGTTGTTACAGAGCCCTGGTTTGAGTTCACTGAGTCAAATAGCAAATTCCCATTGGCTATTTGTCTTAAATATGGTAATGTGTGTTTCCATGTTACTCTCTTCATAGATGCCACCCTCTCCTTCCTCCCTCCTCCACACTGTGTCCTTAAGTCTGTGTATCCTTTGCTGCCCTGCAAATAATTTTATCAGTACCATCTTTCTCAATTCCATGTATATGCATTAGTAACATTAGTATATGATATTGTTTTTCTCTTTCTGATTTACTTCACTCGTATAATAGACTCTAGGTCCATCTACCTAATTAGAACTGACTCAAATTCATTCCTTTTTGTGACCAAGTTTAATATTCCATTGCATATATGTACCAGCATTTCTTTATCCATTCATCTGTTGATGGTCATCTAGGTTGCTCCCATGTCCTAGCTATGGTAAATAGTGCTGCAATGAATTTTGTAGTACATCTGTCTTTTTCAATTTTGGTTTCCTAATGGTATATGCCTAATAATGGGATTGCTGGGTCCTATGGTGGTTTTATTCCTAGTTTTTTAAGGGATCTCCCTACTGTTTTCCACAGTGGCTATGTCAATTTACATTCCCACCAACATTGCAAGAGGGTTCCCTTTTCTCTACACTATCTCCAGCCTTTATTGTTTGTAGACATTTTTGATGATGGCCATTCTGACTAGTGTGAAGGGATACCTTATTGTAGTTTTGATTTGCATTTCCCTAATAACGAGCAACATTGAACATCTTTTTATGTGTTTATTAGCTATCTGTATGTATTCTTTGGATAAGTATCTATTTAAGTCACTTTGCCACTTTTTTTTTTTTTTAATTATGGAACACTTTGCAAATTCGTTTGTCATTCTTGTGCTGGGGCCATGGTAATCTTCTCTGTATTATTTCAATTTTAGTACATGTGTTGATGAAGTGAACACTTTCCCACTTTTTGATTGGGTTGTTTGTTTCATTGGTATTGAGTCACACGTAATACTTGTATAGTTTGGAAATTAATTATTGTCAGTTGTTTCATTTGCTATAACTTTTTCCCATTTTGAGGGCTGCTTTTCAATTATTTATAATTTCCTTTGCTGTGCAAAAACTTTAAGTTTAATTAGGTCCCACTTGTTTATTTTTGTGTCTATTTACATTTCTCTAGAAGGTAAGTCTTTTTTTTTGTCCATATGAACTCACTAATTTAGCCTATATTTCAAATTTTTCCTATTTATTTTTGTCAAATTATGCTGCTCATTTTTATTGTGTCATATGATTACTAATGTCTATGTCCTAATTTTTCAAATCCTTTGAGTGGAGAATTTGAACCAAGACTTTTTTAATGTTACTTACAATTAATCCCACAATGTATGATATATGGTCATAATATATAGTCACTAAACACTTTAAAACAAAAAGCTATGCAACTAAAACTGGAGCATCAATCATACTTGCAATAGTTGAATTATTGTTAAAATATTTCAGCACAACCTGTATTTGCTAACTCTTTAAAATGGATTTCCACTCTTTCAAAATTTTGTCCTCAATTTTATGGCAAACATTCAATTGTTTATAAAGATTTTCTAAAGAGAAGAAAAATGCCTTTCCCTACAAAGTAAAATAAAAATGGAAACATGTTCAGCACTAAGTAGACTATAACAAAAATGAGGAAAAATAGTTTGCATGGAAAAGATGACTATATCTATCCAATGTTTCATTCTAGTATTATAATTTCAAATCTTATGCTTAAAATGCTCATCTATCTTATGTTGGTTTATGTATACGGCATGAGACAAAAATCCAATTTCATTCTTCTGCATATGGTAATCCAGTTTTCCCAGCACCATTTATTGAAGAGACTACAATTTTCACATTGTATGCACCTTGACTGACACTCTTGTGCAGAGACATTACTTTGCCAACAAAGGTCCATCTAGTCAAGACTATGGTTTTTCCAGTGGTTATGTATGGATGTGAGAGTTGGACTGTGAAGAAAGCTGAGCACCGAAGAATTGATGCTTTTGAACTATGGTGTTGGAGAAGACTCTTGAGAGTCCCTTGGACTGCAAGGAGATCCAACCAATCCATTCTGAAGGAGATCGGTCCTGGGTGTTCTTTGGAAGGAATGATGCGAAAGCTGAAACTCCAGTACTTTGGCCACCTCATGTGAAGAGTTGACTCATTGGAAAAGACTCTGATGTTGGGAGGGATTAGGGGCAGGAGGAGAAGGGGACGACCGAGGATGAGATGGCTGGATGGCATCACCGACTCGATGTATGTGAATTTGAGTGAATTCCAGGAGATGGTGATGGATAGAGAGGCCTGGCATCCTGTGATCCATGGGGTCACAAAGAGTTGGACATGACTGAGCAACTGAACTGACTGACTGAACTGACACTCTTGTTGAAGATCAGTTGAATGTATATGTTGGGATAAAATAGGAAGCATAGGAAAAATAGACTATAAAGTTCATCAGGCATAGGAGAAAATAATCAAATAAAACTTCTCAACATATGCATACATAATGAAACTGAATTAAAAAACCAAATGGGGAAAGAGAATAGTAGACAAGAAACACCTGAAAGATCATGTATAGGAAGAAATGACTCAGAAATGATCTGAGATCTCATAAGATCTACAGAAGAAAGATGTGATAGAAATGTTGATACACAGAGAATAGAGAAAATATTTATACTACACATCCAATCAGAATCCCAGGGAAAGGAAAATGGTGTCAAATGGTAATGGGAATAATGATCAAAGTATAAAGCTTGGTCATATATTTTCATTTTGATTTGAGAAAAACTCAGTAAATACAAGCAAAATAAATAAAAGTTCACAAAAACCAGTGAAACTGCAGAAGATCAAAGATAAAGTAAATATCTTTAAAAGATCCAGAAATATGGAAATTTTATATTAAAAAATGAAACTAATAAGAGATGAAGAAATATAGGGCAAACAGAAAGAAAAGTAAGTTTAATGATGATAGAAAATATCTTTTAACCTAAAGGTTTAACCTCAGGGAATTTTATTTTAGGATGAGGTTGTAATATAAATATATTCAGGGAAAAAAAGAAAGGCTAGATAGAGTTTATTATCAAATGACCTTAACTATCAGATAATTAAAGACTGTACTTCAAGAAGAAGGAATGTAATACCAGAAAGGATGGACTGATAGGCAAGAATCAATTATAACCAAAGAAAAATTTAGGGAAATTTAAAAATTGCATAATCATTAACTGCATAAAAAACCATAAAAATAACAAGTATTAAAATATAACTAATATGAGAAGACTAAATTACAATCTGTAGAAAATTCACTAGAATTAAAATATTTTAAAGTACTCCAAAAATGTTCAGGAAGACAATTAAAATAATGATTTATTTATACTTTAGATTTTACTAGGTTCAATATTCTATTCATGTGAAATTCTTATCATAACCTTTAAAAATAAATGCAAATATTCAGCAGTATACAGGAAAAAAGTTAAGATAAAACATCAGTCCAATCAAAGGCAAAACACAAAGAAAAACCATAGAAAAAGAGGATTATATACAAAACTCCAAAAAGACATTATAAATCAGCACAGATTTATCAGGCTAATTTATCATGACAAAAATGTGAATCCTTCACAACCCACAGATCGATCTTCTGACCCAAGGATTGAATCTGGGTCTCCTCCTTTGCAGGCAGATTCTGTATTATCTGAACCACCTACAAACTCTGGTATATTTCTGATGACTGTCCATGACATGAATAAGTCATGTGATGACTCAGTAATCAGGACCACTTGGATTTTTTTTTTTTTTTTTTTGCTACTTTGTCATCTCAGGTCCAATACACCAGAACCAAAGCAAATTACAGTTTCAAGTATAGTCCTCTAAATGTTTCTCCATGGATGAAGCAGAATGATTTCTAATTTTCCTATTGGTCATAATTGTTCCCATAGGCAAACATTTCTGTAAAGATGCTAAGAAATATTGAGGGGCATATGAATATACAGTCACTAATAAATATCTCCCCCGTAGTAAGTTATGAGCTTTAATAGTGATTGTATGTCATTAGTCATACTGCTACTGAGACCCCATTTACTTATTTGATTTCATTTTGTTGTTGTTGTTGTTATTGTTTCTATCCTTTTGCTTCTTGAGTATATTGCCAAGTGCATTGCTTGGATCATGTATTTGGTTTTTTTTCATTGTCTGAATAATGACAACAATCTTAGTGAAACCAGAGATAGAAGAGGCATGATGGGATGAAGGACATTATTACAGGGCTATTGCTTGCTGTGGATCCAGTGGCTACTACAGCTATCACCAGATTTGCATGAGACCTTGGTGAAAACATAATTAAATCTTTATTATGTAAATAACTCTATTTTGTGGTATCTTTGTTATACCAGCTTAGCCTTTCACCTATATAATACGCAAAGTATTAATGGAATTGTGAAATTGGAGTGTTGCTAAAACAAAACTTAAAATATATGTCAGTAGCTTGCTATTTGGCATTGGATAGCAAGGAAATAATGAACACAGACTTGATGACTTATGATCTTTCTTACATCATTGAATAAAGTTGATGTAATTGCCACCTGTGATAACTTGGAAAGCAAATTGCAGTCTACGGAGACTGTAACTCTATAGGAAGCAGTCAGAATGCCAGTTTGCAGACATAATTGGAAAGAAATAGACTTCTGCTTTAAAAAAAAGTTCTGACTGCAACATAAAATAACAATTTTGTGAAAACACAGAATTTGAAAATTCATTATAAGAAAAACACAATTGTTTGCCTACTGCTAAAAGCAGGACATTTGTTGAAACCAAAAGTAGGAGAACTATCACCCAGAATCTTGAAATGCATTGCATTATTTTTATTTATGTATACAATGGTTGTCAGCCCAGCTGCATGGATCAAAATAAGTGTTCAGATGGCATGGAATTAATTATTATTTAATTGACAATGACAGAGAAAATTGAGCAGAACATGCTGCTGCCGCTAAGTCACTTCAGTCGTATCCAGCTCTGTGCGACCCCATGGATGGAAGCTCACCAGGCTCCCCCATCCCGGGTATTCTCCAGGCAAGAGCACTGGAGTGGGTTGCCATTTCCTTCTCCAATGCATGAAAGTGAAAGGTGAAAGTGAAGTCGCTCAGTCGTGTCTGACTCTTAGCGACCCCATGGACTGCAGCCTACCGGGCTCCTCTATCCATGGGATTTTCCAGGCAAGAGTACTGAAGTGGGTTTCCATTGCCTTCTCCTTGAGCAGAACATAGGCAACATTAAATATAGGAGAAAAATCCATAAGTTTAAGAACTATGACCAGAAAAGGCCTTTGGATGTGGTAACTTTCACACACAATTGCTTGAAAGCAAGAAACTATCACTAATTCTAAAGTTGTTGTGCTAACTAGTAAGCTACTTAGAGAAATATTTGACCCATGCTACCTTCAGATACCTATATTTGTGTCTAAGTTTGTAGCAATTGGATATAGTTGGAAATTATAATGACTTTGACTAGATCTTGGCCTTAGCACAGTAGGCATGCAATCTCTTTTCCTCTTCTTGTTGTACAGATGTAGTGGTAAACCATGTTATTCAGTGTGATAACAATAATACTCTTGGAGATGGTGGCAAAGATATAAAAAAGGAAAGAACATCAATCACTGCATAGTCTCATGAATTGGAAGTGACCACCTGCCGACACTTACTCCTTGAAAGGAAAGTTATGACCAACCTAGGCAGCATATTGAAAAGCAGAGATATTACTTTGCCAACAAAGGTCCGTCTAGTCAAGGCTATGGTTTTTCCACTGGAGATCCAACCAGTCCATCCTAAAGGAGATCAGTCCTGAGTGTTCATTGGAAGGACTGATGCTGAAGCTGAAACTCCAATACTTTGGCCACCTCATGCAAAGAGTTGACTCATTGGAAAAGACCCTGATGCTGGGAGGGATTGGGGGCAGAAGAGAAGGGGACGACAGAGGATGAGATGGCTGGATGGCATCACCGACTCAATGGACGTGAATCTGATTGAACTCCGGGAGTTGGTGATGGGCAAGGAGGCCTGGCGTGCTGCAATTCATGGGGTCGCAAAGAGTCAGACACGACTGAGCGACTGACCTGAACTGAACTGAACCTGCCATACCATTGCCTGTGTTCAAACTATGTGAAAAAATATGTATTTCTATTTTGTTATAGTCATAGAATTTTGTATCTCTTTTTAGTTCTCTGAACCAAAATATGCCTCTTTTTTTAAAGCAGCTTAAACTAATATAGTTCTTTGCTGAATTAAAAAATTTTCTAGAGCGTTTGTATCATTTTTCACAGCCACTGAAAATCTGTGATAGTTCTAATCCTAAACCCTTTCTTTTCCCTTAAATTTTTATCTTTTAAAAACTTACATAGGCAAAAGGAGATCAGTTACCTTTATTTTTTATGATAAGTGAGGTTAAATATTTATCTACAAGTTTTGTGAAAATTTAAATTTTAATTTGTGCCCTTTTCTCACTTTCCATTTCTAACGGTTCTTTAATAAATTCTATGGACTGTGAAGAAGGCTGAGCGCCGAAAAATTGATGGTTTTGAATTGTGGTGTTGGAGAAGACTCTCGAGAGTCCCTTGGACTGCAAGGAGATCCAACCAGTCCATTCTGAAGGAGACCAACCCTGGGATTTCCTTGGAAGGAATGAGGCTAAAGCTGAAGCTCCAGTACTTTGGCCACCTCATGCGAAGAGTTGACTCATTGGAAAAGACTCTGATGTTGGGAGGGATTGGGGGCAGGAGGAGAAGGGGACCACCGAGGATGAGATGGCTGGATGGCATCACAAACTCAATGGACGTGAGTCTGAGTGAACCCCGTGAGATGGTGATGGACAGGGAGGCCTGGCTTGCTGTGATTCATGGGGTCGCAAAGAGTCGGACACGACTGAGCGACTGAACTGAACTGATGATCCCATCTAGTTGGGAGGATTTCTTTAGTTTATCATATATATTTTAAAGAAAATCTCTTTTTAAAATTTTGTTATGTTGTTCAATACTTTTGTTATCCTCTGACAATATATTAGCTTTTTAGCTGTAGAGTATCTTTGTTTTTTTTGTTTGTTTTTTTTCTAATCATATCAATACTTTTTTTCTTTTTTTGCATATATGCTTAAAAGATATTCTCATGCAATATCAGATACAACTCAGATACTCAAGGCCTGGTAATAGGCCATTATATCATTACAGTGGAAAGAGACAAATTAATTGAATTTAAACACTTATAAATCAAATTAAACTCAGTGATAAATATGTAGCATAGTAGAGTATAGTAAATATATATATAATCTTGTTTATTAAATTAATGTTTAATAATTTGGCATAAACTAATTAATTAATGGGCTTCCCTGATAGCTCAATTGATAAATAATCCACCAGCAATGCAGAAGACCTTAGTTCAATTTCTGAGTTGGGAAGATGCGCTGGAGAAGGGATAGGCTACCCACTCCAGTATTCTTGGGCTTCCCTTGTGACTCAGATGGTAAAGAATCCATCTACAATGTGGAGACAGGGGTTCAATCCCTGGGTTGGGAAGATCTCCTGGGAAGGAAAAGGCTACCCACTCCATATTCTGGCCAGGAGAATTCCATGGGCTGTATTAATGGACATGAGTTTGAGCAAGCTCCAGATTTGGTGATGGACAAGGATGCCTGGTATACTGCTGTCTATGGTGTGGCAAAGAGTCAGACACGCCTGAGCAACTGAATGGAGCTGAATTAATTGACTACATTTTAGTAACTTGTGGTCAGCAAGGAATCAGTACCCAAAACAACATACTTCCTACAGAGGTCAAAAGTAGATATGAGGCAACAATTCAGTCAAGAAAGATTCATTTTTAACAGTGTTAGGTATGGCAGATAAAATATAACCTGCACGTACAATGAATGCATTTTCATTTCCTAGACAAAATTCAATTTTTCAACAAATTTTAGAGGACTATATGTCTCAAAAATTTAAGGAGCATTTCTTTGATTTATCTTCTGCAATGAACATCATTTAAGTCTAACTGAATCATATTTATGATTTATCATATATAAAATGGTTTTCCCAGGTGGCACTAGTGGTAAAAATTCCACTTACCAATGCAGGAGATGCAAGAAACACAGGTTTGATCCCTGGGTTAGGAGGATCCTCTGGGTAGGAAATGGCAACCCACTTCAGTATTCTTGTCTAGGAAATCCCATGAATAGAGGACCTGGCAGGCCAAAGTCCATGGAGTCCTAAAGAGTTGGACACAACTGAGAACACACCCGGTATTGCATATAAAATATTAATACTACCATTAAAGCTAATTCTGAAATTAGTTATGTGAATTGAAGACTTTCAAATAATATTAACAAAAGCAGAAGAGTAATCTCATAATGTTCATTATTGTATATCAATAGCATTAGGTTTTATATAATGATTCCTTTAATTTTTTAAATAAAACAGCTTTGTGTTGTTTATATTTTATGTGATGTTCACTTTACTTGAATCTTCATTTCTGTTTTTTAGCTACTTGCAACATTATAACAGAATTATATATCTTACAAAAGCAGTTATTTGATTAATAATTATTCAACTAATTTAGAAACACCTACAAAATACTTTAATACATGAATTGTTATTAAGATATACAATAATGCATTTATAAACATAGTTCATTTTTAAGTTAGTTTTGTTTTACTCTTGCTGTTTGTTAATGCCATTACTTGGAAAAAAGGGGAAAAATAATAAAGAGGATGAGGAGGAAAAGAAAAGAAGTAGAAATAGAAGAAATAGAAGAAACATAGGAAGATGAAGAAACATAAGAAGATTGAGATGAAAAAGAAAACAAAGAGGGCAAAGAAAAGAAAGGAGGAAGGGCCCCTAGTGGAACTGAGTAACTCTATAATGAATACTATGTTTTATTTTTTTTTTCCTTGCTGATTCATGAAAATTAAGAGGGTCCAGGAATATTGTATCTTAGTTTGAAGGACAGCTGTTACCACTTCTCATTTATTACCATTAAATATTTTACTACTTAACATTTTATCTAGTCTCTCTCAGAGATCATTTATAACGTATGGTTTTCACATTGATAAATATTTAAAATTGAGCATTTTTGATTGGCAAACATGGGAGAGCAGAAATTCTGAAGGAATTAAGAACATTTTTCTCACTAATAGTCTAATTTATGGTGCCAAGAGGGACCAAGTTTTACACATGGTTAAATCGCATGTGACATTAAAACAGCATAAAAGGATACACACTGCCAATTCATAAGCTAAATATCATGGGGATTAGTGTAAAATTGGGTCAACATCAAATATTTGTAATTAAAATTGCTAATGCCTTGTAAAACAAAATATATAACTCCAAGAGATGTCACTTTTCAATTGTTATTTAATGTAAGTTTGCACCAATTGATTTATTGTATCCTATAAAATGTGGTATTATGGGGCACCCCCACTGTGGCTCAGTGGTAAAGAATGCACCTGTCAATGCAGGAGACACAGGTTCAATCCCTGGTCCAGGAATATCCCACATACTGCTGGGCAATTAAGCCCATGCACCACAACTACCAAGCCTGTGCTCTAGAGCTTAGGAACCACGACTGCTGAGTCTATGCGCGTCCACTACTGACACCCAAACTCTCTAGGCTATGCTCTGCAACAAAGGAAGCCAAAGCAATGAGAGGCCCTCACACCACAAACAGAGTGGAGTCCCCGCTCACCGCTACTAGAGAAAAGCTTGCACATAGCAACAAAGACAAAACACAGCCAAAAATAAATGATTATATATTTTTTAAATTGGTAAAACATCTGCCTGTACTTTCTGCATTGCAATGTGGGTCTTTTAATTTATTAATTTATACAATATATTATATATTTATGTGATAAAATTATTTATCCATACACATATCCTAATTGAGATAATACAAGTGGATATTTTCAAACTCCTATATTTTTCCTTATCATAACTTCTATCATCGCTGCTGCTGCTGCTGCTGCGTCACTTCAGTCGTGTCCGACTCTGCGTGACCTCACAGACGGCAGCCCACCAGGCCCTCCCGTCCCTGGGATTCTCTAGGCAAGAACACTGGAGTGGGCCGCCATTTCCTTCTCCATCTATCATCACTAGTTACTTAAAAACTTAAATAAACCTGTTGCCATAAAATATAATTTTGCATATTGCCTATAGTCATTGCAGATCTTTTTAAAAATTAATTCAATTCAATACTAAATCAGTTCAGTGAAAACAGTAATGTTTATTTGTTTTGCCAGAATTTTTTAAAAGCCATTTTTAAACCAAATTATGTTGATATTATGTAGGTCAACCTGAACTGGAATTAAAATATCAACAGATTTTGATTTCTTTGAATAATGCAAAACATATGTATACATTAAATATGTGAGCACTTATAACTTTATTATTTAGATTTACTAAAGTCCAAGTTTTTATTCTAAATGTTTTCATCATATATATGTACAAAAATGGAGGAAATCAGTTATTCAGTGTATGCATATGCATTTTTTGGGATGAGTTAAATGATTTACATGCATCTTTTATGTAAATTCCTCTATGTTACATAAATTGGCAAATAAAATTTAAAAATTTTACTGAAAATAAATACAGGTAATTTTTCTATATCATTCTTGATTTTAACCATGTAATGCTGAGATGGACCATTGCAATTTAAACATTTTAAAAGCTGAAAACACAACATATTTCTTAAAACTTGACAATACAACATCATTAGAAATTTCCAAAGCAATCTGTTACAGGTTGGATATCTCATTTCTAGTTGGTAATAGAAAGAATAATTTCTATGTAATTCCTCTTGGACTTTGAAATATCATTTCTATGTTGTAAAGAGAGTGGTCTATACTTGAACATTATTCACAAGATGTATTCGTAGACAGTCCTTCTAGAATAGAGTATATCAATAAATTATGTTTTGCTTTTTAAACACAACAGTAGAGGAATGTGAAACCAGTTGTGTTCCTAGAAAGTGGGAAAGTTTTGGCTGAAGAGATTTTCTCAGTTTGTCATGCAAAGCCTCGTTATTTATAAGAAAATAAGAAAGGAAAAAAACATTTACCCAATATCTTCTGCGTGAAACACTATTAGATGTTTTAAATAAAGTTTTTAACATTAAAAAATTACAATATAATCACAAAAAATACAATGTTTGTAGAGCTCAACAATTTTTTAAAAAAGTGAACAGACCTATGGTTAATTTTAAGAAGCAGAGTAACTCTAAGCATAATTCTAACTCAAAGATTCCTTCTAGTCACTGGTTCCCAAAGGGAAACCTTCTAACATCACAGATAAATCATCACTGTTTTTAAAATTTGTATGAAAGGGGTCACATAGTATATATTCTTCTGTGTCTTGGCCTTTTTTCTCTAATCTATTTGTTAGCTTGTCGTAAAATTATGTGCAGCTTATTTTTGTTTTATATAATAATAATATTCTATTAGTGAATATTGTGTTTTTGCTCATTCAAAGTTGTGTCTGATTCTGTGACTCCATGGATGGAAGTACTCTTGGTGTTGCTATCTCCTGGTGTTTGCTCAAACTCATGTCCATTGTGTTGAGGATGATGCCATTCAACTGTCTTATTCTCTGCCAACCCCTTCTTTTACTTTCAATCTTCCCCAGCATCACAGTCTTTTCCAATGAGTCAGCACTTTGCATCATATAGTCAAAATATTGGAACTCCAGAATCATTCCTTTCAATGAATATTCAGGGTTGATTTCTTTTAGGATGGACTGGTTTGATCTTCTTGCTATTCAAGAGACTCTTAAGAGTCTTCTCTGGCAACACAGATCAATAGAATCAATTTTATGGTGCTTTGCTGGCAAAGTTATGTTACTGTTTTTAATATGCTGTCTAGGTTTGTCATAGCTTTCCTTCCAAGGAGCAAGCTTCTTTTAATTTCATGGCTGCAGTCACTGCACACAGTGATTTTGGACCCCAAGAGAAGAAAATGTCACTGTTTCCACTATTTTAAGTGGAGCTATCTAAAATCCTAAAAGATGACTATTGAATATATCATGATCTAATTTTTTATTCTAGTATTCTTGACATTTGTTTAATTACAGTTTTTGAGTGTCATGAATAGTGCTATTATCAATGTTCTTGTACATATATTACTGTGAATATATGTGGAGGTAATGAGGATAATGGTGACCTCCTTCAAACTGTCCCAGGCACCCACTGCTGCCCTTAGTGCCCCTGACCCTGCAGGAGGCCACTGCCAACCCACACCTTCACTGGAGACTCCTAGACACTAGTGGGCAAATCTGGGTCAGTCTCTTGTGGGGTCACTGCTCCTTTCTCTTGGGTCCTGGTGCACACAAGGTTTTGTTTGTGTCCTCCAAGAGTGTTTCCCCGGTCCTGTGTAAGTTCTGGTGGCTCTATGGTGGGGTTTATGGCAACCTCCTCCAAGAGGGTTTATGCCATACCCAGGTCTGCTGCACTCAGAGGACCTGCCACTGCAGCAGGCCACTACAGATCAGTACCTCCAGAGGAGACACTCAAACACAGTTCTGGCTCCGTCTCTGTGAGGTCTCTGGGTCCTGGTATACACAAAGTGTGTAAGAGTCCTCAGAACATCTCTGGTGGGTATGTGGTTTGATTCTAAATGTGATTTTGCCCCACCTACCATCTTATTGAGGCTTCTCCTTTGCCCTTGAATGTGCAGCATTTTTTTGTGTGGGTGATCCTACATTCTCCTGTCAATAGTTGTTCAACAATGAGTTGTAATTTTGGAGTTCTCACGGAAGATGAGTGCATGTTCTTCTACTCCATCATCTTGTAGACATCCTTTTTTTTTTTTTTTTTCCTCTTGGTGTCTTCCAAAATCTTGTTGCTGTCAAGTCTTCTCACATTTTCCTCATCCTTACAGGTATATGCCTAGCTAAACGCTCCTGTGGGAAATTTATGGGAGCACAGAGTGCCCCCAGCAACCTGAGATTGGCAGTATGGATTCATACTCTGATGCACAAACAGCAGCACTCCATCTCCCATGTTCCAGCCCCAGCCATATCCTCCAATGTTAAAAAATAATGCTGTTAAAGTTCTGCATGCAATATGCCAGCAAATTTTGAAAACTCAGCAGTGGCCACAGGACTGGAAAAGGTCAATTTTCATTCCAATCCCAAAGAAAAATAACGTCAAAGAATGCTCAAACTATCACACAATTGCACTCATCTCACACGCTCCAAAATAATGCTCAAAATTCTCCAAGCCAGGCTTCAACAGTATGTGAATGGTGAACTTGCAGATGTTCAAGCTGGATTTAGAAAAGGCAGAGAAACCAGAGATTAAATTGTCAACATCTGATGGATCATTGAAAAAGCAAGAGAGTTCCAGAAAAACATCTACTTCTGCTTTATTGACTATGCCAAGCCTTTGACTATGTGGATCACAATAAACTGTGGAAAATTCTGAAAGAGATGAAAATACCAGATCACCTGCCCTGCCTCTTGAGAAACCTGTATGCAGGTCAGGAAGCAACAGTTAGAACTGGACATGGAACAACAGACTGGTTCCAAACAGGAAAATGAGTATGTCAAGGCTGTATATTGTCACCCTGCTTATTTAACTTAAATGCAGAATACATTATGTGAAATGCCAGGCTGGATGAAGCACAAGCTGGAGTCAAGATTGCCAGGAGAAATATCACTAACCTCAGATATGAAGATGACACCACCCTTATGGCAGAAGGAGAAGAAGAACAAAAGAGTCTCTTGTTGAAAGTGAAAGAGGAGAGTGAAAAAGTTGGATTCAAACTCAACATTCAGAAAACTAAGAGCATGGCATCTGGTCCCATCACTCTTTGGCAAATAGATGGGGAAACAATGGAAACAATGAGAGACTTTCTTTTTGGAGGGTCCAAAATTACTGGAGATGGAGACTGTTTTCAGCCATGAAATTAAAAGACACTTGCTCCTTGGAGAAAAAGTTATGACCAACTTAGATAGCATATTCAAAAGCAGAGACATTACTTTACCCACAAAGGTCTGTCTAGTCAAGGCTATGGTTTTTCCAGTGGTCATGTAAGGATGTGAGAGTTGGACTGTGAAGAAAGCTGAGCACTGAAGAATTGATGCTTTTGAACTGTGGTGTTGGAGAAGACTCTTGAGAGTCCCTTGGACTGCAAGGAGATCCAACCAGTCCATCCTATAGGAAATCAGTTCTGAATATTCCATGGAAGGACTGATGCTTAAGCTGAAACTCCAATACTTTGGCCACCTGATGCAAATAACTGACCCTTGGAAAAGATACTGATGCTGGGAAAGATTGAAGGTGGGAGAAGGGGACAACAGAGAATGAGATGGTTGTGTGGCATCACTGACTTAATGAACATGAGATTGAGTAAGCTCTGGGGGTTGGTGATGGACAGAGAGGCCTGGTGTGCTGCATTCCATGGAGTCTCAAAGAGTCAGACATGACTGTGTGACTGAACTGACTGACTGATGTGACTATATTTGCATTTCTGATAATGACATACCCCACAGTTTAATCACAGTGTCTTAGAGTATGTATGCATGTGTGTGTGTGTTAGTCCCTCAGTCATGTCCAACTCTGCAGCCTCATGGTCTGTAACCCACCAGACTCTCTGTCCAAGGCATTCTCCAGACAAGAGTGCTGGAGTGGGTGACCATTCCTTCTCCATTGGATTGTCCTGACCCAGGTCTCCTGCACTGAAGGTAGATTCTTTACCATCTGAGCCACCAGGGAAGCCCAGGGTATGTATACACTCAACCATACTAGAGTTGATTGCCATTTCCTATTCCATTAAATCTTCTCAACCCTGGGATTGAACCCAAGTCTCTTGCATTACAAGCTGATTCTTTACTGCTGTGCCACCAAGGAAACACTTAGTCAATACTCCCAAACTGTGTTTAAAGCAACTTTCCTTTAGAGTCTCAGCATGAAACTGAGAATCGTGCACATATACCTTGCATTTTTACCAGCATCCCTATGAGGTATGTAATTTCATCATTTTAATACACAAATATGAAATTAACCCTAGCACATTTTTATGTGACATACTCCAAGTCATACAACTGGTAACACAATGGTGATCACAACAAAAACCTTCTGATACTAAGGCTCTGCTTTTATATTGTAGGAGCAGTGGATCACTATTGTTATACCAGTTCTGTTTGATGTACCAATTCTGGTTGATCCAAGGGCTTCTGTGACTCCTCTGCTGAGGAAGATTCTGTGGGGTTACCTGGGTTCAGCTGATAAGACTAAACAGTAATTTCTCATGTGGTTGCCATGGGAGAGATTATCAAATAATTTTCCATAAATTTGTGAAACCACACAATGTAAAACATATTCTGACAAGGAAAAATAAAGAAACTTTTGGTCAATTTTGTATTTCAAATCTAAAAACTATGTCTCTGTTATATAAAGAAGCCATTAGCAAATTTAAGCAAATGTAAAGAACAATAGTCTAGCATTTACCCTCTTTTTTCTGTTGGATATTTAGTTCCTCTCCAGTTAATAAAGAAAAACTCTTCTATGAGAAGAATAGCAACCAGCTAATAGAAAAAAGATAATGAAATTAAAAGATTGCAAGATTGTGCAATTTCTATGTAATTATAGAATCGAGTCATTAATAAATGTTAAAGCCATTATATAGTAAAGGATTATTGACAAATAGAAAATTTGTTAGATGTTAAAATATCATTTTATGGATTAATAGCAATATTTGGAATCAGTGAGGAGAGAGAGAGAGGACTCTATGTATTCGAAAATGATTTGGCAGTAACTGCCTTAACCAAGTATCATTAATGACTGGGGCTGAAACATCCTGTGTGTCCCAATGCCTGATGTGATGTAATATATATAATACAGTATCTCACCTACACAGGAACTTACCAAGGATATCCAACCTGAATATAAACAGCTTCCTAAAAACAATCAGATAGGGACTTCCCTGGTGGTTCAGTGGTTAAGACTCAGTGTTCCCAAAGTAGCGGGCCTGGGTTTAATCCCTGGTGAGGAACTAGATCCCACAAGCCACAACTAAGAGTTCGCATGCTGCAACTGAAGATCCATGTGCTGCAACAAAAATAATGAAGGTCTTCAGGCTGCCACTAAGATCCAATACAGCCAAATAAATAATAAATAAGTATTTAATAAATAAAAAATAACAAGATCAATTAAAAAATCCAAAATGTGAAAAAGTCCTAAGAACTGGCCTATCTCTTCAGAAGATGAATGCAATATAAACATGGTGAGACTGTTAATGAAGTTAATGAACCTAAAAGCAAAACAAAATATGTGAAACTTTTGATTCCTTCACAAAGCTGATAGTAGACAAAGAAATGAGGACAGTGAGAAAGATTTATAGAGTGAATTAAGTCATGCTACCGATGGTACTTTGTCCAAAGTTGATAATGTATTCATGTCTGCAATGAAGTACCAAAGGGAACAATAAAAATTAAATTCATGATGTCTACCAATATTATGAGAATAAAAGGGGATTGGACATAAGCTTTACAATTGTCCCAAACTTCCTTTAACTTTTACCTCAAGTAAGAAAAGAATATATATACATGTGTGTATATATATATCCTATGATTCTGTGTACTATGTAGCCTATAATTTCACTTTAATTGACATATTTCATACTTTTGTGTGCTATGTAGCCCACATTTTTTCTTACTATTGTTAGCTAAATTTGGCTTAAATCCAGCATAATAAAAAGCAATTGTTAAATTTTTGGTTAGTCTACTGGGAAGGAATATTCTACATGAAATGGCTTTATAAATATATGCAACATAAAAATACTATGTTCATGTAAAGTGATTTCATTATCATTTCTCATGATTTATTATGAAAATAATGCCTTAGCATTAAGTACATATCTGTATGTATTCATAGTCCATATATTTGGATACACATATTTATATATGAATATATATTCATATTTTAATATATCATCAGGAGCTTTCTTATTGACCCTAATTTCTGTGTGGAATTTGACCTTAAAATCTGATCTTCATGTATGCTTTCAGTGATGTGCTGCTTTCATGCTCTGATTTCTAAGTAGAAACCAGTATTTACACTCAGTTTATTTTGCTGATCTATGGTTAAAATTGTATATATAAAGGTATCCTGTAGCAGGAAATGTATTGATCGATTTAGCTGTCTTGGATTATAATATACAGTCTCATCACTCACTAATAACAATAGAGTTGTGAAAATAATTTATAGTCATCTGAGTCTATGAAATATCATTAATTAAATGAAATTTGCAAAATTCTAGATGTTACAGAGCTTATTAAATTAAGATAAAATGGAAATTTTTGAAAATTAGCTACCCTAATAACATTTCTCTTATTCCTAAAGTTATATTCCCTACTTATCATTATCACCTTTCCAATGAACACCATTGTGGCTAGTGACTCTGTCCTGTGTGCATAATTTCATAATACTCTACTTTCCCTTCTCTATCTGAATTGAATTTTCATTCCTTATCCATTAACTTCATTATCTCAACAGAAAGTGTATGGTAATATCTCTCAGCCTAATTTAATATCTCTCCAAGATATTTAATATCTTGCCAAATAAAAATATTTGTTTATATATGACTGAAATTAGCTGTAATGTACTATCCAAGCTGTGAAGAGGTTAGCTATTAAGCTACTCTTGGAATTGCTGCATCAGCATACATAATGTTGGGACAAGCAGACTGCAGTGACCTTAAACTGACACCAGCTCCTCAGGGAAGTGCCTGCCCTAGATAGCAGCCTGCAGAATCACAGCAAGTGTAAGCTTCTGGCAAGAGTTTGCCAATAGCCCTTTTCATCAACAGTTTTCCCTGCCTCCCCCTGACTCTTCTTGTAGATAAGACCCTGCTCTTTTGATTTACTTTTTTGGAAAAGTAAATTGCATTTATTGGTTGGAATAATCATTTTAAGATGTCAATTTCCCCCCAAATAATTTTTTTCCCTTTAATTTTTTTATTTTTAATTAATTTGTATTAGAGTATATTTGATATACAATGTTGTGTTAGTTTCTGCCATACAGCAGAGTGAATCAATAATACATTGTATGGGTGTTCACTCTTTTTTTAGATTTTTTCCCAATATAGTTCATTACAGAGTATTTAGGGAGTTCACTGTGAAAAGATGTTTGATATCACTGATTATTAGAGAACACAAATCAAAACTGCAGTGAGGTATCACCTCATGCAGTTCAGAATAGCCCTCATCAAAATAATCTACAGACCGTAAATACTGAAGAGGGTGGGAAGAAAGGGGAACCCTCCACACTGTTTGTGGGAATTGGTACAGGCACTGTAGAGGACAGTATGAGGATCCTTCAGTTCAGTTGCTCAGTCATGTCTGACTCTTTGCAACCCCATGAATTGCCACACGCCAGACCTCCCTGTCCATCACTAACTCCAGGAGTTCATTCAGACTCACGTCCATCGAGTGTCTGTGATGCCATCCAGCCATCTCATCCTCTGTCGTCCCCTTCTCCTCCGCCCCCAATCCCTCCCAGCATCAGAGTCTTTTCCAATGAGTCAACTCTTCTCATGAGGTGGCCAAAGTACTGGAGTTTCAGCTTTAGCATCAGTCCTTCCAATGAACACCCAGGACTGATCTCCTTTAGAATGGACTGGTTGGATCTCCTTGCAGTCCAAGGGACTCTCAAGAGTCTTCTCCAACACCACAGTTCAAAAGCATCAATTCTTCAGCGCTCAACCTTCACAGTCCAACTCTCACATCCATACATGACTACTGGAAAAACCATAGCCTTAACTAGATGGACCTTGGTCGTCAAAGTAATGTCTCTGCTTTTGAATATGCTATCTAGTTTGGTCATAACTTTTCTTCCAAGGAGTAAGCATCTTTTAATTTCATGGCTGCAGTCACCCATCTACAGTGATTCTGGAGCCCCCAAAAATAAAGTGTGACACTGTTTCCACTGTTTCCCCAGCTATTTCCCATGAAGTGATGGGACCAGATGCCATGATCTTCGTTTTCTGAATGTTGAGCTTTAAGCCAACCTTTTCACTCTCCTCTTTCACTTTCATCAAGAGGCTTTTTAATTCCTCTTCACTTTCTGCCATAAGGGTGGTGTCATCTGCATATCTGAGGTTATTGACATTTCTCCCAGCAATCTTGATTCCAGCTTGTGCTACTTCCAGCCCAGCATTTCTCATGATATACTCTGCATATAAGTTAAATAGCAGGGTGACAATATACAGCCTTGATGTACTCCTTTTCCTAGTTGGAACCAGTCTGTTTTTCCATGAGGATCCTTAGCAAATATGATCCATGGATCTCATTCCTGGGCATACGTTTGAGAGAAAAGCCACAATTTCAAAAGATACATGCATCTTCATGTTCATTACAGCACTATTTACAATAGCCAGGACATAGAAAAACTGGATAACGAAGACATAAATACACTGCAAATACTCCTAAACTGTAAAAAATGACTTAAATAATACCATTTCCAGTGACATGGATGTACTGACCTAGAGATTAACAAACTGAGTAAAGTAAGTCAAAGAAATATAAATATCAATGATATCGCTTATATGTGTTATCTAAAAAGAAAAAGTACAAATGAACTTATTTACAAAACAGAAATAGGGTTACAGATGTAGAAATAAGAAATGTATGGTTACCAAGAGGGAAAGGGCTAGAGGGGTAAATTGGGACAATGGGATTGACACATACACACTACTATATACACAATAGATGATTAGTGTTCTTTTGATATAAATAATCTGACCTTAGCCTGTGAATACCAAATCACTCCATTTTTATCCATTTATGGATCCTAATAAAGGCATTTGCTTCATTTCCTCTCTCTTTCCATACTTTTTTGCATTTCCCTGATTACTAGTAATGTTGAGTCTATTCATACTTATATTAACTAGGTATCTTAACTTTCCTAAATTTTTCTAATTATTTTCAAGTCATCTGAAATATGATATGGAAAATATTATTTGTATCCTTTTTATTTGTGAAAAATATCATATATTTTGGATAATAACTATCTATCTTTGTCATTGGTTCACACATTGTTTCTTGGAATGTCATCTGCTTATTACTGTAATTTTAATTTCATGTGGAATTGTTTCTTAAATGTACAAAATATTTCAATATTTCTTTCTTTTTTAATTTTATTTTTACTTTATTTTACTTAACAATACTGTATTGGTTTTGCCATACATTGACATGAATCCACCATGGGTGTACACGAGCTTCCAATCCTGAAACTCCCTCCCACCTCCCACCCCATATCATCCCTCTGGATCATCCCCATGCACCAGCCCCAAGCATCCTGTATTCTGTATTGAACATAGACTGGCACTTCGTTTCTCACATGATAGTATACATGTTTCAATGCCATTCTCCCAAATCATCCCACCCTCTCCCTCTGCCTCAGAGTCCAAAAGTCCATTCTATATATCTGTGTCTCTTTTGCTGTCTCACATACAGGGTCATCATTACCATCTTTCTAAATTCCATATATATGTGTCAGTATACTGTATTGGTGTTTTTCTTTCTGGCTTAATTCACTCTGTATAATTGGCTCCAGTTTCATCCATCTCATTAGAACTGATTCAAATGTATTCTTTTTAATGGCTGAGTAATACTCCATTGTGTATATGTACCACACTTTCTTATCCATTCATCTACTGATGGACATCTAGGTTGTTTCCATGTCCTGGCTATTATAAACAGTGCTGCAATGAACATTGGGGCACATGTGTCTCTTCAATTCTGGTTTCCTCAGTGTGTATGCCCAGCAGTGGGATTGCTGGGTCATAAGGCAGTTCTATTTGCAATCTTTTAAGGAATCTCCACACGTTTTTCCATAGAGGCTGTACTAGTTTGCATTCCCAGCAACAGTGTAAGAGGGTTCCCTTTTCTCCACATCCTCTCCAGCATTTATTGCTTGCAGACTTTGGATCGCAGCCATTCTGACTGGTGTGAAATGATACCTCATTGTGTTCTTGATTTGCATTTCTCTGATAATGAGTGATGCTGAGCATCTTTTCATGTGTTTTTTAACCATCCGGATGTCTTCTTTGGAGAAATGCCTATTTAGTTCTTTGGCCCATTTTTTGATTCGGTCGTTTATTTTTCTGGAGTTGAGCTGCAGAAGTCGCTTGTATATTTTTGAGATTAGTTGTTTGTCAGTTGCTTCATTTGCTATTATTTTCTCCCATTCAGAAGGCTGTCTTTTCACCTTGCTTATAGTTTCCTTTGTTGTGCAGAAGCTTTTAATTTTAATTAGATCCCATTTGTTTATTTTTGCTTTTATTTCCAGTATTCTGGGAGGTGGATCATAGAGGATCCTGCTGTGATTTATGTCAGAGATTGTTTTGCCTATGTTCTCCTCTAGGAGTTTTATAGTTTCTGGTCTTACATTTAGATCTTCAATCCATTTTGAGTTTATTTTTGTGTGTGGTGTTAGAAAGTGATCTAGTTTCATTCTTTTACAAGTGGTTGACCAGTTTTCCCAGCACCACTTGTTAAAGAGATTGTCTTTACACCATTGTATATTCTTGCCTCCTTTGTCGAAGATAAGATGTCCATAGGTGTGTGGATTTATCTCTGGGCTTTCTATTTTGTTCCATTGATCTATATGTCTGTCTTTGTGCCAGTACCATACTGTCTTGATGACTGTGGCTTTGTAGAAGAGCCTGAAGTCAGGAAAGTTGATTCCTCCAGTTCCATTCTTCTTTCTCAAGATTGCTTTGGCTATTCGAGGTTTTTGGTATTTCCATACAAATCTTGAAATTATTTGTTCTAGTTCTGTGAAAAATACCATTGGTAGCTTGACAGGGATTGCATTGAATCTGTAGATTGCTTTGGGTAGTATACTAATTTTCACTATATTGATTCTTCCGATCCATGAACATGGTATATTTCTCCATCTATTAGTGTCCTTTTTGATTTCTTTCATCAGTGTTTTACAGTTTTTGATATATAGGTCTTTAGTTTCTTTAGGGAGATATATTCCTAAGTATTTTATTCTTTTCGTTGCAATGGTGAATGGAATTGTTTCCTTAATTTCTTTTTCTACTTTCTCATTATTAGTGTATAGGAATGCAAGGGATTTCTGAGTGTTGATTTTATATCCTGCAACGTTACTATATTCATTGATTAGCTCTAGTAATTTTCTGGTAGAGTCTTTAGGATTTTCTATGTAGAGGATCATGTCATCTGCAAACAGTGAGAGTTGTACTTCTTCTTTTCCAATTTGGATTCCTTTTATTTCTTTTTCTGCTCTGATTGCTGTGGCCAAAACTTCCAGAACTATATTGAACAGTAGCGGTGAAAGTGGGCACCCTTGTCTTGTTCTTGACTTTAGGGGAAATGCTTTCAAATTTTCACCATTGAGGATAATGTTTGCTGTGGGTTTGTCATATACAGCTTTTATTATGTTGAGGTATGTTCCTTCTATTCCTGCTTTCTGGAGAATTTTTATCATAAATGGATGTTGAATTTTGTCAAAGGCCTTCTCTGCATTTATGGAGATAATCATATGGTTTTTATTTTTCAATTTGTTAATGTGGTGAATTACATTGATTGATTTGTGGATATTGAAGAATCCTTGCATCCCTGGGATAAAGCCCACTTGGTCATGGTGTATGATCTTTTTAATGTGTTGTTGGATTCTGATTGCTAGAATTTTGTTGAGGATTTTTGCATCTGTGTTCATCAGTGATGTTGGCCTGTAGTTTTCTTTTTTTGTGGCATCTTTGTCAGGTTTTGGTATTAGGGTGATGGTGGCCTCATAGAATGAGTTTGGAAGTTTACCTTCCTCTGCAATTTTCTGGAAGAGTTTGAGTAGGATAGGTGTTAGCTCTTCTCTAAATTTTTGGTAGAATTCAGCTGTGAAGCCGTCTGAACCTGGGCTTTTGTTTGCTGGAAGATTTCTGATTACAGTTTCAATTTCCGTGCTTGTGATGTGTCTGTTAAGATTTCCTATTTCTTCCTGGTTCAGTTTTGAAAGTTGTACTTATCTAAGAATTTGTCCATTTCTTCCACATTGTCCTTTTTATTGGCATATAATTGCTGATAGTAGTCTCTTATGATCCTTTGTATTTCTGTGTTGTCTGTTATGATCTCTCCATTTTCATTTCTAATTTTATTGATTTGATTTTTCTCTTTGTTTCTTGATGAGTCTGGCTAATGGTTTGTCAATTTTATTTATCCTTTCAAAGAACCAGCTTTTGGCTTTGTTGATTTTTGCTATGGTCTCTTTTGTTTCTTTTGCATTTATTTCTGCCCTAATTTTTAAGATTTCTTTCCTTCTACTAACTCTGGGGTTCTCCATTTCTTCCTTTTTTATTTGCTTTAGGTGTAGAATTAAGTTACTTATTTGACTTTTTTCTTGTTTCTTGAGGTATGCCTGTATTGCTAAGAACTTTCCTCTTAGCACTGCTCATATAGTGTCCCACAGGTTTTGGGTTGTTGTGTTTTCATTTTCATTCATTTCTATGCATATTTTGATTTCTTTTTTTATTTCTTCTGTGATTTGTTGGTTATTCAGAAGCGTGTTGTTCAGTCTCCATATGTTGGAGTTTTTAATAGTTTTTCTCCTGTAATTAAGATCTAATCTTAGTGCATTATGGTCAGAAAAGATGCTTGGAGTGATTTCGATTTTTTTGAATTTATCAAGCATAGATTTATGGCCCAGGATGTGATCTATCCTGGAGAAGGTTCCATGAGCACTTGAGAAAAAGGTGAAATTCATTGTTTTGGGGTGAAAGGTCCTATAGATATCAATTAGGTCTAACTGGTCTATTTCTTTTGAATATTAGTAAAAGGCTTTATATTCCCCTAAAGTTTTAAGCACTTTCATTTACAATTTTTTTTTTTTTTTAGCATTTACAATTTTTTTATTCTCTAGGTTCCTTAATGGGTTATATGTATACATATGATTGTCTTTTTAAAATTTTTCAGTTCCTTTATTACCATAATCTATTTCAGACAGTGATAGCTATTTCACCATACCTTGATTTTGTATGCTATGAACAACATAACATATTTAACATTAAATTATCACATTATGTATAACAATTTTCTGACATTAATCATTGCATACATGAAACAAATTGGCTAAGTTAAATTAAAATTCAATGAACTTTTGTTTTTTTTCTTATTGTTTTACTTAGAATTCTTGAGTTATTTTTGTGAAAACTCTGAAATTGGCTTTTCTAGACTTTTCTTTTATCCCCATGATAATCTTTGCTTCTTAATATTAGTTTTGATATCCTACATCTTCAATGAACTAATTCATATCAAATTAGAATTGTCTTCTTCAAGAAAACACTTCAATTCTGATTTTATGTGTTTCTCTGTCACAAAATGTCTGAAGAACAGAGTACACCTGTATATTCCAAAGAGAATGGAATGAAATTGAGGCCTTTTGCTAGTTCTTCAGCTTTATTTATTAGTATATTGAGGACACAGTATTATATTGAGTGTTTTGAGAAATGATTAGTTCATGTTAAAAATAATGTTTGTTAATTTATGATATCATGAGCAAATGTGAAAAATAAATATATAAATATATGGTTTTCTCATATATTTTATATATATTATACAGCATTAAGATAAATATCACAGGGTGAATATTAAATAAAGGATATTTCTGGAAAAATGTGAAGAGGATCCATATAAGTACTTAAATATGATTTTAAAAAGTTCTTTCATCTTCTTCTTACTTCAAATTCAACTTCTAACATCTTATTTTAGTTTTTACTGATTTCACAAGTATCATGAAATTAATGTGAGTAGAGCTGAACTACTAGCAAAAATGCATATTGCTTTTTATTCTTTTTTATTTATTTTTTTTAATTTTTATTTATTTATTTATTTAATTTTAAAATCTTTAATTCTTACATGCGTTCCCAAACATGACCCCCCCTCCCACCTCCCTCCCCACAACATCTCTCTGGGTCATCCCCATGCACCAACCCCAAGCATGCTGCACCGTACGTCAGACATGGACTGGCGATTCAATTCTTACATGATAGTATACATGTTAGAATTCCCATTCTCCCAAATCATCCCACCCTCTCCCTCTCCCTCTGAGACCAAAAGTCCGTTATACACATCTGTGTCTTTTTTCCTGACTTGGATACAGGGTCGTCATTGCCATCTTCCTAAATTCCATATATATGTGTTAGTATACTGTATTGGTGTTTTTCTTTCTGACTTACTTCACTCTGTATAATTGGCTCCAGTTTCATCCATCTCATCAGAACTGATTCAAATGAATTCTTTTTAACGGCTGAGTAATACTCCATTGTGTATATGTACCACAGCTTTCTTATCCATTCATCTGCTGATGGACATCTAGGTTGTTTCCATGTCCTGGCTATTATAAACAGTGCTGCGATGAACATTGGGGTACATGTGTCTCTTTCAATTCTGGTTTCCTCGGTGTGTATGCCCAGAAGTGGGATTGCTGGGTCATAAGGCAGTTCTATTTGCAATTTTTTAAGGAATCTCCACACTGTTCTCCATAGTGGCTGTACTAGTTTGCATTCCCACCAACAGTGTAGGAGGGTTCCCTTTTCTCCACACCCTCTCCAGCATTTATTGCTTGCAGATTTTTGGATCGCAGCCATTCTGACTGGTGTGAAGTGGTACCTCATTGTGGTTTTGATTTGCATTTCTCTAATAATGAGTGATGTTGAGCATCTTCTCATGTGTTTGTTAGCCATCCGTACGTCGTCTTTGGAGAAATGTCTATTTAGTTCTTTGGCCCATTTTTTGATTGGGTCGTTTATTTTTCTGGAGTAGAGCTGCATAAGTTGCTTGTATATTTTTGAGATTAGTTCTTTGTCAGTTGCTTCATTTGCTATTATTTTCTCCCATTCAGAAGGCTGTCTTTTCATTTATTTTTTTTTAAATTTTTATTTTTACTTACTTTACTTTACAATACTGTATTGGTTTTGCCATACATTGACATGAATCCACCACGGGTGTACATGCTATCCCAAACATGAATCCCCCTCCCACCTATCTCCCCACAACATCCCTCTGGGTCATCCTCGTGCACCAGCCCCAAGCATGCTGTATCCTGCATCAGACATAGACTGGCGATTCATGAAAATGGAGAGATCACAACAGACAACACAGAAATACATAGGATCATAAGAGACTACTATCAGCAATTATATGCCAATAAAATGGACAATGTGGAAGAAATGGACAAATTCTTAGAAAAGTACAACTTTCCAAAACTGAACCAGGAAGAAATAGAAAATCTTAACAGACCCATCACAAGCACAGAAATTGAAACTGTAATCAGAAATCTTCCAGCAAACAAAAGCCCAGGTTCAGACGGCTTCACAGCTGAATTCTACCAAAAGTTTTGAGAAGAGCTAACACCTAACCTACTCAAACTCTTCCAGAATATTCTTTTTTAATGTTATAAGTTTGTGTCATTTGTCATTGCTAAACCTGAGTAGATCCCTCAAAAATCTAGCAGAAATTGTCCAGCATTTCTATGGGGAGTGAGAAGATCAGAAAAAATCAAGATAAGTGTTACTTCTCATAATCTGCAGTTCCAACTAAAGAATCCTAACTTACTTTATATCATTCCCATGATAAAACATTTAAATTTTTATACTGCATAAAAGTTCTCATCACTTGCAGCATTTTTGCAAATGAATTTCACTGAAGTCATTCATTGAAATGTCAATTAATTTTTTTTTTTTTATGGCCAACAACTTTGGTGAAAATAGTTCTCCAGAATTTGCTCACAAATCTATTAAAATGGAAAAGTTTAAAATTAATGAATTAACAAGCACATTTAGCAAGAAGAAAATGAAAAAGTGTGACAGTTACAACACTTCATTGGTTACATTTTACTTGGAAAAAAGTAAGAAAATTTGTATAATATTGAATTAACTCATGAAAATTAGCATCAAGTTTATACATTCTAGGGCTGGAATAAGATATTTTCTTGGACAACATAAATTTAAATTTCAGTCTATGGCTAATTAGAAGACAAATGATTGCTACATTTTATATAATATAGAAAGTTTGGCAAAATTTTTAAGTTCACAGAAAATTTTATAGTTTACTGATTCTTGAAAATTCAATGACTATTTTGTCAAAAAGTAGAAATGCAATACCAGCTCAGAGCATTCATTAATGGCTGGCTCACTAAAATTGAAAGTGGAAAGTAGTATAGATATTAATGCCTGAAGAATTAATCCAAAATATGAGAAAAATAAAATGCACAAAGGTGAGTCAGTGATAGGCACGAGTCTAGAATTCAAAATTGCCTTATTTCCTTGTCAAGCTCTCTGTCCAAATAGGTAGCTTCTAAAAGTAGAAGACACCAATATAAAGTAAAACAAAACTGTACATTCTTAAAAAAAAAAAAATCAAGAATATATATATAAGCTACTGTCTTTTATGATCAGGGAACTCAAAGTTCCTCCAAATAATATTACTTACTCCTCAAAATATTCTATATATATCATCCTTCAACTTAAAATTTTTGTGTCATTAATGATAGAATCAATATCTGTAGCATATTTAACTTTAGTACTTTCCCAAATTCTTATATTGAATAATTGCATGAATAAGCAAGCTGGAAATAATAATGCTATCTATATCACCTGTGAATGTCTTTCTAAGATCAAATTTTTCAGGTGTAAGATTTTCTTCATTATCTATCATTGCATTTTTTTTTCATTATCTAATTTTAAGCTCACTCAGAGATTATAGATTTTCAGGTCTGATACAATTCGTTTGCTAAAATTTCCAGAAAGATTATACTTAATGAAATGCATTTTTATGTTGAGGTGAAGATGATGTGCTTAGTTGATAAAATACCAGCTTCTCACAGCATCTTAAAGGAGTAAACCTCTTCTTGCCTGGTGATATGCATCTGTTTCTGTAATTTGTGGAGCGAGTTTCCTGCTGATATAAGGATACGAATGTTTGCAAATTGAATATTAGTAGAAGGTAGATTTCCTCCCACTGCTTTTGGATACAATACTGACAATGAACAGTAGGAGGTAAATTCATCTCAATTCCAATTATAAATAACATACACAGTTCTCATCTATCTATTGTCTGAAAAAAACAGGAAGCTACGTGAACTATAGTGAAGTAAAAGCAATTATAAAATTGAGTTCCAAAGAATTTTTATGGCTTACTTATTTCTCATTTTAAAAATTTCATGCTGTGTCTCAATGGACACTCAAAAAAGATGCTTTCAGGTATCATTCCCAATATCATAGAAGGAAAACGAATACACTGTGTCTTCCAGTTGTTTATTTAAAAGTTACTATTAGTTTAAGAAGTCCAATTTAATCACATCAGTTTTATTTCAAATAATCAAGTGATTCAAGTGCTTCATTCCACTTTCAATCCAATATAATTAAAATAATTATTTTTTTAAAAGGTAGAGGCAAAATTTTGAAAAGGCACAAACACTAAGCCTCAGGCTGATATAAAACTAAAAGCAAAACATACTCTGTGGATTGAACATAAAACATCAGTGCATAAAAACATGTTGTATGTCCTAGGATAAACTGTAGTTTCATCTTGTGCTGTACCGTGCTGCCCTCCAGGCTCTTCTTTCCATGGGATTTATCCAGGCAAGAATACTGGAGTGGGTTGCCATTCCCTTCTCCAGACGATCTTCCCAACCCAGGGATCGAATCCAGGTGTCCTGCATTGCAGGCAGATTCTTTACCACCTGAGCCACCAGGGAAGTCCAGTTTCATCTTAGGGCATATTGATTCTACAGGTCTATATGGATTAATGTTCTGTTCAGTTCAGTTCAGTCATTCAGTTGTGTCTGACTCTTTGTGACCCCATGGATTGCAGCACACCAGGCCTCCCTGTCCATAGCCAACTCCTGGAGTTTACTCAAACTGGTGTCCACTGAGTCAGTGATGCCTTCCAACCATCTCATCCTCTGTTGTCCCCTTCTCCTCCTGCCTTCAATCTTTCCTAGCATCAGGCTCTTTTCAAATGAGTCAGCTCTTCAAATCAGGTGGCCAGAGTATTGGAGTGTCAGCTTCAGCATCAGTCCTTTCAATGAATATTCAGGACTGATTTCCTTTAGGATGGACTGGTTGGATCTCCTTACAGTCCAAGGGACTCTCAAATGTCTTCTCCAACACCACAGTTCAAAAGCATCAATTCTTCGGCGCTCAGTTTTCGTTGTAGTCCAACTCTGACATCCATACATGACTACTGGAAAAACCATAGCTTTGACTATTACTGTAGCTCAGGATTAAAAAATATATATATATTATGCATGATTTACTATAAATAACTAATCTACTACAGGGGGATAAAGGGAAGTACGTTGTCAGCAAATATTTTAAGTTTATTACTAAACAGTAAAGCTCTTTACTTTAAATTCTTTAAATTTCTCAGAAAAAGAGATTGTAAATGCTGTATAAAGGGACATTATGGGACTTCCCAGGTGGCACTAGCTAGCCATTGGCACTCCTGCCAATGCAGGAGACATAAGAGACATGGGTTCAATCCCTGGAATGGGAAGATACCTTGGAGGAGGACGTGGCAACCTAGTTCACTTGCCATGGAGAATGGCATGGAGTTCTTGCTTGGAGAATTCCATGGACAGAATTCTGTGGGCTGCAGTTCATAGGGTCACAAAGAGCTGGACATGATTGAAGCAACTTCACACACACACAAAAGCACATTAGACTTAATAAATGAAGCAAATTTTACAAATCTTGGCTGTGGATTCGGAAGTCCTAGATTTACATCCTGGATCTACTCTAGGTTTGACCACCATCACAACTGTTTGATGAGAGGAAATTCTCTCTATGAATGCAGAATATAAATTTGCCTATATATGATTTCATGATTTTTGACCCTCTCTTCTGACATTTTAAGGGAAAAACAAATATAATCAGCATGGTGTTTTACAAAGATTAATTTTACAATGAGGTAATAGAGTGAAGTAAAACAATAGGGTTGCCTTGTGTATCTGATGGTGAGCATGCTGAAAGGCTGCAGAAGTAAAACTATACAGAAGTCAAAATATAATGTTGCAAATATGAAATATATTATGCTTTAAACCAATGTTACCTCAATAAAAGTAAAAAAGAAATTTAGAAATTTTAATATTTAAATGGAAACAGTGGAAACCTAGCTAATTCAGGGTGATAATGGCTAAGAATGAATTTAGAGAGACAATATCATTACTGAAACTAGCAAACTTAAAATGTGGGAACTAAGGCACAGGGATTCTAAATAAATATCCCAGAGCCATAGAGCTAATGGCAAAACTGTGATTTGAATTTTGATAGTTCCAGAGTCTATGTTCTCAAACTTAGTCCTTATTAAGAATATTAACTACACATGATGAGTAAAGAACAGACAGATAAGAAACAGCTTCCATGTTACAGATTTGGTAATTGAGTATATGGTGATATTGAAATGGAGCAGGACTCTATGGTCCTTGCTCACCCTGTTATGTCCTCTGTCTGCCTTTTGCCTGTGGAAAAACTTTAGCCAAAAAACAAGATTATTCAGGGAAGTGATAAAATGCAGAAACGAAGAGAAGCAATTAAACAGGACAAAACAATCATACTTTAGACAATAAGCAAATTCAGTTCACTTCAGTTCAGTCACTCAGTCGTATGTGACTCTGTGACCTCATGAATTGCACCACGCTAGGCCGCCCTGTCCATCACCAATTCCTGGAGTTTACACAAACTCATGTCCATCGAGTCAGTGATGCCATCTAACCATCTCATCCTGTCATTCCTTTTTCCTCCTGCCCTCAATCTTTCCCAGCATCACAGTCTTTTCAAATGAGTCAGCTCTTCACATGAGGTGGCCAAAGTATTGGAGTTTCAGCTTCAACATCAGTCCCTCCAAAGAACACCCAGGGATGATCTCCTTTAGAACGGACTGGCTGGATCTCCTTGCAGTCCAAGGGACTTTCAAGTCTTCTCCAACACCACAGTTCAAAAGCATCAATTCTGCGGCACTCAGCCTTCTTCACAGTCCAACTCTCACATCCATACACGACCACAGGAAAAACCATAGCCTTGACTAGACGGACCTTTGTTGGCAAAGTAATGTCTCTGCTTTTGAATATGCTATCTAGGTTGGTCATAACTTTCCTTCCAAGGAGTAAACATCTTTTAATTTCATGGCTGCAGTCACCATCTGCAGTGATTTTGGAGCCCCCCAAAATAAAGTCAGCCATTGTTTCCACTGTTTTCCCCATCTATTTCCCATTAAGTGAGAGGATCGGATGCCAGGATCTTAGTTTTCTGAGTGTTGAGCTTTAAGCCAACTTTTTCACTCTCCTCTTTCACTTTCATCAAGAGGCTTTTTAGCTCCTCTTCACTTTCTGCCATAAGGGTGGTGTCATCTGCATATCTGAGGTTACTGATATTTCTCCAGGCAATCTTGATTTCAGCTTGTGCTTCTTCCAGCCCAGTGTTTCTCATGATGTACTCTGAATATAAGTTAAATAAGCAGGGTGACAATATACAGCCTTGATGTACGCCTTTTCCTATTTGGAACCAGTCTGTTGTTCTATGTCCAGTTCTAACTGTTCCTTCCTGACCTGCATATAGGTTTCTCAAGAGGCAGGTTAGGTGGTCTGGTATTCCCATCTCTTTCAGAATTTTCCACAAGTTTATTGTGATCCACACAGTCAAAGGCTTTGACATAGTCAATAAAGCAGAAATAGATGTTTTTCTGGAACTCTCTTGCTTTTTCCATGATCCAGCAGATGTTGGCAATTTGCTCTCTGGTTCCTCTGCCTTTCCTAAAACCAGCTTGAACATCTGGAAGTTCATGGTTCATGTATTGCTGAAGCCTGGCTTGGAGAATTTTGAGCATTACTTTACTAGTGTGTGAGATGAGTGCAATTGTGTGGTAGTTTGAGCATTCTTTGGCATTGCTTTTCTTTGGGATTGGAATGAAAACTGCCCTTTTCCAGTCCTGTGGCTACTGCTGAGTTTTCCAAATGTGCTGGCATATTGAGTGCAGCACTTTCACAGCATCATCTTTCAGGATTTGAAATAGCTCAACTGGAATTCCATCACCTCTGCTAGCTTTGTTCTTAACGATGCTTTCTAAGGCCCACTTGACTTTACATTCCAGGATGTCTGGCTCTAGGTGAGTGATCACACCATCGTGATTATCTGGGTCATGAAGATCTTTTTTGTACAGTTCTTCTGTGTATTCTTGCTACGTCTTCTTAATATCTTCTGCTTCTGTTAGGTCCATACCATTTCTCTCCTTTATCGTGCCCATCTTTGCATGAAATGTTTCCTTGGTATCTCTGATTTTCTGAAGATATCTTTAGTCTTTCCCATTCTGTTGTTTTCCTGTATTTCTTTGCATTGATCACTGAGGAAGGCTTTCTTATTTCTCCTTACTATTCTTTGGAACTCTGCATTCAGATGCTTATATCTCTTTCCCTCCTTTGCTTTTCACTTCTCTTCCTTTCACAGCTATTTGTAAAGCCTCCTCAGACAGCCATTTTGCTTTTTTGCATTTCTTTTAGTTCCTTCTCAGGGGCTATAGATAATATTCTGTGCCATATCCTGTGAGCTGTCTTATAGAAACTGAGACCACCACCAGGTAGAAGAAGCTAACTGTATGATGACCAAGTCTAAACTATGACACAATTTGCTCCATTTCACACAATTCCAAGAACTGGTCTCAAAGAAGTGAGAGCAAACTGACTCTGAACTGTACCTAAAACAAGACAAGATGACACTGATCAGATCTCCACAAGATCAACTTCAAGATGACTGTCAGAGCTGACTGTGCTGTTTCTGCATGTAGCCCCCTCCATCTATAGAAGCTCTTGCCCACTTGTGTGGGGTGGGGAGGAGCTCAACCTTTGGATAGGTGTCTGCACCTTCCCTAGCCTTCAGCTGTCAGCATCCAAAATGAAGCAAACTTTCATTTTCAGAACATTGCCTCTTTAATGGATTTGTATGGCAAGCAGCCAGATCCCCCCTTTCATCTACAATACTTGACAATATAATAAAGTCCTATAAAGACAGGCCCAATAAATAAGGAAGGGAATGCTTTGAACAAAAACATAATCTATAATATTGATAATCTATAATCTAATAATATAATAATCTAGACTATAATCTATAATAATCTATGATATAATCTATAATAGCAGAATTTCACCAGCTGGAGCAGCAATGGTGAAGTGAACATGCCTTGAGACAAGAATGCACTGAGTATATTCAAGGCCTGTGGTATAAGGGAAAAATTGAGTTAGTTGTTACCTTGTCACATATTCAGATTGACACAGCTTTGAAGGTTGCTCAAATTTGCTTTAGTCAATTAGATATGTTTCTGATCATTAGAAATAACATTTAAAATTAGGAAAAATCATTTCTGAAAAAAAGACAAATTAAATGAAATTGTTGTCTTGAATAGGCAGAAAAGACAGTGGATTCAAGGATGGTGAAAAACAACTGATGACTACTTTTCCATCATGTACTAATTTTTAAAATTATATCTTCTCCTCAAGAACATCCCACGTGTTTATTACATTCTAGTATGACTAGAACACAATTTAAACTTTTAATACCATTAATAATAATCAATAGAAATACTAATTATTGAATAAATTTTCTATACCTCTTTTCTTAGTTTCAGTTGTCTGATACTCAGTTCAGTTCAGTTCAGTCGCTCAATCGTGTCTGACTCTTTGCGACCCCATAAATTGCAGCACGCTAGGCATCCCTGTCCTTCACCAGCTCCCGGAGTTCACTCAGACTCACGTCCATCGAGTCCATGATGCCATCCAGCCATCTCATCCTCTGTCGTCCCCTTCTCCTCCTGCCCCCAATCCCTCCCAGCATCAGAGTCCTTTCCAATGAGTCAACTCTTTGCATGAGGTGGCCAAAGTACTGGAATTTCAGCTTTAGTATCATTCCAAAGAAATTCCAGGGCTGATCTCCTTTAGAATGGACTGGTTGGATCTCCTTGCAGCCCAAGGGACTCTCAAGAGTCTTCTCCAACACCACAGTGCAAAAGCACCAATTCTTCAACGCTCAGCTTTCTTCACAGTCCAAGTCTCACATCCATACATGACCACAGGAAAAACCATAGCCTTGACTACATGGACCTTTGTTGGCAAAGTAATGTCTCTGCTTTTCAATATGCTATCTAGGTTGGACATAACTTTTCTTCCAAGGAATAAGCTTCTTTTAATTTCATGGCTGCAGTCACCAACTGCAGTGATTCTAGAGCCCAAAAAGATAAAGTCTGACACTGTTTCTGCTGTTTCCCCATCTATTTCCCATGAAGTGATGGGACCAGATGCCATGTTCTTCGTTTTCTGAATGCAGAGCTTTAAGCCAACTTTTTCACTCTCCTCTTTCACTTTCATCAAGAGGCTTTTAAGCTCCTCTTCACTTTCTGCCATAAGGGTGGTGTCATCCGCATATCTGAGGTTATTGATATTTCTCCCGGCAATCTTGATTCCAGCTTGTGCTTCTTCCAGCCCAGCGTTTCTCATGATGTACTATGCATATAAGTTAAGTAAACAGCATGACAATATACAGCCTTGATGTACTCCTTTTCCTATTTGGAACCAGTCTGTTGTTCCATGTCCAGTTCTAACTGTTGCTTCCTGACCTTCATACATGTTTCTCAAGAGGCAGGTCAGGTGCTCTGGTAGTATTATAGTAAATAAAGTCGTCCTTTCTTAACCTATAAAGTCAACTCTTACTGACATCCAGTGAACTATGATGACATCACTAAAATGAACAATATGTCTAAAAAAGAAATAATCTGTTCTTGTTGGTGTAATTCATGGTTTCTCTAAAAACCTAAAGCATCTGAAATTTAGTATATGTGGAATAAAGAAAAGAACTTTAATAAAGGTAGCTATTTTAAAATTTCATCGGATTTAGGAGCAAAAGAATCGCTTTTTCTGCTGGTTTAAGTCCTCCTCCAGGGGATGTTTCCAATCCAGGGATCAAACCCGCATCTCTAAGTGTCCTGCATTGGCAGGTGGGTTTTTTACCTCTAGTGCTTCCTGGGAAGCCCTTAGACTGTTTTAATGGAGTAAGAACAGAAGGTTGAACTCAGTGGAAAAGGAGAGATAATGACAAAAATGAAAAATGTGTACAGGTAGAGTGCTAAGGAAGAGGCTAGGTAAAGGTGATAGCTAGTAAGAGGTAGCATTAAAGGAGGTTTGGGTATTGTTTCTTTTTTTAAAAGAGATGGTCTTTTTAAAGACTTGATCAGATTTAAAAGATACTGAAATATCACCCACCCCCATCCCCACCCTGAGAAAAGTAGCAAAGATGTAATGGAGCAACTCCCCAAATACAAACTAGGCATGGATGGAAAGCACAAGTAATGAAGCTAGCCAGAGAAAACCATGTGTTTATCCATTTGAATAGAAAAACATTCTGGATACAGGTAAGTTACTCAAGAGGAAGAAACTTCAGAGAGATCTTTTAAAATGTCTTCTATTTTCGCATAAAAGTAATAGGTATATTCAAGTGGCAAGAGTCAATGTGGAATAGACTGTGTTAAGTACATATGAAGAGTGGGAAGGTTTTCGAACAGAGACTGTAAATAATGAGATATATGAGAGAGAGAGAGAGAGAGAGAGAGAGAGCAGAGAGCAGAGAAGGCGATGGCACCCCACTTCATTACTCTTGCCTAGAAAACCCCATGGACGGAGAAGCCTGGTAGGCTGCAGTCCATGGGGTCGCAAAGAGTTAGACACAACTAAGCTACTTCACTTTCACTTTTCACTTTCATGCATTGGAGAAAGAAATGGGGGAGCCTGGTGGGCTGCCATCTATGGGGTCGCACAGAGTCAGACACGACTGAAGTGACGCAGCAGCAGCAGCAGCAGCAGCAGCAGCAGCAGCAGAGAGAGAGAGTGTGTGTGTGTGTGTTAAAAAATCCTCTGTTATTTAATCCACATTCTCTTATTATTTTATTTTTCATTCCCAGATGAAAACTGAGGTCCACAGAACACCACATATTAAGTAAAAGAGGTAAATTTCTATTGCATGCTCTTCTGACTCCAAATCACATGCTCTTAGTTAAAACCTTATGTTAGGATATCAAAGTGTCCTTTTCCGTGCTATTAGAAAAAAGAGAGAGAGTTCACTTTGAATTCAAGAGCATAAATCTGTAGTGGCGCCAATTTGTGCCCTTCAGGTGAATTCTCAGAAGTGCTAAGTATCCTTCCTGGAACTGAAAGGAGAACAGACCAAAATGTTCTATGGTTAATGAGCAACAGGTCATTTCTCCAGAAGCATGAAGGCGAGTCATCTGAGGGTACCAATGAGAGAATAATTACAATCAGGAATCATTAGGGCCCTGTTGGCGAGTACTTGAATGAAAGTTGATTGATACCTCGGCATAAGGTAAAGAGTTCAACATTTTTAAAAATGAGGTTAAAACACAAGTTTCATCAGAATAAAGGGGTAAGAAAGAAAAATGAAAAGGTGAGATGTTTTAATTGAGTCTGGACAAAACTGCTCAGGCTTATGAGGCTTACTGAGAATTATTTGGAAATCATCTGTGTAGTAAAGTATTAAATAGAAATATATGTTGCTAATTATTTTATTTTTAGAAATTTTGGAGATAAAAGTATTTCAAAAGTATTTAGCTAATATTAATATTTAAGAAAAGAAGTAAAAAGGAGAATGAAATTTTTCATGTATGTGTAATCTAGGCTATTTTTGTTCCAGCTATTACTGTAGATGTCTTTACACCTGCAGGTTTTCTAGTCATATCCGTGATTCACATTTTTAATAGTATCATAATGGCAACTAATTTGCAGAGATTAATTGAAGCTAATATTTAAAGAATATGATATTTAAAAAAATAAACAACTTTCCACTCAAACTGCATGACACAGATTGAATGGCCCCAAATAAAATTATTTCTCTCTGCCATGACTAGATTTTCTCCAGGTTTCTGCTTTGAGAATTCCTATTCAACTTTCAAAGCCAATTTCATATTTATCTTCTATAAAGAATACTTTCATCTTGCTAAGTTGCTTTAGTCATGTCCGACTCCATGCAATCATGTGAAGTGTAGCACACCAAGCTCCTCTGTCCATGGAGATTCTCCAGGCAAGAATATGGGAGTGGGTTGCCATACACTTTTCTTGGCAATCTCCCCAATTCAGGGATTGAACCCACACCTCTTATGTCTAGTGCATTGACAAGCAGATTCTTTACCACTAGCACCACCTGGGAAAAACTTACCAACTGTATATCAAAGATGGCTTTAACCTTGGCTCTCCACTACCTTGTAGAAATTCCTGCCATCTCAATTACTGTATTATATTTTTGAATTTGTTCACATGTGTTATATTGTACTGTATATGTCTTGCCAATGGTTGGTAATTTATTTAACCTCAATGATGACAACTTATTTATTTTAGTATCTTAGAAGCTAGGTAAGCATTTGATAAATATTTATCAGTTAGGAATTTGAAAGAGTAGAGGCTGTATGTGGCAGAGTCTAATTGTAGACAAAAACCCTTGAAATCTCAGTTCTTCTATCTGAGGTCTTAGTTGTGTCTTGCCCAATGATCCTTGTTGTCTCAAATGACAAATCAACATCAATAAAGTTTAGAAAAGTGCAGTCTCTTCTTAGTGGAGCCAGAAAACCTGAATCAGTGCCCAATCACCTAGAGAATGCTCCAGGTCAAGGAAAGGAAGAAGAGGATGCTTTTATATGAGCACTATATTATTGACTTTTATCTGCCACAGGGGAAATGTTCATTTTAAAAAGGAATCATTTTAATTCCCTGGATAGAATTTGAATGTATAAAGTTAAATGAATATACCATTTTCCACATGATTTAGCTTAACCCTTTAAAAACTTCTCTGGCATAATCTCCCTGATCTTGAGATTTTTCATATTTTATTTTATTGCTTCAGTTCAATTCAGTTTAGTTCAGTCACTAAGTCATTTCCGACTCTTTGTGACCCCATGAATTGCACTACGCCAGGCCTCCCTGTCCATCACCATCTCCCGGAGTTCACTCAGACTCACATCCATCGAGTCAGTGATGCCATCCAGCCATCTCATCCTCTGTCGTCCCCTTCTCCTCCTGCCCCCAATCCCTCCCAGCATCAGAGTCTTTTCCAATGAGTCAACTCTTCTCATGAGGTGGCCAAAGTACTGGAGTTTCAGCTTTAGTATCATTCCTTCCAAAGAACACAAGGGCTGATCTCCTTTAGAATAGACTAGTTGGATCTCCTTGCAGTCCAAGGGACTCTCAAGAGTCTTCTCCAACACCACAGTTCAAAAGCATCAATTCTTCAACGCTCAGCTTTCTTCACAGTCCAACTTTCGCATCCATACATGACCACTGGAAAAACCATATCCTTGACTAAACGGATCTTTGTTGGCAAAGTAATGTCTCTGCTTTTCAATATGCTATCTAGGTTGGATATAACTTTTCTTCCAAGGAGTAAGCGTCTTTTAATTTCAGGGATGCAGTCACCAACTGCAGTGACTTTGGAGCCCAAAAAGATAAAAGTCTGACACTGTTTCCACTGTTTCCCCAGCTATTTCCCATGAAGCAATGGGACCAGATGCCATGATCTTCGTTTTCTGAATGTTGAGCTTTAAGCCAACTTTTTCACTCTCCTCTTTCACTTTCATCAAGAGGCTTTTAGCTCCTCTTCACTTTCTGCCATAAGGGTGGTGTCATCCGCATATCTGAGGTTATTGATATTTCTCCCGGCAATCTTGATTCCAGCTTGTGCTTTTTCCAGCCCAGAGTTTCTCATGATGTTCTGCGTATAAGTTAAATAAGCAGGGTGACAATATACAACCTGATGTACTCCTTTTCCTTTTTGGAACCAGTCTGTTGTTCCATGTCCAATTCTAACTGTTGCTTCCTGACCTGCATACAGGTTTCTCAAGAGGCAGGTCAGGTGGTCTGGTATTGCCATCTCTCTCAGAATTTTCCAGTTTATTGTGATCCCCACAGTCAAAGGCTTTAGCATAGTCAATAAAGCAGAAATAGATGTTTTTCTGGAACTCTCTTGCTTTTTCAGTGATCCAGCGGATGTTGGCAATTTGATCTCTGGTTCCTCTGCCTTTTATATAACTTCAATTATATGATTTCTATACATAGAATAACAGAGGATAAGACTGACCACGTGACTGAGGATGAACAGTCCTGCTCCCACTGTCCAGAATGCTGCTCAGGTCCTGGGAGCCCACTTCACAGCTCAATGTCCCCTGGAGCCCAAGGGGAGGGCAGCAGACTCCCACCCTACCCTGTCCTGCTTTCAGCAGCACTACACAGCCCCACTCACCTCAGACCTTGTCAGTGGGAGCCCATCCACCTTGAGGCTGAGGGACAGATTGTCCATTATTTTTGCTGTTTTTAAGTCATTAAGTCATGCTTAACTCTTTGCATCCCCATGGACTCCAGCACTCCAGGTTCCCCTGTCCTCCACTATCTCCTAGAGTTTCCCAGAGTTTGCTCAAATTCATGTCCATTGAGTTCATGATACTAATTAATCAATAGCATCCAAGATATGGTGGCTCATAATGTAATCTTCTCATGATATCTCTTAATAACACTTGGACTTCTACAAGGGCTTTCCTGGTGGCTCAGATGGTAAAGAATCTGCCCACAACGTGGGAGACTTGAGTTCAATCCCTGGGTCTGGGAGATCCCCTCGAGAAGGGAATGGCTACCCATCCCAGTATTCTTGCTGGAGAATTCTGTGGACAGAAGAGCCTGTGGACTGCAGTCCACGGGGTGGCAAAAGGTAGGACATGACTGAGTGGCTAACACTTGAAAACAATTAGACTTTTAGAGCTTTCTTGGTGGCTCAGATAATAAAGAATCTTCTGCGAAGCAGGAGACCCAGGTTTAATCCCTAGGTTGAGAAGATCCCTTAGAGAAGGAAATGGCAACACACTCCAGTATTTTTGCCAGGAGAATTCCATGGACAGGGGAGCCTGGTGACTAACACTTTTGCTTTCCTACAGGTCAGCTAGCATCCCAAGTTTGGTTAAACTGGATCTGGGTTCACCAGGGCTTTGCCTTCCAGACAGTGCCTAGCCAGGTTGACACAGATAGGTGGTAAATCTCAGAACATACTGGAACTTCAGCTTCTGGTCAATGATAGGTCTCATCCATGCAGATAAGAGCCCAGTGTCTCCAGTACCTGCTCTATCACAATGGGAGTAAAAGGTGAAGAAAAGTGGGGAGAAGCTTCCTGTATGTGATTGACTCCTAAGGTGGGGGGGGGGGGTGTCCATTTTCAGAAAAGAAAGCCGAGGAAGGGCTTGAGGTGGAAATTTTCAGGTAATTATGTGAGTGGTGAAGACAGTTTGCAGGGATCTTTATGGTGCGTGGTATCTAGTTTCCTTGGCGTCCTTTATTGAGGGGATTTTCCCCAGTGTATGTCCTTGTGTACATCCTTGGCAACTTTGCCATAAATTAACTGACCACCTACCTGTGGGTTTATTTCAGGGTTCCCTGTTCTGTTTCTTTTTGATGCAGTTGTAAATGGGATTTTCTTTCTTAATTTTGCTTTCTGATACTTCTACTTCTTTATTAGTGTTCAGAAACACAACTGACTATTTGTATTGCTTTTGTATCATGCAACTTTACTAAATCCATGTATGACTCATACCTTTGGGTAGTTTGATGTGAAAAGCTTTAATTCAAAAAGTCCATTGTTTCTACCATACCCCTGGTCATCCACAACACCTAAGACAGTTACTACTAATATAATCTTCCCACAGTAACTTTTAATAATATGTCAATTTCTATAAGAGCAATTAGCTTAACCATTTTGAGTGAACTGAATCTCAGTAGGGTTTGGCCCTTATCATGAAATGTGAAGTCATATCTACTATTCTTTATATGTTTGTTTTGGAAAGTTATTTATTTTATAGTAATTTCAAACATACAGTGAACTTACTCTTTATCTGTAAGTTCAGATTCCCCAGTTATCATCGATTTACCACATATGCCAATCTAAATGACAATTTCCAGTGTGTGTGTTAGGAAGGACACTGTCTCAGGGAATACCCACATAGCCCCCAAATGAGAAATCATTATGGCTTTCACCTTCTAGTCCAATGGTCCACCTTCCACTTTTACCACCTGTCCAAATGTCTTTTTCCATTCTGATTCAGTTTTTTTTTTCTTTTCTTTCTTTCTTTTTTTTTTTTTTTTTTTTTTCTGGAAGTTTCCTGGAGACTTTCCTGCATCTTCACAATAGTAATGGATTTAAAGCACAGAAGATGAATATGATCTGGGTAGATTTTTCTTATGGCTTCTTTCACTTAGGATGTTTTGAATGTTCACTCACATTGTAATATATATCAGTACTTCATTCACATTTTCTATGGTGATTAAATCTACTGAACATAACCTTTACCATTCAAAGTATATAGTTATATGACATTAATCACATTGTTGTAGAAATATACTCACCGTCCATCTCTCATACTTTTTCATTTTCGCTAAGTGAAACTGCATCCAATAAATACTAATTCTCTTCAACACTTGTCAGCCATTTTCTGTCTTCTGTGTCTGAAGTTCACTTCTCTGGATACCTCATAGAAGTGGAAACATAATATTCATCCTTTTGGAACCAAGTTATTTCACCAGCATAATGCCTTCAAGGCTCAAGTATATCGTTAAGTTAAGTGGGCTTCCTTGGTGGCTCAGAGGTTAAAGCGTCTGCCTCTATTACAGGAGACCTGGATTCGATCCCTGGGTCAGGAAGATCCCCTGGAGAAGGAAATGGCAATACAAGTGCCTTAATTTCCTTAGTTTCTAGACTGAATAATATACCCTTGTACATATATCTCATTTTATCAGTTCATCTATCCATTGGCACTTGGGTGGCTTCCACCTTTTGCCCAGTCTGAGTAATGCTGATATGAATAGGTGTACTTTTCACTCCCTTATTTCAAAGTTTTGGGTATATACTCTGAAGTGGAATTTCACTTGTGGAATTAGTGATGGATCTTTCACTAATTCATGTTTACGTTTTTGATGAACTGCCATACTTTTTCCACAGTGGATGCACCATTTTACTATATTTTCATATATGGCAGAATAATATGGAACTTTGTAGATCTACCCTCTTTTGCTTATCCATTAATTCACTGATGAATATTCAAACTGTTTCTACTTTTGAGTCAATGCAAACGATGCTGGCATGAGTAAAGATAATGAGTATTAGTATTCTTTTTGGTCTCTCACATTAAAAGATAATTAAGTCAACTTTATTTTGGTATCAGTTTGTTTTTATTTTGAAGAGAGAAATATTTTTTCTAGTTTGTTAGACTTTTTAATAACAAAGTAATTGATATGGATCCTTCTATTAAAGAAGATATATTTATACATTCAATGACAATTTCTACTATTATAAATAATGCCATAAATATTCCCATGCATGTTTTGATATCCAATTATGAGAGTATTTCAGGGGAAGACAACTGGATTAGTCAATAAACCATGAAGAAGATGTTTTTGTTATTCTCATTTTTCAGTTGAAGGAATCAAGATTGAGAGAAATTAATATCTTGCCCAAAGTCATTCATTAGAAAGTGGCAGATGCACAGCATAAAAAAGACATATATTTGATTTAAAACACAGTTATAATCAGTTTGTAGTTCAACATAAACCTGATGCTACTTTCATAAAGTCATATCAACTTTCTTCCCTGTGCTCAACAGTGATTGCACATAATGATAATCATTGTATTTTCTGATAGTTTTTTTTTCAGATTGTGTTTTTTTATTTAAATTTATTTATTGTAATTGGAGGCTAATTACTTTACAATATTGTATTGGTTTTGCCATATACTTTTTAAAATGAAAATCTTTATGAGATCAACAATACAGTAAATCACTATTATAGTAAATCATGGAAATAAATTGCCAATCTCTGTTTTTCACTAAATGCAGAAAATATTCCTCCTGTAAAAGTTGACTTTACATAAATAGACCACAAGGATTAACTCTTTTGACTTTTAACAAGTTATAATTTCTATGGTCATAAATTTACTTATTTGTACTGCCTTACAGTGGTAGTCACGATAGCACACATTTATGTAGTGAGTGCATAGTTTGTACAAGGCACAGTTCTAAGCATGATCCATTTTGACTCAAAGTAGTGTATCTACTAGACAAACTCACCTATTTTCTCCTACCATTTTTCCTTCCTGCCTCTTTTCTCCCCTTTTTTAAATATTTTCCTTTATTATTTTTTTCTTTTTTGATCAAGAATATGAGAAAGTGAGGCATGGAGAAATATATTGAAAGCCTCACAAACAGAAAGCCATAGTGTAAGAATTTGAAGATAGACAACCTCCTTCAGTCTGTCCATTAACCCACACAACAAAACACCTTACACTCCGGCTTATGTTAAAGATAAAATTTAATGTCTCTGTAAATGTCTTTCAAACCAGCATAAAAACAGAATGTTTCTCCAAGTTACTCTAAGGGAAAAAATATTTTCTCTATATTTGTACCTGTTCCTTTACCAATTTTATCCTGATAGAGTTTAAAAAAAATATAAAAGTTTTAGGTTAAAAGGACTTCAATAAAGCAGTTGTTAATATTTCAATACAGTTTAATGCATTTTGACTAGGAAGATTTCAATATAATTGTTCTGCAAAAAAAAGTGCATTAGGAAATGAGAAATATTCATGAACTAAGAAGCCATTAATGAAATAAAAATATACCTAGAAGAGCATGATATTTTTAAGCAAGGAATTGAGCATAGCCACTTGCATAGCACAGAAATATTCAAAGCATGTATTTGAAAAAACATCAAACTGTAAAAAAAATATACATTGTCAAAATAAAACCTTGCAAATTTACTGTTCTAATTCTTACAAATTATAGAATGTTAAAAATTATATACAAACTATCAGATGATCCTTTGCCAAGATTTTACTCCAGAGCTGAAATTAAGATCCATTTAAAGTTTTCTACATATAATAAAGCACATTTATAAGCTCCTGGCATGCTGAAAAAGCAAATTCAGAATTAAAGAAGAGTGTCTGTTATAATTACAATGATCATGATAGTAACTATGTTGCTAACATTGTGATCATTACAATCATCTTTACTCCCTGAAAACATAAAAATATTGTGCTCTGTCATCTTGAATCTCAAAGAACAGCATGGTGAATTCGAGCCAAGGGCTTGAATTACATTTCAAGGGCTGGAAAATTGAGGTCACGAAAATGTAGCTGTTCCATCAAGGTACAAGTTATTCACAATTCACAGAGCAGAGTTTGTTCAGACATGGCCAATCTATTGCCTTATCCTATTGACAAAGCATCTAAATACCACTGCAGGTGCCATTAATCCAAGCTCTTTCAGGTCTCATTGTATTCTATGTGCCCGAAGAAAGAAAGTGAAAGGGAAGTCGCTCAATAGTGTCCACTCTTTGCCATCCTGTGGACTGTAGCCTGCTAGGCTCCTCTGTCCATGGGATTCTCCAGGCAAGAATACTGGAGTGGGTTGCCATTTCTTTCTCCAGGGGATCTTCCCAACCCAGGGATAGAACCCGGGTCTCCGGCATTGGAGGCAGACGCTTTAATCTCTGAGCCACCAGGGAAGCCAACTGCCCAAAACTCCCTTCAAAAGAGAAAGGCCATAACACATTTCTATGGAAAATCAATATAAAATAGCACTTTTAAATGTCTTTCTTTGCTGTTTGAGTGAATAAATATGAATGGCCTAGGAGGACTGTGTGTTCATTGATATCATTATAGAATTTTGCTCTTGAGGATTTTTTTCATTTTTGTGTTTATCTGTATGTCTTTGTGTTTTTTAATAACAAAAAAAATTATAAAGAATAAATTCAGGTATGGGTATTTTATTATTTACAACTGAGTTGAATTAAAATAAAAATAATTAACATTTCAAATTATTCAGAAATGGAAATTGCTATATTCTATATTGTTTTTCAGGCAGACATATTTTAAACTTCTTCCTACTCTAGTGGGGAATTTTCTGCTAAAGACAGATAACCTCTCAAAATATTTAACATAACTTCAAATTTCTGTTTTATTTAAATAAAATTGGAAAGAGCAAAAAAAATTTCCAAGCAAACATAGATCACCACTTTGAAAATTTCACAAACTCCCCAAAACCTGAAATTTCCTTAAGCTACAAAACCAACAAAATGTCAGAAACTGCTGTTTTAAACTATATTATGAACACAATTGGATTAAAAATTTCAGATAATTTAAAAGTATTTCTTTGTTGCCATTAGCATTTATGAAGAGTCAATATGATGACATTCATTTTCCTCCGGACAAGTTGGCTGAGTTCATGCAAACACGAAGGTAATTATTTATTTGCTATTGTTCAGTTGTTAAGTCATGTCGCACTCTTTGTGACCCCATGAATTGCAGCATGCTAGGCTTCTCTGTCCTTCACTATCTCCCAGAGTTTGCTCAGAACTCATGTCCATTGAGTCAGTGATGCCATCCAACCATCTCATCCTCTGTCACCCTCTTCTCCTCTTGCCCTCAATCTTTACTAGCATCTGGGTCTTTTCCAATGAGTCAGCTCTTCACATCAGGTGGCCAAAGTATTGGAGCTTCAGCTTCAGTATCAGTCCATCTAATGAATATTCAGGGTTGATTTCTTTTAGAATTGACTACTTTGATCTCCTTGCTGTCCAAGCGATTCTCAAGAGTTTTCTCCAGCACCATAGTTTAAAAAGGCTTCTTTGGTGGTTCAGTTGGTAAAGAGTCTGCCTGCAATGCAGGAGACCTGGGTTTGATCCCTGGGTCAGAAAGATCCTCTTGAGAAGGAAATGGCAGCCCACTCCAATATTCTTGCCTAGAGAATTCCCTGGACAGAGAAGCCTGGTGGGCTATAGTCCATGGGGTCACAAAGTGTTGGACATGACCTAGTGACTAATTTCACTTTCATAGTTTGAAACCTTCAACTCTTCAGCATTCAGCCTTGTTTATTGTCCAACTCTCACATTTATACATGACTATTGGTAAAGCCATGGATGGCTTTGACTATGCAGACCTTTGTCATTTGTTCAATATAATTTTTTCTTAATTCTTCTGAAAATATAAGTTGTTAGCAGATTGTATTACACACATTAATTCATCTAACAAGCATTCAATAAACATATTTCTCTTCTTTATGAATCCTTCTTTATGAACAGTAAATATTTTTTAGCAGAGTTGGACATGACTGAATTGACTTAGATGCATGAACGTGTGGCTTCCTGAAGCTTATTTTTCATTATGTAAACGCACCAGAGGTGGAAACATCTTATAATATAAATGCAGATGGTGATAATGGTTCTAGAGAGAAATACTGTGTGGTGTTAAACGTAGGGACACTAATCTTGATAGAGTGGGCCAGAAAGCCTTCTCTGAAAGAGTAACACTTAAACAAAATCCAAAATAAAGTGAGAAGTCTGGGAGAACAGAAAGAAGAAACAGCAAGTGTGACTTTAGCCTATGCAAGGAGTTGAAAGAAACACTGTGCTTCTGGAGACAGAGTAAGGAAAGAAGAGAAGGGTGGAAATAAGATCAGATATGGGGGCAGAGACCAGAAGAGGTCTTTTATGCTCTTTTAGGGCAGCTGGACTTTATTCTAAGGGTATGGAAAACTAGTGGAGGATTTCAAACCATGTTGGATATAATATGATTTATGTTTTAAGAAGAAAGATTCAAGATTAGGTTAAAACTGACTTTGAGGAATTAAAGTGTGTAGCAGATAGATCAGTAAATAATAATAATAATAATAATTATTATTATTGCATTATTCTAGTCCAAATATGGTTAGAAATGTTTAAATTTTGTATATATTGCAGAGGAAAAGTCAAAAGGAATTACTAATTTAGCCTACATGGGAAGTATTTAACAGAAGCTTTTTTTAATACCTACTAATTTGTTTTGAATCAGTAAGTATACTAATTTGTGTTTCCCATGAATATTATAAACTATGTAATTCATAAGAAAAAGACTTCATATTTATTAAAATTTATGTATAATATATGTTATATTGCCTGTTTAAGTGTGCTAAAGAAACAGTGTAGTCTTATTTCCAATTTTATTTCTTTACTACAAGCTACTACTAACATTACCTTCCTCTTGAGAAACCTATATGTAGGTCAGGAAACAACAGTTAGAACTGGACATGGACCAACAGACTGGTTCCAAATAGGAAAAGGAGTATGTTAAGGCTATATATTGTCACCCTGTTTATTTAACTTCTATGCAGAGTACATCATGAGAAACACTGGGCTGGAGGAAGCACAAGCTGGAATCACGATTGCTGAGAGAAATATCAGTAACCTCAGATATGCAGATGATACCACCCTTATGGCAGGAAGAGTGAAGAACTAAAGAGCCTCTTGATGAAAGTAAAAGAGTGAAAAAGTTGGCTTAAAGCTCAACATTCAGAAAACGAAGATCATGGCATCTGATGCCATCACTTCATGGCAAATAGATAGGGAAACAGTGTAAACAGTGGCTGACTTTATTTTTGGGGGCTCCAAAAATGGGGCACTGCAGATGGTGATTGCAGCCATGAAATTAAAAGACGCTTACTCCTTAGAAGGAAAGTTATGACCAACCTAGACAGCATATTCAAAAGCAGAGACATTACTTTGTCAACAAAGGTCCATCCAATCAAGTCTATGGTTTTTCCAGTAGTCTTGTATGGATGTGAGATTTGGACTATAAGGAAAGCTAAGCCTCAAAGAATTGATGCTTTTGAACTGTGGTGTTGGAGAAGACTCTTGAGAATCCCTTGAACTACAAGGCAATACAACCAATCCATCCTAAAGGAGAGCAGTCCTGGGTGTTCATTGGAAGGACTGATGTTGAAGGTGAAACTCAAATACTTTGGCCACCTGATGCGAAGAGCTGACTCATTTGAAAAGACCCTGATCCTGGGAAAGACTGGGGGCAGGAGGACAATGGATGACAGAGGATGGGATGGTTGGATGGCATTACCAACTCAATGGACATGCATTTCGGTGAACTCCGGGAGTTGATGATGGACAGGGAGGCCTGGTGTGCTATGATTCATGGAGTCGCAAAGAGTTGGACGTGACTGAACGACTGAACTGAATTGAACTGAACTACTAATATTTAATGAAGGATAGAAAATTGAAAATATGCATGTTGGAGTTGGCTGAAAAGTTGTCGGGTTTTTCTGAAGGTTATTATGGAAGAACTTGGACAAACTTTTTGGATAATTGCCCTACCATTAATTTTCAAGACAAAAATATTTCCTTCAAAACATTTGAGACAGACAATATTTTATCTTCAATATAGTATCATTAGTGAAATGGTTTATATGACAATTATCAATAACTATTATATCTATTGTATGCAATAATATGTAATCAAGAAAGATAAATATAAAAACACAAAAATTATATTCTCTATATATTAAATTGAGTTTAAATATTGATAGTCATAAAATCATGCATAATTTTTCTTTACTTTTAACATTCTTGTTTTACCAACCAACATTTATATTTGAATAGTGAGTGTTTCCTGGTATTTATAAATATTTTGACTTTTAAAAAAAATTTTAATTTGTTAAAGTTTATTTATTTTTTATTGAAGGGTAATTTCTTTATAGAATTTTGTTGTTTACTGTCAAACCTCAACATGAACCAGTCATAGGTATACATATATACCCTCCTTTTGAACCTCCCTCCCATCTCCCTCCTCAACTCAGCCTTCTAGGTTGATACAGAGCCTGTTTGAGTTTCCTGAGCCATACAGCAAATTTCCACTGCCTATCTATTTCACAGAGAAGGCAATGGCAAGCCACTTCAGTACTCTTGCCTGGAAAATCCCATGGACAGAGGAGCCTGGTAGGCTGTAGTCCATGGGGTCGCTAAGAGTCGGACACGACTGAGCGACTTCACTTTCACTTCTCACTCTCATGCATTGGAGAAGGAAATGGCAGCCCACTCCAGTGTTCTAGCCTGGAGAATTCCAGGGACAGGGAGCCTGGTGGGCTGCCGTCTGTGGGGTTGCACAGAGTCGGACACAACTGCAGTGACTTAGCAGCAGCAGTAGCATCTATTTTACATAAGGTAATGTAAGTTTCCATGTTACTCTTTCCATGCATCTCACCATCGCCTCCCCTTTCCCCATGTCCACAAGTCTATTCCCTATGTCTGTTTCTCCATTGCTGCCCCTGTAAGTAAATTCTTCAGTAGCATTTTTCTATATTCCATATATATGTGTTAGAATACAATATTTATCTTTTACTTTTTGACTTACTTTACTCTGTATAATAGGTTCTAGATTTATCCACCACATTAGAACTGACTCAAAGACATTCCTTTTTATGGCTGAGTAATATTCCATTGTGTATATGTACCAGTATTTATTTATCCATTCATCTGTTGATGTACATCTAGGTTGCTTCCATGTTCTAGCTATTGTAAATAGTGCTGCAATGAACAATGGGATACATGTGTCTTTTTCGATTTTGGTTTCCTCATGGTATATGTGTAGGAGTGAGATTGCTGGGTCATACAGCAGTTTTATTCCTAGTTTTTAAAGGAATTTCCATACCATCTTCCAGAGTGGCTGTATCAATTTACATTCCCACCAACAGTGCAAGAAGATTCCGTTTTCTCCACACTCTCTCCAGCATTTATTGTTTGTACTTTTTAATGATGGCCATTCTTACTGGTATGAGGTGATATCTCATTGTGGTTTTGATTTGCATTTATTTAATAATGAGCAATGTTGAGCATCTTTTCATGTGTTTTTGGCCATCTGTATGTCTTCTTAGGAGAAATGTCTGTTTAGGCCTTTTTTTCCCAACTTTTGGATTGAGTATTTTGTTTTTCTCTGGTATTGAGTTGTATGAGCTGCTTGTATATTTTGGAAATTAATCCTTTGTCAGTTGTTTCATTTGCTATTTTCCCCCATTCTGAGGATTTCTTAGTGTTTCCTTGCTATGCAAAAGCTTTTTAAGATAAATCAGGCCCCACTTGCTTACTTTTGTTTTTATTTCTATTACTTTAGGAGGTGGGTCATAGAAGATCTTGTTTTGATTTATGTCATCAAGTGTTCTGCCTATGTTTTCCTTTCAGAGTTTTATAGTTTCTGGTCTTACATTTAGGTCTCTATCCATTTTGAGTTTATCTTTGTGTATGGTGTTAGGAAGTTTTCTAATTTCATTCTTTTATAAGTAGCTGTCCAGTTTTCCCAGCACCATTCATTGTATAGAGGCTGTCTTTGCCCCATTGTATATCCTTGCCTCCTTTGTCAAAAGTAAGGCACCCATGGGTGCATGGGTTTATTTCTGGGCTTTCTATCTTGTTCCATTGGTCTATATTTCTGTTTTTCTGCCAGTACCATACTGTCTTGATGGCTGTAGCTTTGTAGTATGATCTGAAGTCAGGAAGGTTGTTTCCTCCAGCTCCATTCTTCTTTCTCAAGACTGTTTTGGCTGTTCAGGGTCTTTTGTGTTTCCATATGAATTGTGAATTTTTTTGTTTTACTTCTGGGAAAAATGTCATTGGTTATTTGATTAAGGATCACATTTAATCTGTAGATTGCATTTGGCAGTATAGTCATTTTCAGAATATTGATTCTTCCTACCCAGGAACATAGAATATCTCTCCAACTGTTTATGTTTCCTTTGATTTATTTCATTAGTGTCTTATAATTTTCCATGTACAGTTCTTTTGTATTCCTAGATATTTAATTATTTTTGTTGCAAAGGTGAATAAGATTGATCCTTTAATTTCTCTTTCTGATTTTTCATTGTTAGTATATAAAAATGCAAGTGATTTCTTATACAGATTTTGTATTCTACAACTTTGCTAAATTCACTGATTAGCTCTAGTAATTTTCTGATACTGTCTTTAGGGTTTTCTATATACAGTATCATGTCTTCTTTTCCAATTTGGATTCCTTTCATTTCTTTTTCTTGTCTGATTGCTATACCTAGGACTTCCAGAAATATGTTGAATAATAGTGGTGAAAGTGGATACCTTTGTTTTTTTCTTAATCTTAGGGAGAATGCTTTCAGTTTTTCACCACTGAGAATAATGTTTGCTGTAGGTTTATCATATATAGCCTTTACTATGTTGAAGTAGGTTCCTTCTACACACATTTTTTGAAGAGTTTTCATCATAAATGGGTGCTGAATTTTGTAAAAGGCTTTTTCTGCATCTATTGAGATGATCATATAGTTTATATCTTTCAATTTGTTAGTATGGTGTATCACATTGATTGATTTGCATATATTGAAGAATCCTTGCATCCCTGGAATAAACCCGACTTGATCATGGTGTATGAGTTTTTTGAGTTATTGCTGAATTCTATTTGCTAAAATCTTGTTGAGGATTTTTGCATCTATGTTCATCATTGATATTGGCTCATAGTTGTCTTTTTTTGTGTTGTTTTTGTCTTCTTTGGGGATCAAGGTGATGGTGGTCTCATAGAATGAGTTTGTAAGTGTTCTTTCCTTTGAAATTTCTTGAAAGAGTTTTAGAAGTATAGGCATTAGCTCTTCTCTAAATGTTTGATAAAATTCTCCTGTGAAGCCATCTGGTCCTGGGCTTTTGTTTTTTGGAAGATTTTTTATCACAGCTTCAATTTCAGAGCTTGTAGTTGGGCTGCTCATAATATCTATTTCTTCCTGGTTACATCTTAGAATATTGAACTTTTCTAAGAATCAATCTGTCCATTTCTTCCAGGTTAGCTATTTTGTTGCCATACAGTTTTTCATGATAGTCTCTTATAATCCTTCATATTTCTGCATTGTCTGCTATAACCTCTTCTTTTTCATTTCTAATTTTGTTCATTTGATTCTCTTTCTTTCTTTCTTTCGATGAGTCTGGCCAAAGGTTTGTCAATGTTTTTTTATCTTCTAAAACAACAAGCTTTTGCTTTTATTAATCTATACAATTGTTTCTTTCATTTCTGTTTCATTTTTTTCTCCTCGGATATTTATGATTTCTTTCCTTCTACTAATTTTGGGTTTTTTCACTCTTCTTTTTCCAGTTGTTTTAGGTGTAAATTTAGGTTGTCTATTCTATGTTTTTCTTGTTTCTTGAGGTAGGATTGTATTGCTATAAACTTCCCTCTTAGAACTGCTTTTGCTGCATCCCATAGGTTTTAAGTTGCCGTGTTTTCATTGTCATTTGTTTCTAGACATTTTTTTATTTCCCGTTTGATCTCTTCAGTAAACTGTTGGTTATTTAGAAATGCATTTTTTAAATCTCCATGCGTTTGTGTTTCTTACAGTTTTTTTCTTGTAATTGATATCTAGTCTCGTAGTGTTGTGGTTGGAGAAGATGCTTTATATGATTTCAATTTTCTTAAATTTACTGAGGTTTGATGTGTGGATTTGTAACCCAAGATGTTCTCTATCACTGGAGATGTTCCAAAGGCACTTGGGAAGAAGGTGTATTCTTCTGCATTTGGATGGAATGGCCTGAAGATATTAATGAGATCCAGTTCATCTAATGTATCATTTAAAACTTGTGTTTCCTTATTAATTTTCTGTTCTGATTATCTGTCCATTGGTGTGAGTGGGCTGTTAAAGACTAAAGACTCCTAGTATTATTGTGTCAACATCTCCTTTTATGTCTGTTAGTGCTTTTCTTATGTATTGAGGTGCTACTATGTTGGGTGAATAGATATTTACAATTGTTATGCCTTCCTCTTGGATTGATCAATTGATAATTGTGTAGTGTCCTTCCTTATCTCTTGTAATCATGTTTATTTTAAGGTCTGTTTGTCTGATATAAGAATTTCTTGTCCAGCTTTCTTTTGCTTTTTCCATCCTCTCAGTTTCAGTCTACATGTGTCCTTAGGTCTGAAGGGGGTTTCTTGTAGACAGCATATATATTTATATATGGGTCTTGTTTTTGTATCTATTCAGCAAGTCTGTGTCTTTTGGTCAGAGCTTTTAATCCATATATATTTAAAGTAATTATTGATATATATGTTCCTATTGCTATTTTCTTAATTGTATGGGTTGATTTTGTAGATCTTTTTCCTCTCTTCTACTTCTTGATTAGAAAAGTCCCTTTGACATTTGTTGTAAAGCTGGCTTGGTGGTACTGAATTCTCTTAACTTTTGCTTATCTGAAAAGCTTTATATTTCTCCATTAATTTTGAATCAGATCCTTGCTGGGTACAACCAATCTTGGTTGTAGATTTTTCCCTTTCAGTACTTTAAATATATCCTGACATTCCCTTCTGGCCCTCAGAGTGTCTGCTGAAAGATAATCTGTTAAACGTATTGGGCTTCCTTTGTATGTTATTTCTTGCTTTTCCCTTTCTGCTTTAAATATCCCTTCTTTGTGTTTGGTCTTTGTTAGATTAGTATGTGTCTTAGTATGTTTCTCCTTGGGTTTATTCTGTATCTGACTCTTTGCCCTCTTGGACTTGATTGACTATTTCCTTTTCCATGTTGGGGAAATTTTCAACCATAATCTCTTCAAAAATTTTCTCATACCCTTTATTTTTCTCTTCTTATTCTAGGACCCCTATAATTTGAATGTTGGTGCACATGATATTATGCCTGGTATCTCTGAGACTATCCTCAGTTATTTCATTCCTTTGACTCTATTCTGCTCTTCAGAAGTTATTTCCACCATTTTATCTTCCAACTCACTGATTTGTTTTTCTGCTTCAAATATCCTGCTATTGATTTCTTCCAGAGTATTTATAATTCCAGTAATTGTGTTGTTTGTCTCTGTATATTTATTCTATAATCCTTCTACGTCTTTGTTACTTGATTCTTTCATTTTCTCCATGTTGTTTTTAAGGTTTTTGATCATCTTCACTATCATTACTCTGAATTCTTGTTCATGTAGTTTGCTATTTCCTCTTCATTTATTTGGACTTCTGTATTTCTAGTTTGTTCCTTCATTTGTGTAGTATTTCTCTGCCTTTTCATTATTTTTTTAAAATAATTTTATTTATTTATTTATTATTTAACATAAATAAATGCTTGAGGTCTCCTTTTCACAGGCTTTAAGGTTGAATTATTTCTTCCTTTGGGTTTCTGCCATCCTAAGGTTGGTCATAGCAAATACGCTCTTCCAACAACACAAGAGAAGACTCTACACATGGACAGCACCAGATAGTCAACACTGAAATCAGATTGATTACATTCTTTGCAGCCAAAGATGGAGAAGCTCTATACAGTCAACAAAAACAAGACCAGGAGCTGACTGTGGCTCAGGTCATGAATTCTTTATGGCAAATTCAGACTTAAATTGAAGAAAGTAGGAAAAACCACTAGAACATTCAGGTATGACCTAAATCAAATCTTTTATGATTATACAATGGAAGAGAGAAATAGATTTAAGGGACTAGATTTGATAGACAGAGTGCCTGATGAACTATGGATGGAGGTTTGTGACATTGTACAGAAGACAGGGAGCAAGACCATCCCTAAGAAAAAGAAATGCAAAAAGCAAAATGGCTCTCTGAGGAGGCCTTGCAAATAGCTGTGAAAAAAAGAGAAGTGAAAAGCAAAGGAGAAAAGGAAAGATATACCCATTAAACGCAGAGTTCCAAAGAATAGCAAGGAGAGATAAGAATGCCTTCCTTGGTGATTACTGCAAAGAACTAGAGGAAAACAACAGAATGGGAAAAACTAGGGATCTCTTCAAGAAAATTAGAGATACCAAGGGAATATTTCATGCAAAGATGGGCACAATAAAGGACAGAAATGGGATGGACCTGAGAGAAGCAGAAGATACTAAGAAGAGATGGCAAGAATAATGAATAAACAGAAAAACTGTACAAAAAAGATTTACACAACCAAGAAAATCACAATGGTGTTACCATTCACCTAGAGCCAGACATCCCAGAATGTAAAGTCAAGTGGGCCTTAGAAAACATCACTAAGAACAAAGCTAGAGGAGGTGATGGAACTCCAGTTGAGCTATTTCAAATCCTGAAAAATGATGCTGTGAAAGTGTTGCACTCAATATGCCAGCAAATTTGGAAAACTCGGCAGTGGCCACAGGACTGGAAAAGGTCAGTTTTCATTCCAATCCCAAAGAAAGGCAATGCCAAAGAATGCTCAAACTACCACACAATTGCACTCATCTCACATGCTAATAGAATATGCTTAAAATTCTTCAAGCCAGGCTTCAACAATGTGTGAACTGTGAAATTCCAGATGTTTAAGCTGGTTTTAGAAAAGGCAGAGGAATCAGAGAACAAATTGCCAACATCCGCTGGATCATGAAAAAAGCAAGAGAGTTCCAGAAAAACATCTATTTCTGCTTTATTGACTGTGCCAAAGCCTTTGACTGTGTGGGTCACAATAAACTGGAAAATTCTGAAAGAGATGGGAATATCAGACCACATAACCTGCCTCTTGAGAAATCTGTATGCAGGTCAGGAAGCAACAGTTAGAACTGGACATGGAACAACAGACTGATTCCAAATAGGAAAAGGAGTACCTCAAGGCCGTATATTGTCACCCTGCTTATTTAACTTATATGCAGAGTATATCATGAGAAATGCTGGACTGGAAGAAGCACAAGCTGGAATCAAGATTGCCAGGAGAAATATCAATAACCTCAGATGTGCAGATGACACCACCCTTATGGCAGAAAGTGAAGAGGAACTAAAGAGCCTCTTGATGAAAGTGAAAGAGGAGAATGAAAATGTTGTTCTAAAGCTCAACATTCAGAAAACAAAGATCACGGCATCTGGTCCCATCACTTCATGGGAAGTAGACGGGGAAATAGTGGAAGCAGTGTCAGACTTTATTTTGGGGGGCTCCAAAATCACTGCAGATGGTGATTGCAGCCATGAAATTAAAAGATGCTTACTCCTTGGAAGGAAAGTTATGATCAACCTGGGTAGCATATTCAACAGCAGGCATTATTTTGCCAACAAAGGTCCATCTAGTCAAGGATATGTTTTTTCCAGTGATCATGTATGGATGTGAGAGTTGAACTGTGAAGAAAGCTGAGCATTGAAGAATTGATGCTCTTGAACTGTGGTGTTGGAGAAGACTCTTTAGAGTCCCTTGGACCGAAAGGAGATCCAATCAGTCCATTCTAAAGGAGATCAGTCCTGGGTGTTCATTAGAAGGACTGATTCTGAGGCTGAAATTCCAATACTTTGGCCCTCTTATGGGAAGAGTTGACTCATTGGAAAAGACCCTGATGCTGGGAGGGATTGGAGGCAGGAGAAGAAGGGAACAACAGAAGATGAGATGACTGGATGGCTTCACTGACTCGCTGCACATGAGTTTTGGTTAACTCCTAGAGTTGTTAATGGACAGGGAGGCCTGGCGTGCTGTGATTCATGGGGATGCAAATAGTTGGACATGACTGAGCAACTGAACTGAACTGAAGTTTGGTCCCCTGGATAGTATAAGCTTCCTATAAGGTGAGATTTGTGCTGAGTTTTTATTGGTTGTTTTTTCTTTGATGAGCAAGCCTGAGTGAAGTAGTAATCTCGTCTGCTGATGACTGAGTTTGTATTTTTGTTTTGTTAGTTGTTTAGATGTTCCTGCACAGGGTCCTAATGGTGTTTGGGGGATGCTGGTTCTTGTATTCAAGTGTTTCCTTTGTGTGAGTTCTCACTATTTGATACTCCCTAGGGTTCTCTGGCAGTCTAGGGTCTTGGAGTCAGCACTCCCACTCCAAAGGCTAGGGCTTTGTCTCTGGTCCGGAATGAAGATTCCACAAGTGGTTTGTTATGATATTAAGTGGGATTAAAACAAATATCCAAAAATGAGAAACCAAAGATAAACCCCAGACAAATGGGGTAAAATCTGGTGAATAATAATTAAAATAATGGCATATACACATATACATATACATCCATGAGCAAAATCTAAACAGCCCAACAAAATTAAAGTATAGTAGATTAACCCACCACACAAAGGAAACCAAAAATTGTATCTACCAGTTAAGAACAAAACTAACTAAGGCACCAACTGGAAAACAAAACTAAAGCAACTTGCCAATTGGGGAATAAATCAATTAAAAGAAAACTTACAAATATGTTGAGAGGAAAGGAAAGAAAGTAAGAATAGATATGCAAAATTAAATAGAGGTGGATACAGAAGATTTATATGCATTAAAGGTTAACTGCAAGGGAAAATGAACAGTAGGAAAAGAAAATAAAGGAATAAATGTGGAAAAAATAATAATAGGTTAAAAAATTTTTTAAAGAGAAAAGAAAAAAAAAAGTTTTTAAACTTCACAAAACTCCACAAACCCAACAAAGAGGCATAGGTTTATAACAAAAATAAAAATGTAACTATATATACACATATACATGTACACCCATAGGAAATATCAAAACAGTCCAACAGAAAATATAGTACAATACATTGACCTGGCTAACAAAGGAAACCAAAAATTATATCTACCAGTTGAGAACAAAACTAACTAAAGCACAAACTGGAAAACAAAACTAAAGCAAAGTGCCAATTGGGGAATAAATCAATGAAAATAAAACTAACAAATATGCTGAGAGTAGAGAAAGGAAAGAGAAGAAAGAAATAATAGATATGCAAAGTTAAATAGAGGTAGATAAAGAAGATTTACATACATGAAAGATTATCTGCAATGGGAAAAGAATAGTAGGAAAAGCAAACAAAGGAATAAATGTTAAAAAAAATGATAATAGGTTTAAAAATTTAAAAATTAAAATTATAAAAAAAGAAAGAAAAAAAAAAAAACTCCACAGAACTGCAAAAGCCCAATATAGAGACAGAGGTTTATTACAATAAAAAATGTGACTGAGGATATAAAGAAAAAAAGCTCAAAAGCTTAATTAGATTTCATAGTGCCAATAAGATTGACAACTACAACAGAATGGGAACAAAATGGGGTGCGGGGAGAAAACAAAAAGAACCTACAGAACAAGTGAAAGTACAAGAGAAATAAATGTTTTTCTTGAGTCACTGCTATCAGAGTCCTTCCCCTCGCTGGGAGTCACAGTCCACCTCATCTCCCTAGGATGCCCTCCAACACTCTGCTGATCTCTGGACCTGCTGCGGGGGCAGCTCAGATTCTAATGTGGTCTTACTCCTGTATGTTCTTGCCTCCAGTGTCCACGGCTATCAGAACTAGTGCATTTTCTTTTGTGGGAGCTCTCAAGGTCTTTTATATATTCCATAGGCACAGAGTCTGCCTAGTTTATCGCATGGATTTAATCTGCAGCTTATACAGCTGGTGCGAAGGTTTTGGGTCTTCTTCCTTAGCCACACTGCCCCTAGGTTTCAATTGTGGTTTTGTTTCCACCTCTGCACGTGGGTCATCCACTATGGTTTGTTCCTGAGGCTGCCTTGAAGGACTTGGGTCTGCTCCAAGGAGGGCCAGGTGTGGACATGGTGCAGCTGCTTGGGTCCCAGGGCTTCTGGCAGCACCAGGTATTCAGGTGAGTTGGCAGCTAGAGCAGCAGGAAATATAGTGCTCTAGGAGGGCATGGCAACCAGTATTGGCCAATACATTCCAGTATTCTTGCCTGGAGAACCTCTCTGACAGAGAAACCTGGCAGGCCATGGACTACAGAGTTGCAGAGTCCTCTGCCCCGATGAGAACTGAGCATGAATGTGGCTCAACTGCTTGGCTTGCAGGGACCCTGGCAGCGCAAACATGCAAAGACATGGACTGCCTCCACCCCAGGAGTTATGGCCCTATCGGAGTCTTTTTTGAGCCTCTTATAGCTGGTGATCAGAAGGCCTCTTTGGCCAGTCTTTCTCTATAGCTCTTCCCGTTCAGTCATTTACAGGGCTCCCTTGCCTGGAGTCCTTCTCTTGCTCAGCACATCAGGCACATAGAGGGGCCCCACTGGCTGGGATCCTACTCTGTAGTTCAGTGCATCAGGCTTTGATGGGCCAGCCTTTCTATTGCTTAGCTACTGTTGTGTGGGGAGAGAGAGGCTGTGGTGATGGCTCCATGCCCTAGGCATGACTCAGCAGGATCTTGCCTTGCTTCCATGGCTGCCTGGCTTTCCTCCACAGGCATTACCACCATGGTTTCCTCCCTCACATCCTTCCATCTGTCTCTCTGCAGTCAACAGCAGCTCTCGCCCTGAGATTTCTCCACAATCCCTAAATTCCATCTCCTAGCTGCTGTGCCTTCCAGGGGGCCTTCATCCCTGTCTGGGGTATGTATGGCTGAGGCAAGGACTATCTGATTGTCATTCCATTTAGGCTGCCACAGATCAGCTGTTTCACTCCAAGCCTTACATGTTTCTCCTCTGACTCAGACAATTGTCCCGATGTGGGGATTGAACCCTGCTTCAGTTCCCCCACCCACTGAGGGCAGGTCCAATCCTAATATCACTGCTGTGTTTCCCCCCTAATTCCTTTGTCCTATCAAGTTTTGCATGGTTCTATGTATTCTTTTCCACTGGTCAGTACTCTTGTCTGCTCTCAGTTGGTATTCTGCATGTACTTCTGTGTCTGAAGGTGTATTCCTGATGTACACATGAAGAGAGATGCACTCCATGTCCACCTACTCTTCTGCCATCCTGTACTGCTCTCAATATTTTTACTTTTAATTAACTTACTCTGTAATGCTTATGGAATATTGTGGCTAATTAGTATATTTTAATTTTAAGGGTTCTATACATGATTATTTCATGTCAATTGTGAAATATCCAGCAGCAATGACTACAGAGGACTATCTATTTTTTCTTTATTCCAAATCTCCCATGATTTTATTTGAATGCAGTTATTATTTAAGCAAAAACATTTTTAAAACTCTGATAACCATATGGTCAAAAAACTTTTTCACAATAGATGCAATGTAGTTGTAGTAGAAATTAGTAATTATACAGACAAAGCAATGTAGTTAATTTAAAAAGTTGAAAATTTGTTAAAATATTTTGCTTTAATTAATAATTTATTTATTTATGGCCATGCCATGCAGCATATGGGATCTTAGTTCCTTGACCAGGGATCAAACCTGTGCTCCTTTTATTGGGAACATGGGGTCTTAACCAGTGGATTGTCTGACAAGACCACATTTAAAATTTTTATCTCAAGTACTTTATTTTTTATTGTATAAAAATAAAAAAATAAAGTATGTATACAAATGGCAGCAGATGTTAGTAATCATTATAGAAAATTTTAAAATCACATTTATTTAAATGATTAATTAATCAAATTTAATATTTTGCCATCATATAATAGGATGCTTTTAAGGTTATTTAGTGTCAGAAGCTTCTCCTTTTCCATCTTTCAACTTCATAGTCAATCTCAACATGTTTGTAATCCATATATCCCAATCCTTTAATCCCTTTGTTTCAAAATCATGTCATCCCTTGGATAGATTATCCTTGTTTCTCATTGTTATCTTTGATGACTCTTTTCAATTCAGTCTCTACATTGAAACATGTGTTATTTTGTAAATTCAAAACCAACCATGTCATTCCTTTTTATAAAACTTTCTAAAACCCTCATCTTTCATCAGAATATTTTCCAAATTTCTAAACATAGTTTAAAAGGCCTATAGCTGTGACTCTGAGCTTATCACTTTTTCCACACTGAAAGCATATCTGGTTTTGTATTTGCCTTGCTTTTCTTTAGAATCAGGGACCTTTGGCCCTTACTCTGGATGTGATCAATTCCTAAAACTCCCACCTTCCTCAACTACATAAAAGAAAATATCTTTCAGCCTTAATTTCATTATTTCCTTGGGAAATCTGTGTTTCTCATTGAGAGTTGATAGTAATGTTTCTTCGTGGTCACATGTCACATCTATTTCATGTAGACTAGTGCCTTCTCAAGTAGTACCTTCTTGGCTCTAAGCTGGGAAAAAGCCAGTTTTTTTTTTTTTTCTTTATAGTTATCTTTATTTTATAGTATATGTACTATTCAATGGATTGTATATGAAGGAAAATTAAATATAGTTGCAGATCAATGCAGATGAAAATCATCAACATTATTATCAAGTGTGCAGAGTAGTGGCAGAGCAAATAAAAATAGGAAATGAGAAAATTATCTGAATCGGAATCTATTAGACTTGAGTCTGAAATTTACATCTATTGTTTAACAGCTCTTTATGGCATTTTGTGTATGTGTTTCAAATTATTCCCCTGTGAAAAAGAGATAATGTCTACCACTCTGAATTACTGAAATAGGATATTGAGAAATATATAAAGTAGAAACACAGCTTAGCAAATAAATTCAATCATTTAAAAAGTGTATATTAATTTTCTACTCTTAGATAATTAATTAGTTCAGTTCACTTCACTTCATTTCAGTCCCTAAGTCTTGTCCAACTCTTTGCTACCCCATGGATGCCACAAGCCAGGCTTCCCTGTCCATCACCAACTCCTGGAGCTTATTCAAACTCATGTCCATTGAGTTGGTGATGACATCCAACCATCTCATCCTCTGTCATCCCCTTGTCCCACCTTCTGTCTTTCCCAGAATCAGGGTATTTTCCAATGAGTCAACCCTTCACATCAAGTAGCCAAAGTAAAGAAGTTTCAGCTTCAGCATCAGTCCTTCCAATGAATATTCAGAACTGATTGACTGGTTGAAAGGTTGACTCCTTTCAGTCCAAGGGACTCTCAAGAGTCTTCTCCAACATCACAATTCAAAAGCATCAGTTCTTTGGCACTCAACTTTCTTTATTGTCCAACACACATCGTAGATAACTACTGGGAAAACCATAGCTTTGACTAGATGGAACTTTGTTGGCAAAGTAATGAAATCTACTTTTTAATATACTGTCTAGGTTGGTCATAGCTTCTCTTCCAAGGAGCAAGAGTCTTTTTAATTTCATGGCTGCAGTCACTGTCCACAGTGAGTCTGAAGCCCAAGAAAATAAAGTCTCTCACTATTTCCACTCTTTCCCCAACTATTTGCCATGAAATGATGGGACCATATGCCATGATCTTAGTTTTCTGAATGGTGAGCTTTAAGCCAACTTTTTCACTCTCCTCTTTTACTTTCATCAAGAGGCTTTTTAGTTCCTCTTCACTTTCTGCCATAAAGGTGGTGTCATCTGCACATCTGAGGTTATTGATATTTCTCCCGGCAGTCTTGATTCCAGCTTGTGCCTCATCCAGCCCAGCATTTTGCATGATGTACTCTGCAATTAGTTAGTAGTATACTACACTAGCATATGATTAGTAGTATACTATTATACTCTACTACTATACTATTAATTAGTAGTACACTAACTACATTGCAAAACTCTCAAGAAACTCAAAGAAAGGTGTAGATAAAATATCACTTTGTCTCTTGCCTTTCTGAACTTTTACTTCCAGCTTAGTCCTTAAAGGAAGAATTTGGTCATAGAACCGTTTGAAGTCAAGATAGTAATCTAGGCTAAAATCACATTCTTTTATTTGTCTTTATTTTGCTGAATCTGTAAGCTCAATCTATGTCTCTCTTATCTTTTCATTTCCTTTCACTTTTCTTCATTTCTTCTATCCCTTCTAAGTTGACCTTATGCTTGTCCAGCCAAGGGCACACAGAAATTGTATGCACTGCTTCAATTTTCTATACTACACAACAGCAGCAAAGGAACAAAATCCAAATATTTAGATACAAGCTTCATGAAAAATACCAACTCCTCCTTAGCCCCATTAATTATATACAAATTATCTTCCCCATTCTTTTTAGAGTTTTGTGCTATTACACTATATTTTAGCTAAATAATAAGGATATAATATTATTCAATCATTAACTAGTAAATTAGCAATTGCAATAATTGTATACAGTCTCAATCCTCAGATTCTGTTATTCCATGTAGGAATTGCTGTCTTTGTAACCTCACAAAGAGCAGGTGTGAATGTACAGTAGAAACTGAGATGATTTTCTGGGCAAATGTCAACTAATATCACATCATCTCTACTTCTCAGTGTAATAAACTGAAGCTTGACTGTGTCAGTCATATTACGTGACTTTTCTAAGCTGTTTAACATTATTTGGCTGGCCTTGTTCCAATACCACTGTTTTAAATGTCAATTTTAGGAGCTGGCATAAAAGTAATAGAACTTGGTCCAAGAATTATTTGATTTGAGATGAATTCAATTCTTAAATAATCTAGACAGCAGAGTGATATTGTGCAGTAGGTGTTTAGAAAAGTGGTAAGTTCATAAGCATATTCGGAGAGCAGATTTCCAATAGTGGACTTGAGCTCATATGTTCTATGCATTGAAATGTCTTATCTCAAACAAGATGGCTAATCTGGACAACAACATCTGCCATAAATTGCATTGTTTATTATAACTTTCCTAGCCAGAGTTTGTTATCGTGAAGTTATTGTCCTTAATTCTATACATTAGAATTGCTTGAAGAAATGTTTGAAAGTTGTAGAGATAAAGCAGATTGACGTCTGGAGTTTTGTGAGGCAGGATAAGTTGAATCATGAGGTTAATGGACTTCAAATACATGTTCTGAGAAAGAAAGTTGGTCTTTGAGACTGATTGGATGATCACAAGAAGATATAAAAGGCACAGATGTATTGCTCAAATAACACTTTTTATTAGTGTTATTGTTACTAAAAAAAATAGCCTTCTGACTTGACTCTTACTTGTGTGTGTATGTGTATGTGTGTGTGTGTATGCTCAGTTGTGTCTAAATTTTTGTGGCCTGATATATGCACTGTAGCCCACCAGGCTCCTCTGTCCATGGGATTTCCCAGTCAAGAATACTGGAGCTGGTTGTTTCTTCCTCCTCCAGGGCATCTTCCAAACCCAGGGATCAAACTTACACCCCTTGCATCCCCTGCATCAGTAGGCAGATTCTTTACTACTGCTCCATCTGAGAATCCCATGACTCTTACTTGCTAAGCTAGTACATTATCAATAATGTTTCTACAGCATAAAGAGGTTAGTGACTGATATTGGCTCTACTTAGTTAGAAATAGAGCCTTGTAATAAAGCTCTTAGAATCCCTGTGAAGTATGGCAATTAATCATGCTTGTTTACAGTGAGAATAAAGAGGGTGTGAGAACTGGCACACTTTGGGGAACACTTAAAGTTCTCAGTATGAATTGCACATAAGCCTAATTTCCAAATGCCAATGGTCTGTATGCCTATCTGTGTACGAGAACAAGAACTGTTTCTCATTTCTCTATTTATAAGAAATGACCTCAGGTAGGGCCAAATATTAATTAAATATATATCTTAAAATATATGAAACACATTCAGACACATCCTTTGGAATTCATTTCATATCGCTATGTAATGCACTTGCAGCCGACTTCTCCAGGCTTCCCTTCCAAAATTTAGAAGCTAGCTCACTGTTACTAAACCAAATAATTTATAATATTTGTGTTGAATAGTCATGATAATACCAAAAGTAAAATTGGGATATGATTTTTCAATATTAGCTGAAATATTGCTTCTTTAAAAAGGCAGCATAAATGATTGGTCCTCTTATTTTACCTGAACATTTGCAATTAATGTACAGTAAAATTTTGTGAATATACTGTCATAGGAGTCAGAGAATCAAGCACTCTGTAGAATGTGGAGCTTTTTAACCTCAGCGTTATCTAATGTTTATGATATAAATGTCATGCTGTGAAGCAGTCTATTAGGCATTATTTTTTATTTGTAATGACATATTTGAGAATTCTGATGACTGTATAATGAAGTTATTAATAATGCATATTTATTGATAATAAATTCAACCTTTACTCTCTAAGAATATCCCACTTTTGACATTTATGATTCCTTATAAATGATGATTTACCATATGAAATGCAGATTTTTGCACTCTGATTAATAATTTTTCTTCTTGGATTCTTGAGATCAGATATTTAAAAGATGGTAAGAATTACAATAGTTTACTAAGATATAAAAACATATATTAAGCATTTAGACTTGTGCTTATTCCAGCTGGTATTTGTTTGCCCTATAACACAAAATCCAAACAATGTTTACATCATTCTATGCTATCTTCACTAGCTCAAATCATAGTACATAGGATTGTTATAAAAGTTAAGAAGTAGAGACATAGAATGACCTATATCTGAACATAATAACCATTATGATTTGCATAGCTTTGTAAATTTGTATAATCAGCTGAATTTTATATAAGAATTATTTGACCTATTTATATTTCTGTTGCTGTATTAATATTGGCAAACATTATAGCCACAAATTTTTCTTGAAGAATATTGCCTATGAGATATATTATATAGGTATTTTTTAAGAAATATTCTATAGATGGAGATCTATTATAAAATAAGGAAAACAAAGACAGATAAATTGTACACTAGTCTGGTCAACAAGATAATTAGAAAATTATAGAATTTAGGCTGAGGCTAACTAAGGGCTGTAGTATTTCTTACTATCAAAACACTGTTCTAATAGCATTATATATATATTTAAGAATTTAATCATCATATCAATCTTTCAGTCTGAAATTATTATTAAGCATGCAATTTGAATAAAGCCAAACAGCTAGTAAGTTAAGTATTGAAACTTGAACACAGCCTCTATTCAAATCCATATTGTAACCATTAGAAAGATAAGAAGATGATCAGTAACAAAATCAAATATTATTAAAAGGGAAATAGTCTTATGAAAAAAGCAAAATAACTAAGTGAGTATATATTTACAAATATAATATTAGTAATATTGAGAATCTAAGAAGATTTGGTAATTTGCAATATTATTAGAGATACCATTAAAGAGGTAGAAAACATTTTAAAGTATGAATACATTTTGGAAAATTTAAAATAGCATCAGTGGGACTAGCTCAGAAAAACACTTTGATAAAAAAAATTCTAACATGTGTTTTATATTAATTTGATTGATTCAGAACCTTTAAGGATAAATCAGTTCAGTTCAGTTCAGTCGCTCAGTCATGTCTGACTCCTTGCGACCCCATGCATCACAGCACGCCAGGCCTCCCTGTCCATCATCAACTCCCAGAGTCCACTCAGACTCACGTCCATTGAGTCAGTGATGCCATCCAGCCATCTCATCCTCTGTCGTCCCCTTCTCCTCCTGCCCCCAATCCCTCCCAGCATCAGAGTCTTTTCCAATGACCCAGCTCTTCGCATGAGGCGGCCAAAGTAGTGGAGTTTCAGCTGTAGCATCATTCCTTCCAAAGAAATCCCAGGGCTGATCTCCTTCACAATGGACTGGTTGGATCTCCTTGCAGTCCAAGGGACTCTCAAGAGTCTTCTCCAACACTACAGTTCAAAAGCATCAATTCTTTGGTGCTCAGCCTTCTTCACAGTCCAACTCTCACATCCATACATGACCACAGGAAAAACCATAGCCTTGACTAGACGGACCTTAGTCGGCAAAGTAATATCTCTGCTTTTGAATATGCTATCTAGGTTGCTCATAACTTTTCTTCCAAGGAGTAAGCGTCTTTTAATTTCATGGCTGCAATCACCATCTGCAGTGATCCTGGAGCCCCAAAAAATAGTCTGACACTGTTTCCACTGTTTCCCCACCTATAATCAGTAATAATACTGATATCAGGAAAATGAAATTCAATCAAAAATGTTAAGATGAACAGTTAGAAAAATTTGTATTGATTCAAACCAACTATTTTAGAATGAAAGAATCATATATGTCTATACAAATAACAAATCAACATACTATATGAAGAAAAAGCTTAAAGAGTTACAACACTTACAGGAGAAATTGAAGAGTCATCCAATTAAACAGTGACACTTTGACACTCCATCCTCATTACAAAAAAGGAAAATTTTTTAAAAAAATATTCTTTTAAACTATACACGATTATTAACCAACAAATAACCTTGGTGTGCTCCAAATGAATCTGAATAGATTTTAAAGATTGCAAGTATACAGTGTAAATTACCCTGAAAACAGTGGAAATAATTTAGAAATCAAAAAATAAAAAGGTAATCAGAAACCCTATAAATATGAAATAAAAATTGGAAAAATATCAGCAAATTCAAAGAACAAGACCAAAAGCTGTCTTATTGAAATAACTGCCAACCCATGTGGTCTAATGGACATTTATACAACCTTGCACCTGAAAATAGCAGAGTGTATGTAGCTTATAATTTCACACTGAAGGTTCACCAAGATAAATCACATTCTGAAGTTTAAAACTAATTTCAAAAAGTATAAACAAGTAGATATCATACAGAGTATGTTTTCTGAGAACAATGAAATTTGAACCAATATTCATGACAAAAAGATATCTGGGAAATTTTCCAAATATTTGGAAAATAAAAAGATTCTAAGTAACTCATAGATCAGAATCACACAGGAAATTAGCAAATATTTTGTGGAATAAAAGTTAAAGCACAATGTATCGAAATTTGTGAAGCATAACTAAAAGAGAATTAGGAGAAAAAATTGCACCTGAAAAATGTTTATCAGAAAGGAAAGGAACTCTCCAGATATTTAAGAAATACATAACACCAGTGAGGCACAATTTTCCAGAGAAGTGGGGAGAAAAATGAAGAGAGGGAACATATGTCCACTGGTTTTAAGAGATCAGGATAAACTTATTCTTAACCATAATGAGAACATTATAAACCAGGAAAAGTCTACAGCATTCCCAGTCTGAATTTAGAAGAAAAACTGAACATTATTGCTTTGACTAAATCCACAATGTTAGATTTATTCCAGGATTGAAAGTTTGTTTTCAACATGAAAATCAATCTACAATTCACCACATAAACAGAATAAATAAATAAATAACATTATATCAATAGATGCAGAAAAATCCTATGATAAAAAATTCAACTATATTTTATGATTTATACACTCTCATTGAAGTAGGTATAGAAGAAACTTCTACAGACAGTAATGTCCTTGAAACAGGTACTGAAACTTTTTCACTTTCCTTCCTTTAATGACTGGTTCAATACCTAATACACCCTAAGGGATTAATAAAACGTGCTTTAATGAAAATGTAAGCATGGCAAACTTTTTCAAAAAGTAGTTAGAAAAAAAAAATAAGACGCTAAGATGTGAACCTAATCAAGCAACCATAATTTAGTGGAAGTAACTTCAATAGTGGCTCACTGATTAAAACAAACAAACAAACAAACAAAAAACCCTGCCAATGCAGCAGATATGGCTTCAATCCCTGGGTAGGGAAGATACCCTGGAGAAGGAATTGACAACCTACTCCAGTATTCTTGCCTAGGAAATCCCATGGACAGAGGACCCTGATGAGCTATAATCCAGAGTCACAAAAGAGATGGACAAGACTTAGCAATTAAACAACAATGAAAACAGAATAGGATAAAAATAAAATAAAATAAAATAAAGAAAGGCATTTTGGTGAGAGAACAAAGGAGAGTTTGAAGGACTGTTCTCATCTCAACTGACATAGTGAAAAAGGAGTTTCCTGTTCAGGGACTACCCTCCACACTGCCATTAACAAGTTTTAAAAGAAATCCTCAGAATGGCCCCACAATCATCATCACTGCATCTCTGATGTCTACTGAGACCATTTCAATATATCCTCTTTTCCTTGTGGATGTTGGTTACTGTAATATGCGTCACACTTCTCCATCATTTCCCCCCATGCACTCTCAGTGTACACCAAGCAATTTGGTCTTCTCCCCATCTCTTCCCATCTATAAGCCCTTTCAGTGGGACTGCTGGAATTCATGTTCCAGCATTAAATTAACCCTCTCTGTCTTAAACTTTTTTTTTTTTTAGTTTTTTAAAATATAAATTTATTTATTTTAATTGGAGGCTGATTACTTTACAATATTGTATTGGTTTTGCCATACATCAACATGAATCTGCCACGAGTATACACGTGTTCCGCATCCTGAACCCCCCTCCCACCTCCCTCCCCATACGGTCCCTCTGGGTCATCCAAGTGCACCAGCCCCGAGCATCCTGTATCATGCATTGAAACTGGACTGGTGTTTCATTTCACATATGATATTATACATGTTTCAATGCCATTTCCCACCCTTGCCCTCTGCCACAGAGTCCATAAGACTGTTCTATACATCTGTGTCTCTTTTGCTGTTTTGTATACAGGGTTATCGTTACCATCTTTCTTTTCCATATATATGTGTTAGTTCTCTGGTGGCTCAGAGGTTAAAGTGTCTGCCTGGAATGCGGGACACCCTGGTTCGATCCCTGGGTCGGGAAGATCCCCTGGAGAAGGAAATGGCAACCCACTCCAGTACTCTTGCCAGGAGAATCCCATGGAGGGAGGAGCCTGGTAGGCTACAGTCCATGGGGTCACAAAGAGTCGGACAAGACTGAGCAACTTCACTTTCACTTTCACTTTCATACTGTATTGGTGTTTTTCTTTCTGGCTTACTTCAGTCTGTATAATAGGCTCCAGCTTCATCCACCTCATTAGAACTGATTCAAATGTATTTTTTTAAATGGCTGAGTAATACTCCATTGTGTATATGTACCCCAGCTTTCTTATCCATTCGTCTGCTGATGGACATCTAGGTTGCTTCCATATCCTGGCTATTATAAACAGTGCTGCAATGAACATTGGGGTGCACATGTCTTTCAATTCTGGTTTCCCCAGTGTGTATGCTCAGCAGTGAGATTGCTGGGTCATATGGCAGTTCTATTTTCAGTTTTTTAAGGAATTGCCACATTGTTCTCCATAGTGGCTGAACTAGTTTGCATTCCTACCAACAGTGTAAGAGGGTTCCCTTTTCTCCACACCCTCTCCAGCATTCATTTATTGCTTGTAGACTTTTGGATCACAGCCATTCTGATTGGCGTGAAATGGTACCTCATTGTGGTTTTGATTTGCATTTCTCTGATAATGAGTGATGTTGAGCATCTTTTCATGTGTTTTTTAGCCATCTGTATGTCTTCTTTGGAGATATGTCTGTTTAGTTCTTTGGCTCATTTTTTGATTGGGTCGTTTATTTTTCTGGAATTGAGCTGCCAGAGTTGCTTGTATATTTTTGAGATTAATTCTTTGTCAGTTGCTTCAATTGCTATTATTTTCTGCCATTCTGAAGGCTGTCTTTTCCACCTTGCTTATAGTTTCCTTTGTTGTGCAGAAGCTTTTAATTTTAATTAGGTCCCATTTGTTTCTTTTTGCTTTTATTTCCAGTATTCTGGCAGGTGGGTCATAGAGGATCCTACTGTGATTTATGCCAGAGAGTGTTTTGCCTATGTTCTCTTATAGGAGTTTTATAGTTTCTGATCTTACGTTTAAATCTTCAATCCACTTTGAGTTTATTTTTGTGTATGGTGTTATAAAGTGTTCTAGTTTCATTCTTTTACAAGTGGTTGACCAGTTTTCCCAGCAGCACTTGTTAAAGAGATTGTCTTTTCTCCATTGTATATTCTTGCCTCCTTTGTCAAAGATAAGGTGTCCATGCTGCTGCTACTGCTGCTAAGTTATTTCAGTTGTGTCTGACTCTGTGCGACCCCATAGATGGCAGCCCATCAGGATCTGCCATCCCTGGGATTCTCCAGGCAAGAACACTGGAGTGGGTTGCCATTTCCTTCTGCAATGCATGAAAGTGAAAAGTAAAAGTGAAGTCATTCAGTTGTGTCTGACTCTTCACGACCCGATGGACTGAAGCCTACCAGGCTCCTCTGTCCATGGGATTTTCCAGGCAAGAGTACTGAAGTGGGTTGCCATTGCCTTCTCCTAAGGTATCCATAGGTGTGTGGATTTATCTCTGGGCTTTCTATTTTGTTCCATTGATCTATATTTCTGTCTTTGTGCCAATACCATACTGTCTTGATAACTGTGACTTTGTAGTAGAGCCTGAAGTCAGGCAGGTTGATTCCTCCAGTTCCATTCTTCTTTCTCAAGATTGCTTTGGCTATTTAAGATTTTTCATATTTCCATACAAATTTTGAAATTTGTTCTAGCTCTGTGAAAAATACTGTTGGTAGCTTGATAGGGCTTGCATTGAATCTATAGATTGCTTTGAGTAGTATACTCATTTTTACTATGTTGATTATGTTCTGAATATTCTCTGCATTGTTTAGTATGGACAGAAATTCATCTCATCCCTGACTACCAAGAGGTCAGTTCTTAGCCCTCTTCTCTGTCTACATTAACTTGGGGAATACACATTGCAGTAAATATAATTATATTTTGCCTGCTAGATCAATGACCTGACACAGATATTTGAATGGTTTCAGAAGTAGTTGTGGGTCTTTACTGTAGCACGTGGTAAGTGTTGTCATCTCTCATATCTTCAAAAATATTCAGTAATTTGCCCCACTACTCCTTTGAATCCCATGCCATGTTTCTTTGCTCCTTTGTATAGTAAAACACTTCTCCGAAGAAGGGTTATTTATACTCAGTTCCCCAGTTCCTGACTCCCAATCCTTCTTCGAGTCATTCCAATTAAACTTCAATTCCTAAGACTCAAACAACGTTTCTCTTATCAATCTGACTCTGTTGAGGGGATTACAGCCACATAGTAATTTAAACAGAGAAAGCTTAATATTGAAAATTTATTAGTTCTAACAGTGGAGTAATAAGGGTCTAGCTATTGAGAAGTAAGAAAATACTAAATAGAATAGAAATAACAGATATAAAGAGAAGACAATATCCCTGGGGCTGGGAAAGGGCACTCAAGATATCATCCCCTCACCACACCCTCAGGACTGAGACCTTCATCTTGTTGGAAAAGGCCAGGACCTTGGCTCACAGGATGGCAGGGAAGTAGCTATGATGCTGCACAGGCAGAAATTGATGAAATTCTGTCTTCATTAACTTTCTTGCAGTAGGCCCCCCAGGGTGCTGAGAAAACCATTCACAGGGAGGTGCCTCCTACAGGGAATGACCATCTCTCAGAGGACATACTGAGGACAGCCACCAGCCCTTGGGTCTTGCTGGCTGTTGTTCACTGTAAGAACAAGCCCTGGGAAAGGTGTGAGCACTCCAGGAGCCTAGTGATAGAGAAAACCAGGTGTGCAGAACCAGAATCAGAAAGTTTATTTTGTTAAATATTGTCTCATTTGTGCTGTGTACAAAGTTTAGTTCTTACTATTACTCATTTTAGTTTTTTGGGAGAAATAAATGCATACCACAGCCTTTCCTTGTAGCTCAGTTGGTAAAGAATCTGCCTACAATGCAGGAGACCCAGGTTTGATTCCGGTGTCTGGAAGATCCCCTGGAGAATTAAATGGCAACCCACTCCAGTATTCTTGCCTGGAGAATCCCATGGACAGAGGAGCCTGGCAGGCTACAGCCCATGGAGTTGAAGAGTCAGACATGACTTGGTGACTAAACCATCATCATCAACAAGAACTGCATATAATTATGTTCATTTAGCTAAAGCAAACGAAATCTCCAATTACAGTAATGAGTCAATCAAAATATTGGTTCTTTTCACCTATGTGAATTTTTATCCCACTGCTTGAATTTTTGTTTCTTTTTTCTTTAATAAAATGTGATTAAAATATAAATTCATTCACAAATACCCAGTTCCTGAGAAATGGACAAAAAGGTAAGGATTTATTACCAGCTAAAAGATGACTGAACAAATCCATAAATAAATTTATAAAGGTGGCCTACATACATATTATGTTTGATGTATTCCCACCAGTAGTCATAGGTGTAAATTTAAATAGGCACTTGTGCATACACATCAAAATACAGAAAAAGAAAAGCATACAAAAAGCTCAATAGAGACAGCCACCATCTCTACTGCAGTCCTCTTAGGAAAGACACTGGTGATGTTTTTTAAGAACTTTAAAATATGTTCATAAACTTTGATGCTTCAATTACTATTCCAAGACTCAAAATGAGAAAATAACTTAAACATGGACAGTAATATACAAAAATATCATGTTTGTACACTGTCATCACAAAGTTAACCAATGTCACTATCTTTAAATTAGAAAGACAAAACACCCAATAGTAGACGTGTATTCAAATCTTGTTAGTATGCAGCTATTAAAAACAGTATTTTGCATTGTGTTAACTGAAGTGGAAAATGCAAATAAAATAATTTTAAAATGTTCAGGTATTTATTAATTAACACATGTGACTTGATTTAGGTTTAAAGATGCACACACATAATCTTCAACTCAATCACCTACATAAAAGGGCACACAGAAAATCAAAACAGTGAATCAGTTATATTTTGTTTACATTGTCCCTTGTCCTTTCATTTCTGTATAAGTGTGTGTTACATGCATAATTACACAGTATGCTTAATGAACTTGCAATGAAACTGTTAAGAACCATCAATACATTTTTGAGGTGAGAAATATTACAAATAGTAGGCTACAGTGGTTTTATTAATGTACTTTCTATAAGCATATATTTTTCCCTTGTTAAGTGATAATTAGTTAGTTTTTATTTTAAAACATTAGGAGATAGCCCACTACTAGGAGATAACCCAGATTTTTCTAATCTTAACCCACTATAAATAATGTTGCAATGAACACCTCTGTACATATTTTACCATGGGTTCTGAAAGGTAGTCTCGCAGAACTGGAATTTCTGATTCAAAATAAATGAACATATTAAAATATGATGACTACATCCAGATTGTCCTCAGATACACTGTTAAATTTGTACTTCTGTTAATTGTTTATAATAGTACCAGTTCTTGTTTGCCTACATCCACACTAAGATTGAATGCTATCAATCAATTAATCCTTACCTATATAAGAATAAGTAAAACCATTTCATTGCTTCCTCAACCTAAATTTTCTTATTGCTGTGATTCCAAATATTCACTGTCATATTTTTAGAGCTTATATTTACTTTTTTTCCGTGAATTCTACTTGCAGTCTCATTGACTCACTGCACAATTCAAATGGAGTATAGAAGGAAACAAATTTTTTTTTCTATAAAAATGTCTTTTTCTTGTATAACTGTTCTAATTAGGAAAGAATAAACCACAGATTTACCAGGACAATACAATGTCTTTTTCACGACAGCAATACAATGTGACTAGAATCACACTCATAAATACCTCCCATGACAAAACAAATGCCGTATGTACAGCAATCATTCATTTTGCATTGACAAATCATTTTTTTACCAGCTACATATGGTCAATTTCTTTTTTTATGTTGTATCTTTTTCAATTGCACCTAGGAGTCATTTTAATATAGATAATTGAATTGCAGTTAATTCTCCATCTGGTGTTCCAGATTGGTTACTTACTACTGCTGATTTGAGGCTGATATTTTTCATTTATATTACTTGATCATTTTATTTACTGGCACATCTCTAACAGTATGTGACATTTACAAAGCATATCATGTGAGCACAGTTTAAAATTCCCAAAGCACAACTCCCTTTTGAAGCACTTGGAGGTCTTACACAAGCCCTTATACGATTTTATTTCTGCCTTTTAAATCATCATAACATAATTTACTTGTGAAATATAATCTTAAAGGAAATTTATAAATAGATATTTAGGAACTAGTATGTGATATAATATTTTAATATATACAGTATGTTATAGATCCAGCAAATGTTCTTGATGAGTTGGTTTATCTGAAAATTATCTATGAAATCTGATCAGAAAACTGTAATTTGAAAATAATGTATCATTAGATACAGACCTAGTACCATGGATTCAACTGTTCTACTAATCAATCATCATTTTTAATGTTTGAACAGTGAATTACAAGTTTAAAATACTTTCAATTGATTTGTATAAGGTAAGTTAGGGATCTTGTATTTTGGTGAAAGAATTAATTTGAGCCAGAGAAAGGTTATTTACTATCAACTTTTTTAATAATTTGCAAATTAGATGCTTTTTTCACATTTTAGTGTCACAATTGTGCTAACTATACTTCCATTTTAAGGTTTCTTTGAGGACTAAATGATAATTGTTAAAAATAAATTGAATATATGTTTGTTATTTCATTACTTTCTTTATTTTTCCCATTTCAGGGTTCATGAATCAAGTCTTATAGAGTTTGAATTACTTGCCAAATTCAACATGTTTCAGAATCATCCAGAACCTACTTCTCATTCCAGAAACTGCTGTGTAAAAGGTGGCATAGATTATGGACAGTAGGCATTATTGGGACCAAGCTGCTTATTTTACAGCAGAAAAATCTGATTCACAGATGCAATGGATTAACTCAAACACAGGCCACTAGACTTTGACCAGATCACAAATAATGATTATAACTTAGTGTTGTGTTTTGAGGTATACTGATGTAAATACAAAAAGGATACTGAGTACATAGTATTGAAGTAAAATGCAATAGGTATTAAAATATTGAAGGATGTGATTAATTTTGTTTTATGATCATTTATGGGAAATATTCCATTTTACATTTACCTTATTTAAAAATGTATACCTATGCATTTCCTTCACTGTACCATCAGCCAATAATGAAGCCCTTTCCCTAGCTAATTTAAACTTGTAGGATAGACTTTGAAAAGTGTCTATATTGTGTTTATATTATATCAAGCATCTCTAAACCAAGTTTCTCTAAACCAGGAACTCTTTCAAACATTTAAGCATATTATATGTAATTTTGGCTGAGTCCAGTTGCTGTTCACCTGAAACTATCATGTTGTTAATCAGCTATACCCCAATACTAAATAAAGAATTGAAAAAAGAAAAAAGAAATTATCTTGCTTTCCTTGAATATATATGGTATTCAGCAGAATTACTGTTTTATTATAATGTTCTCTGAATGAATAAATGCAATAGAAAGCCAAGTCCATTTTTGCTTTATCTCTAAATTTTAGAAGTCTTAAATGTGTTTTATAAGAGTTTGGCAATAATGTCTATGATATCATAATGTCACAAATAAAGCATCTAAAGGTACATGTATTTTCTTTAATATATTATTTTAATTTTAATTTGCTAAAATAAATAATATTAATAATTTCCATTCATCTGAAAGCATCATGGCAATTAAGAACACATTAGTAAAGCACAAATTTTTAAGCATGCACACACATACACTGACACACAACTTATGTGTCTAAATATCTAAATTAACTGTCATAAAATATATGGCAAAACCAATACAGTATTATAAAGCAAAATAAAGTAAAAATAAAAATTAAAAAAAAATAACTGTCAAAAAATAAAGCAAACTGTTAGAGGCTTTACATTTCCAAGGAGTTATTTCTGATTACCTCTTTGAAAGGCTGGACCTATTTATGATTTGTGATGAAATGACCACATGTAAGCACAATACACCTTTGAAAAATATTCTGTTCACTGATTATTGAGGATATTAGTTAATGCATTTCTGAGGTCAAAACATCAGTATTTCTACTTTGTAAACTTACCTTTTCCTCATTAATTCTGAAAGCTATCCATCCTCAAGGGTGTCTCCTTGAAGTGTTTTCAAAGGACTTGGAGCTTGTGACAAGATTTCCATGAGAAAATATCATAAAAACACCTGCATACCTACACCACAAAAAAAGAGGTAGAAAACATTTATAAAATAAGAATAGAGGAATAACAGGTGAATTGATTACTCAAAAATAAAGGGAGACAACATCTTTGAAAATGTGACTTCCAACATTGCATCTATCATACCTCGGGATACTCCTGTACTTGACTTTCAGTTATCCTTACTTTTGTTGTACTATGCTAGTTAATGTCTACATGGTTTTTTAATAAATAATCTCAATATTAAATTGCATATTTATCTTTAATTAGAATTTGAAAAAGTATATTTAAAATATATAAGGTTATATGGCAAATTATTATTTTTCTAAAGCTTAGACTGGCATAACAGAACAATCATGGATTTGCAATGCAATAATTTAGCTATGATCAGATGTGCTAGAGTATTTTAGTTTCACAGCTTCAGTCACTATCTGCAGTGATACTTTGGCCAGCTGATGCGAGAACTGACTCACTTGAAAAGACCCTGATGCTGGGAAAGATTGAAGGCAGGAGGATAAGGGGACAAAAGAGAATAAGATGGCTATATGGTATCACCAACTGGATGGACATGAGTTTGAGCAAGCTCCGGGAGTTGGTAATGGGCAGGGAAGCCTGGCTTGCTGCAGTTCATGAGGTTGTAAAAAGTTGGACTAAACTGAGTGACTGAACTGAACTAAACCAGAATGTGCTAAATCATGTCTGACTCTGTGCAACCCCATAGACTGTAGCCCACCAGGTTCCTCTGTCCATGGAATTCTCCAGGCAAGAATATTGGAATGGGTTACCATTTCCTCCTCCAGGGGATCTTCCCAACCCAGGGATTAAACCTGCATCTCCTGGGTCTTGTGTGTTGTGCGTGTATTCTTTTACCTGCAGAGCCATCAGGGAAGCTATGCTGGATGGACTTAAATTCCCTAAAATTCTATCTTTGGGTTAGCAGTGGCCACAGGTATGGTTTGCATAATTAAAATGGGGTTTCAAAGCATCAGAAACATTCTTTTTACACCAGGAAGTTCAGTGCCAGGTTTTGTACTATGGAAGCTCAAGGTTGTTTTCCCTGAATTTTCTGCTCTTCTTCCTGACATGAGCTAAAGCCAGACCTTCTGTGCCTCTAGCTCCTGCTCGAAGTTTTTCACTGTCTTCTTCCACTCTGGGGATAGATGTATGCTTAGTTTCTTGATAAAAGTTTCTCCTGTAGGTCACACATCTTTGAAACTGGAGACTTGAAGGCAATGAGTATCAAAATGTGTCCTAGCTCATTTTCATGAGTTTCTAGTTTTTTAGTCCACATCAATCTTTTCTTCCCCCATTATCTTACTATCTATCCTGCTGACTCATGCCCAACATCAAATGCAAAGGAAGCAGTTTTGTATAAGCTGATCAATTGTTTCCCACAACTGCATAAAAAACAATCTTTACAATAAATCTACAGGTATATAGATGGATTTGGGCTTGTGTGTACATGGGCTTCCCTGACATCTCAAATGGTAAGGATTACAATGTCATTTACCAGGGTATCATTGAATTTCTATGAACCCAAATAAATTATTCGTCTTCTTGAAGTTGCTTGTTCACTTGTGATGATTACATTTTTTTTTTCTTCTCATTATTAATCAGTTCAGTTCAGCCACTCAATCATGTCTACCTCTATGTGACTCCAAGGACTGCAGCAAGCCAGGCTTCCCTGTCCATCATCAACTCCCAGCGCTTAACTCAAACTCATGTCTATTGAGTCAGTGAATCCATCCAACCATCTCATCCTCTATCATCTGCTTCTCCTCTCGCCTTCAATCTTTCCCAGCATCAGAATCTTTTCCAATGAGTCAGTTCTTTGCATCAGGTGGCCAAAGTATTGGAGTTTCAGCTTAAGCATCAGTCCTTCCAATGAATATTCAAGACTGATTTCCTTTAGGATTGACTGGTTGGATCTCCTTGCAGTCCAAGGGACTCTCAAGAGTCTTCTCTAACATCACAGTTCAAAAGCATCAACTCTTTGGTGTTCAACTTGCTTTAGAGTCCAACTCTCACATCCATACATGACTACTGGAAAAACCATAATTGGACTAGACAGACCTCTGTTGGCAAAGTAATGTCTCTGTTTTTTAATAAGCTGTCTAGGTTGGTCATAACTTTTCTTCCAAGGAGCAAGCATCTTTTAATTTCATGGCTGCAGTCACCATCTGCAGTGATTTTGGGGCTGCCAAAAATAAAGTCTGTCACTGTTTCCATTGTTTCCACTTCCATTTGCCATGAAGTGATGGGACAAGATGCCATGATCTTACTTTTTTGAATGTTGAGTTTTAAGCCAGCTTTTTCACTCTCCTCTTTCACTTTCATCAGGAGGCTCTTTAGTTCTTCTTCACTTTCTGCCATAAGGGTGGTATCATCTGCATATCTGAGATTACTGATATTTTTCATGGCAATCTAGCTTCCAGCTTGTGCTTCATCCAGTCCAGCATTTTTCATGATGTACTATGCATATAAGTTACATAAGCAGGGTGATGATATACAGGCTTGACATATTCCTTTCCCTATTGAAACCAGTCTGTTGTTCCATGTCCAGTTCTAACTGTTGCTTCTTGACCAGCATACAGAGTTTTCAGGAGGCAGGTAAGGTGGTCTGGTATTCCCATCTCTTTCAGAATTTTCCACAGTTTGTTGTGATCTACATAGTCAAAGGCTTTGGCATAGTCAATAAAGCAGAAGTAGATATTTTTCTGGAACTCTCTCTCTTTTTCTATGATCCAACAGATGTTGGCAATTTGATCTCTGTTTCCTCTGCCTTTTCTAAATCCAGCTTGAACATCTGGATCAATAGAATTCATTATTAATGCTTTTTCATTCAGTGTATACATTAAAAGCCTTTTTATTATGTAATCCTTTGGCTAACATTAACTCATTTGAAATGCAAACATAATTTAGTCTATCATGAGACAAGGAGATGAGATGACAGTTAATCAATGATTGACTTTATCCTTAAGTTTTTCAACTGTCAAGGATAAAACATGTCAATCAGTGAGAACAAATGTACTATCAATTATAATTACTTGAACAAAAAAAGTGACAAGTGTTCCTTCATCTTCCAAACATTAAAGCTAAGTTAGAATTAGCACTATTGAGTATTCAGTTCCAGTGTCCTATATATTACTTTAATTAACAAAAAGAAATATTAAGTTACATCTACTTCTCAGACTTATCCATTGATTTTTATATAAGGATTTTCTTGTCCTTGACTTAGTAGTAAGGAGATATTTATCCTTTAATTGTATCCATAGGTTAAATATATATATATATACCAATCTAATTCATGAAATAATGAGAATGAGGATAGTCAGGAAGCTTGGAATTAGAAAATACTTCCACTTACTACTTGAATAACCTTGGGCATATCACTTCATTTTCTAAACTTCAACTTTCATATTTCTGCTATGACGATTAATAAGTTAAAATTCAAAGCTTGTTAACAGTATAAACAAGCATATCTATGAATACATCTCACAAAAGTACTATTCAGAGGAGGAAAAATAAATGTTTGAGTGCAGGAATACATTTTTAAACCCAATATTTTAATATAGTTCTTGGTATTAAACAAAAGGTAAGTTAAAAGTTAAGTTTAATCCATCCTTTCTGTAAGGGTTAAATTTTATATTCATGCTTCAAAGAAAGGCACCCAAAACAAAACAATAGAAAACTGCATTTCATATTGCAAATTTTATGTAAACAGATATACACACATTCACATACAAACTAGAAACATGGAAGTTTTAATAAACAATGGAATGTTGTGACCTTAAATCAATTCCTTTTTATAAACTTTGAATACTTTGGATATTTTTTTATTGCTTTTGTGTGTTTAGCTGATTAATTTTGGAGGGCTTTCTTGAAAACATATGTACTTCAACAATATCCATTACTAAAAATATTTACTTTTATAAACATTTCAATGTAGACACCCTTATCTATGCTGTGAGTACAAGTATTCTAAAAAATGTAACTCTTCGAAATAACTCACTGAACAATTTGCAACCTTGAGAGATGCAATTCATCATGTCAAAAGCCAGGTACTCAGTCTCCCAGGGCCCTGGAGTCTAAAGTTGAGGATGTGAGTTTTTGAGTACTATAAGGAGCCAAAGGACTACAGAAATAGCCAGGCATTCTCCATCTTTGCTTCTAGACAGCCAACACATATGGTTCCTGTCACAAGGCAATTTTTAGTGACCACTAGAGCTTTTCAAATGGAAATCCCCTGACCTTGAGCACAGGCAGTTTGGCAACATCCGTACTTGTTCAGAAAGATTTTTGAGTAATTTGAAATGACTCGAAACATTGTTAACTTGAGGCAAATTTTCACGCATTGCTTAAGAAAAAAACAGAAATTAAAAGTTAATGAAAGTCAGCAGTTAACGTGGAAATCTAGGAAAACATATCTTCTTTAATAGAGATGAAATTAAATGTTACACCCATGGAGGAAAAACAAGATAAAAAGGAACTGACATTTGTGTTAGAGTAGAAATTATATAATATCACTTGGATACATACCTTTGCTTTTTCTCTGTCTGGAAAATCAATTTATAAGAGTTTTCTCTGTAGTGACATGGCCAGGTCTGGGGTTAAGAGCACAATCAAGCAAAATTTCTGGACATCTTCCCGTCCTCATCCCACCTCATGACTCCCCTTTAGCTGTAATTTCCATGAATTCCATCCAACATTAATGAGATAAGAACAGATGGTACTCGACACACATTTTAAGTAAGAACTTTTAAAAGAAAGCAATATACTACTGTCCCATAATTGTAGAATCATGCAAAATTTCAAAGCATGATTAGAGTAAATTTTGACAAAATTTAAGTTTGTCTCTTTTCTGCCTCTTTTTTTAAATATTGAAATTGTTTTGTTGAATTCTTATAGCTTTTGCCTCTCCCGTAACATTATTAGCCCATATCTCTTTATAACCAATGATTGGATTTCCTAGGAGATGATGATTGGAGAACCTGGACTAGAATTTTTGCTTTCTGTTTAACAAACATTTATATTAACTATTTCATCTTCATGTAAACTCTTAAAGTCATAAGGTATAGCTTCAGCCATTGGCATTGGAATATACCCTAATGGATGTATACTCCAAAATTATGTTGCCATAGGATATATCTTAGATAGCAATTTGTGTGTCCTTATTTCTAGGAATGATTAGAAAAGTTAATAATTAAGTATAGCATACTCAACATTCCAAAGAGAAATATAAGAATTTCAGTGTCTAAATATACTCTAAAAATAAAAGAACACATATTTGGATCTGTGCTCAGTCACTCAGTCATGTCCAACTCTCTGCTACCCCATAGACTATAGTCCCCTAGGCTCCTCTTTCCATGTGGATTTTCAGGCAAGAATACTGGAGTAGGTTGCCATTTTCTCCTCCAGGGGATCTTCCCAACCCAGGGATCCAACCCACATTTCTTGCACTGAAGGCGGATTCTTTACCACTGAGCCACCTGGAATGGAATATAACCACAACCAAATTATTCAAAAAAGAAAAACAAGGAATTATCCACAACCAAAAAAAAAAAAAGAGAGAGAGAGAGAGAAAACAAAGAGCAAATGCTAACTGGCTTCGTATATTTTTATTTAATTATTCTAGTGTATTATCCAGTTTAAAACTGAGCTTTTAGGAGAATAGGATGGTAAAGAAGGCTGCGCATGGATGAATTGATGCTTTTGAACTGCGGTGTTGGAGAAGACTCTTGAGAGTCCCTTGGACTGCAAGATTGAATCAGTCAATCCTAAAGGAAATCAACCCTGAATACACATTGGAAGGACTGATGCTGAAGCTGAAGCTCCGATACTTTGGCCACCTGATGCAAAGAACTGACTCACTGGAAAAGACCCTGATGCTGGAAAAGATTGAAGGCAAGAAGAGAAGGGGACAACAGAGGATGAGATGTTTGGATGGCATCACCGACTCAATGGACATGAGCTTGAACAAGCTCAGGGAGATGGTAAAGGACAGGGAAGCCTGACATGCTGCATTCAAGGGGTCCTAAAGAGTTGGACATGACTGAGCAACTGAACAACAAAATATTGAAATCCTAAGAAATTAGAGAAGTAGGGAAAACTTTAATGCCTTTTATTTTCCCTATACCAAATACAATTCTGCAAATGCAGAAGAGAGGGAACATCAACATTCCTGGGCTACTTTTGACAATATTTTACTTTCATATTGAGAAGGACAAGGTCGAATTTTATTGGACTAGTGGGTATAGTTTCATTAAGTGATCTTACAAACTCTTCTCCCGTGTACTGACACCAATGAGGCACTATGTCTTGAATATTGAAACCATAATGTAACATAAAAGCCATTACTTTTTTTTTTTTTTTCCTAGGAACACAACTTAATAAAGCTACTGTCAACCAGCTACACCACACACATAGATAAACATATTTCAAGACTGGTGAATCTAGCAAAGCTTTTGCACTATCATCTGTATTGCCAGTATTGAAGATTCATTCTTACAGTGCATTCCTTATCACTTCAGTCTAAGTGTGGGATACATTTTTCTAGCCTGCATTGACATTACTCTCTTACATAAACTCTTAGGAGATTAACTGATAATTTAGAGCCTGTGACTGTACAAAGCTATAGCTTCCTGCCTGGGTGAAAGAGATACACTGTGTAATTATAAGAGTAGGTGAAGAACTCAATACATCTTTACAGGAAATATGTCTTTGATGAAAATTATATATTTAATTAAAAACAAATTTTCCAAGTTTCCATCAAGTTTTTAAATGCTTCATCTAAGCAATAAATGATGAATTAGAGTTTTCTGCTTATAGGACAAATTAAAAAATATTTATGAGAAAACATTTATAGAGATTAAGTAGACCAACAAGATAAAGGGATATTAAATCTATTTCACAAGGCATATTTTACTAGTAAAAATGTATTTTTATAATGATAATTTCAAATTATTTTACCACTAAAATCAAATTGAGAGGAAAAACTTTACCCAGGTCCTATGAGTCTTATAGAGGAATTTTTGTGTGAGTCATTGGGAAGATTTTTCAAAATATTTTTAAAATTATTTTAATAGTGATATACCTAGAGGTGAAATTGTGGAAGTGTACAGTAATTCTATATGTAAGTATAATGCCTACTCTTAAGAAAACAGAAAATGACACATTTTGGCAAGGATTTGGAAACATTTGATTGTTGTACATGGTACATGGGGATGCTGCTGCTGCTTTTGAAAACAAGATTAGTTTCACAAATTTTTTTGTTTTAGATTTTTTCAAATTTTGTACATGTACAATCATGTCATCTGCAAACAAAGATAGTATTATTTCTTCTTTCCTATTTGACACACTTTTCCTTTTCCTTTCTTTACTTTTTGCATTCAGTTCAGTCGCTCAATCTGTCTGACTCTTTGCGACCCCATGAATTGCAGCACGCCAGGCCTCCCTGTCCATCACCAACTCCCAGAGTTCACTCAGACTCACATCCATTGAGTCAGTGATGCCATCCAGCCATCTCATCCTCTGTCATCCCCTTCTCCTCCTACTCCCAATCCCTCCCACCATCAGAGTCTTTTTCAATGAGTTAACTCTTTGCATGAGGTCGCCAAAATACTGGAGTTTCAGCTTCAGCATCATTCCTTCCAAAGAAATCCCAGGGCTGATCTCCTTCAGAATGGACTGGTTGGATCTCCTTGCAGTCCAAGGGACTCCCAAGAGTCTTGTCCAACACCACAGCTCAAAAGCATCAGTTCTTCGGTGCTCAGCTTTCTTCACAGTCCAACTCTCACATCCATGCATGACTACTGGAAAAACTATAGCCTTGACTAGACAGACCTTTGTGGGCAAAGTAATGTCTCTGCTTTCAAATATGAAGTTAAATACAAAATATTGAAAAGAAATGATTTGATCTTAGAAAAAAAGTATTGTATCTGATCTTAGAGGGGAAAAAGAAAAGCTAGAGCTACTCATAATGAAATTAGCTGTAAGTTCTTTCTAGATATTCTTTATCAAAGTGAGGACATCCCCTTCATTGCTAGTTTACTGTGTGCTTTTATTAGGAATGGGCACTGGGTTTTTTCAAAGAATTTTTCTGCCTCTATTGATATGATCAGATGGTTCATCTTCTTTTGTCTGTTGATGTGATGGATTGCCTTAATTGATCTTGAACATTGAATCAGCCTTGGAATTTGGGGATAAATCTTACTTGGTTGTGGATTATAATTCCTTTTATATTTTGTTGAATTCAACTTCCCAATATTTTTTTGTTGAGGGTTTTTGCATCTAATTCACTAAAACATTGGCCTGTAGTTTTTCTTTTCCTGTAATATTTTCATCTCGTTTTGGTATTAGGATAATGCTGGCCTCATAGAATGAGTCAAGAAGCAGTCCTTCTGTTTCTAGCCTATGAAAAAGTTTGTAGGGAAATGGTATATTCACTTCTTTCAAAGTTTGGAGAATTCCCCAGTAAATACAATAGGAACTAGTTCTTTCTGTTTCGATAGATCAATTTCTTAATAGATATTGGCCTATTTAGATTGTATATATCTTCCATTGTGAAGTTTTACAAATTGTTTCTTTCTAGGAATTGGCCAATTTCATCTAGGTTATCAAATTAGTGGGCATAAAAAAGTTCATTATATTCTCTTTTTAATGTCCATAAACTCTGTTGTGCTGTTCCTTCTTTCATTTTTATGTTAATGATTTGCATCCTTTCTTTTTGTTCTTAGCCAGATTTGACTGATATTTACAAAGAACCAGTTTTTGTTTTCATTCATCTTTGTTGATTTCTTGTTTTAAATTTCATTGATATCTGCTAAACATCTTATTTTCTTCTGTTTATTTTAAAAGTAATTTTTACTTCTTCTTTTGTTCCTAAGTTGGAAATTTAAATTACTAATTTTAGACCTTTCTTCTGTTCTAATATATCACTCAATGCATAATTTTAAGTGTGTTAATTGCTCAGTCCAGTCCCACTCTTTACGACCCCATGAACTGTATCCCATCAGGCTCCTCTGTCTGTAGAATTCTCCAGGCAGGAATACTGAGTTGGTATCCATTTCAGGGGATCTTCCTGATAAAGGGATCAAACTTGGGTGTCTTGCATTGCAGACAGAGTCTTTACCATCTGAGCTACCAGGGAAGCCCAATTCAATGCATATGTTATAAATTATATTTATACGTTTCCTTCTAAGTACTTGCTTTCCTGTGTTTTACATATCATAATAAGTTGTGTTTTTATTTTCACATAATTCAAAATATTTAAAAAATTTTCTTGAGATCTCTCCTTTGATCTATGTGTAATCACCTAAACGCTAACCAGGTTATTATCATTATTATCTTATTGCTGAGTTGTCAAAATTCTCTATGTATTCATGATATTAATCTCTTATCAAATACATGCTTTCCAAAAATTTCCTCCAGTTACACATTGCATTTTTATTCTATTTATTGTTGTATTTTTTGATGCACAAATTTTGTAATTTTGATATAATCCAATTCATCTGTTTTTACTTTTGTTATATGTGCATTTGGTGCCATATCCAAGAAACCATTGTTACTGAATCCAATGTTCACAGTCTTGGCAACCCTATAACATTAAACCATATGCTGCTGCTGCTGCTGCTGCTGCTAAGTCGCTGCAGTCATGTCTGACTTTGTGTGACCCCATAGACGGCAGCTCACCAGGCTCCCCTCTCCCTGGGATTCTCCAGGCAAGAACACTGGAGTGGGTTGCCATTTCCTTCTCCAGTGCATGAAAGTGAAAAGCGACAGTGAAGTTGCTCAGTCATGTCCAACTCCTAGCAACCCCATGGACTGCAGCCCGCCAGGCTCCTCCATCCATGGGACTTTCCAGGCAAGAGTACTGGAGTGGGGTGCCATTGCCTTCTCCAATTAAATCATATATGCACGGGTTTATTTTTAAGCTCTCTATTCTATTCTATTGGTCTGTGTGCCCTTCTTTATGACAGTTTCACTCTGTTTTTAATCATGATATCTCTATAATATATTTTGAAATCAGAAAGTTTGAGACATTTTATTTATTCACTCATTCATTCATTTTATTGACCATTTTGGCTACTTGACATCCCTTGAGATTCTATATGAAATTTAAGATAGAGTTTTATATTTATCAAAAACATCCACCACTGAGATATTAATTGTAGTTGCATCATCTGTACATTGCTTTGAGTAGAATGATATCATAACAATATTAAATCTTTCAATCTAAGATTACATGATGTCCTTCCACTTGTTTGCATCTTTTAAATTTTGTTTTAGCAAAACTTTGTAGTTTAAAGAGTATATTTTCTTCCTTTGGTTAAGTTTATTCTTAATCATTTTATTTCTTTTGATGCTATTACAAATGAAATTGTTTTTTAGAATTTCCTTTTTGACTATTCATTGTTAGTAAATAGAAACACAACTGATTTGTGCATGTTGATTTTGTTTCCTACAACTTTGTTAAATATGTCTAGTAGTTTCAATAGGTTGTGTGTGTGTGTGTGTGTGGGTGTGTGTGAACATTTTAAGATTTGGGGAGAATTTTTAAAGAAATTTAGAATAATTTCATGGACAGAGGACCCTGGTGAAATGCAGTCCATAGGGTTCCAAAGAGTCAGACATGACCGAAGTGACTTAGCACACAAACATGCATGATGAACTTTAGAAGTCAGTTTATGAATAATTATTTTTATAATCTTCCTTATCTATTTTCAAATTTCCCTGTATCTAACATTATTAGATTCCCATTATTGTGCATTCCCATGACTTAGGAGTGTAATGTTCACAATATCTTCAAACTTCATTTATGTAGCTTTGCTTTCTTAATATCACCTGTTTATTTTACATTTTTTCTCTATAATTAGAAAATTATAGAAGAGCTAAATATAAAATAATAATCACTGAAAAATCTGAACAATATTTTGAGTTTTACAATTGCCAGTTTTCCTGTGATTATACTCACCAGAATTTTTCTTTCTCAAAAACCAAATGTTTTTAAGTATATCATAAATGTGATTATAACTTTATCTTATTATCTGTGTTAGTTATAAAATGATATATTGTATGAAACCACCACAATATATGAAGCTGCTCTATCACTAATGATCTTTTGATTATTTGCTATCAGTAACAGTGATATTTTTCTTTCACATGTACTTTTATGCATTTTAATAAGATTGACTTCAATGAGGACTCTATTTATCATCTGGCATCAGTATACTACCAGAATGAAAGGGGAGTCATGGTTATTTTTTGCCCCTAATTGATGCACAGTCTTTGTCACTTCAGATTCTGTGTACTTTGAAACTATCTTTAATGTGACATTTAGATAAAAATAATCAAATATCATTTGGGAGAAAGAATGAAGGGATATTTATTATATATGGAAATTCATAGTTTTCAATTATGAAGACTTGGTTTCCCTTTCAGTAGATGAGATCTAGGTTGGAGAACAGGGTTATCTCTGAAAACTGCAAAGGATGTGATTTTTCTTAACCACCGTTGACTTTCTGCTCACCACTCTTTATTGTTTGGTTATGTGGGTAAACACACAAGTTACATAGGTCATAGCAACACCTCATTCCTGACTCTAGCCTGTGGACAACTGTGGTCAATATAACCACTTCTTTCATTTCAGGATCCTCTTCTTACCAAGCTCAGTCTTACAGCACAATCTTTATTGTTAATAGATGACCAACAAATTACAGTCCACGTTCAGCTTCTCAACAGCGCTGGGACACTCTGTCCATCACATCTTTATAACACCAGTGAAGTGACTGACTTCCTGAGGATCTCAGTCAACTGGTTGATTTCCTGTTCTTAAAGCACAAACTCATTCTGACAGACTCAGGATTCTGAATTTATTGTTCTTTCTCAAAACTTTGTCACAGTTATGATGTCTTCTGTCTGTCTGTCTCTGTTTCCCTGTGCCCTCCTGCCTCTCTCCATCTATATCCTACATACTGCACATTCATACACAAATACACACATATATTATGTGTGAACCTGTCCTAAAGCTTAATAGGGACTATTCTCATTCCTATAATTAGGTCTGGCTGCATGTGCTCTTTCAAGGATGCTAACTCCTGAATCATAGTGGTTAAAGAAAGAATATTGGTGAAAGCAATAAACTCACACGCACACACACACACACACACACACACACAAATGTAGCCTGTGAAATGGCAACCCACTCCATTATTCTTGTCTGGGAAACCCCATAGCAGAGGAACCTATTGGGCCACAGTCTATGAGGTTGCGAAGAGTCAAACACGACTGAACACATGGCATATACGCTTGGTGTGCTATGGAATCTAACTTTTAATACTATTCGACTAACAGAGTATCTTAAGAAAAATGAATTTACTACTTTAACATTAAGACTATAAAATAAATTTAAAACATTAAATATTCCCTAGTGGAGAAGGAAATGGCAACCCACTCCAGTATTCTTGCCTACAGAATCCCAGGGATGGGGGAGCCTCGTGGGCTGCCATCTATGGGGTCTCACAGAGTCAGACACGACTGAAGTGACAGCAGCAGCAGCAGTGCTAAAAGAGAGAACTTTTCCCTTTGTTCCTTTTCTTGAGGAATTTCCATGAAAAAATTTGCAAGTGTACATTCTTTTTCTGTTTCTTTAATATGTAAGTAAAACTTAAATACTTTTTAAAAGCTGAGCAAATACCTTACTA